>NC_080391.1:28973801-29313801 GCF_028751815.1 Salvia miltiorrhiza
CCTCGGTTCAAATTTACAAATCGAACCGGACGATTAAAAATATAAAATCAATCAAAATCGAATCGGTAAAAATCGATCATTTCGGTCAGTTACTGAAACAAACTGTAACAACCTGACTCTAGACTTGACGGCTGTCCCTACAGACCAACACGAGTATTTTCTAGTGTGTTTTGTCCTCACTCGTACGCTCCTCGAGAAACTTTCCAGGGGTCACCCATCCTGAAATTGCTCCAAGCCAAACACGCTTAACATTGGAGTTTCTTCCATGTGGGCACCAGAAAAGAAGATGCACCTTGTTGATATGAGTAGCACCTATCAAATCATTTAAACTCTCCTCGAATATGCAGTTTCATACCTGCATATTCTCAGAATCTCTCTCGTTTGGGTGTGTTCCGGCTCATCCCTGCGCCCCTCTGCTTGGAAGTTTTAATCGGAGCTGCTCCTTGTCCGTGCCTCTTTGCACTGGCTATCACTCCACACTTCGTCCCCCGGCGTTACACAAACCACCCCTAAAATTTTCGCAGCATTTTTGAAATTTTTAAAGTAATCATTATGAAAATTTTATTATGACTAAGCGTGAACAGTAGCACCACGAAACCTGAATTAAATACAACAAAGAATAGTAGCAATCCAGCCTACTGATATAGGTGAAAAGTTGTTGATGTCGGTGTCAAGGAGGCAACGCGTTGTGGATGTCTTGGAGGAGGCTGGAGAAGGCCTATGAAGGAGGGGGACGGACTGGAGCAGAGAGGGAAGACAGTGCCGACCTGCCGTTGCAGTGTAGCTTCGTGCCTGAGGAAGAAGGCCACACGCAAAGATCACTTTTGATTGTCATTCATTGATCAGATGCTCGATAGGTTGGCTGGATATGAGTACTATTTCTTCTTCGATGAGTACTATTTCATGAAGCCAACCTAAGGCTTATTTGAGTTTAAGCGAAGCCTGACAGCGTACTATCTGCAGAAGATCTTGACACATGCAAAACAAAGTACAAGTTTTTCAGAGCGTTAGAGTACGATGTTACAAGCGCTAAAAATGATGTATCATAAGTCAAACAGGAAGTTTTTCAAGATAATGGTGTTCCCTCCAACGGTACTATTTATTCTCCTTCCTATAACTACGTGAAGAACTTAACACTTCAAGGTTACCGAAAACGCTACGAACAAAACTCTCAAGCAACATCTTTCAATACCTAGTGTTAGTAACTAGAAGGGAACTCAGGATCGGCGATCACCGTTTCTCGGTCGCTGTTTCTTCACTATTGTACGCGACTTTCTTGTTTCGACCATATGTCCCTCGTCCGAATTTCGATTTGCGATCCGTTTGCACCCACTAACTCGTATCGAGATGATCTACAACTTTCATGGGACCATGCTTCCATATTCAGCTTTCATATTTATGTAAAATCCATCCAAATTCGAGCAAGTATTATATTTCACAAGATAAAGCAATATAAGTACAAAATAACTAGTATCAAACACTCAATTCCCTATAAAATTGATATTATAGGAACATTGAAAATCATATAAAAGTGAGTGTTATTACTCAACGACTAAGGCGATTCAAGCTTTGATACAAGTTATCACTTAAAACTCTATAATTATTTTCCACCAGATTATAGGTTGTACTCATTGTATATCTATAAACTTAGAATCGAGTAAACTGATCCTTGAACATTGTTATCAATTATTCCATTCGTCCACGAAAATTGTAGTCTTATTATTATTGTTTTGTCCGTCCATAAAAATTGTAGTCTTTCATTTTTTGGAAACTACCCCTTATATTTTAAACTTCATTCACCCTCAATATTTACAAAGATGTAGCACCCTATTTTAGCCAAAATCATATAGTAAAAAGAAATTCTAGCCATACAAATTAAATTGTGAAAATAATACTCCCCCCGTCCCACGAATCTTGACATGTTTTCCTTTTTGAGCCGTCCCACGAATCTTGACACATTTCCAAATAAGGTAATAATTATTACATTTTCTCTCCTACTTTATCACTTTTATTACTTTCTCTCTCCTACTTTATCACTTTTATTATATTATCTCTCATACTTTATCACTTTTATACTTTATTAACTACACACTTAAAACACTAATCTACAATTCTTTAATTCTCGTGTCGAAACCAAACGTGTCAAGATTCGTGGGACGGAGGGAGTAACATTTACTAAAATAATTTTATCGTGTGTAACAATGTAAAATAAACTGTTACATACTTTACACAATTTTTCGCAAAAGTGTGTAATAATCAGTTGGATTCGGTTGTGACGAAAACACAGCAACGACAACAATTTTCATTGGAAACGTCGAAAATTAAGAAAGATTGACTATTATTTTCATATTTTTTTTTTTATCTACATGGCTATAATTTCCTTTTGCTAGATGAGAAATGCTAGAATTTGATATTATCTCTATATTATACTCCATCCGTCCACGATATTCTTTCCACTTTGTGGATGGCCCGAGTTTTAAGAAAATGGTGGATAATAGTGAGTTTGTTGTGAGTGGAGTTTAAGTCTTAATATTATTATTGTGAATGGAGTTTGTGGACCCTACTGCTATAAATGAAAGTGAAATGATATCGTGAAAGGACCAAAATATCAAAAGTGGAAAAGATATCGTGGACGGATGGAGTATATATTATGTTATCAAGTAACCTGTATCCAACATGGACCCTATACAACAAAATGATCCCTAGTACCATTCTCATCAGTAAACTGTACAATATATAATTTAAATATATTATTTAATACGCCTTCCGTCCCAATAATGAAGGCACACTTCATTTGGGCACGAAGATTAAGGTGAGGTAGATTAGGGAATAAAGTAGTGTGCCCCACTTTATTAGTGTATTTGATTAAAGAGTTGATTAGGGACTTTATTTAGTTTCATTTTAAGTGCTTTCTGGATATTAATTTTAAATTTAATAAATTTTGAATTATTTAATTAATTAAATAAAAATAGTTTTTTTAATTTACTGTTATTCTCTCTTTTTTTTTATTCCATTGTTAACAATTGCAATTCAAACTTAAAGTGATTCTCAAATTAAAAACTGAAAATTAAAGAGATGGAACAACATGAAAATCTGAAAAGAAAAAGGCGATTCTATTCCAAATTCATTTCCACCGAAAATTTGGAGGATTGAAATTTCCCACCAAAAATTCGAAATGTACAGCCTTATAAAGACATTTCAGAATCTACCATAATACACCATCTTCCCTCAAATTCTTTCTAACAAAATTCCCACAAAAAAAAAAGAAAGGATGACTAGAAGAAAAGATTTAACAAGTGAAGAAAGACAAGCCATCGCTGTGTTTCTTCTTCAAAATTCAACTCATGGGAAGCTCAACTATAGGACGCATACGACTGCCATGGCGAGATAGGGCTATTGTAAGAGCTCCATCGCCCGTTTATGGAAAGCTACAAAAGAAGAACAAGCACAAGCTGGGTTAGTAACTGCTCAAAGTAAGAAAATCAACAGAGTTAGAAGAAAAAAAAGTTTAAATCGATTTAGAACTCATATCAAGTCTGAAATTGCACAAAATGAGGACCATTCGAAGATTAGCAACCGGTATCAACTGCTCAAAGAGTACAGTGGGTAGATGTATCTCAAAGGGCTGATCAGATCTCATTCTAGTGCTATCCGACCTGATTTGATAGCCCCCAACAAGTTACTGTGGTTTAGGTTCTCTCTTAAACAAATTGAGTATGATAGAATATGCAGTGTCCTAAAGTTCAAGAATATGCACAATGTAGTGCATATTGATGAGAAGTGTATCTACATCACCAAAACCAACCACAGATTTTACTTGACTCAAGCAGAAACTGAACCACATTGCACATGCAAGAGTAAGAAGTTCATTACTAAAGTTATGTTCATGTGTGTAATGTGTAGACCTTTGTTCAATTAAGATGGGAGTGTGTTATTTGATGGCAAGATAGGGATTTTCCCTTTCACTGAGATGGTACCAGCTAAAAGAACAAGCAAGAACAGATTGGCTCGAACACTAGAGGATAAGTCAATTCAGTCCATCACTAAACAAGTGATAAAGAACTGTATAATATACAAGGTATGGAAAACACCAGCCAAATGTATGCAATGTACTTCTAATTTAGTTGGTTTTCATCTCTTGAATTCATATGTATCTTAATTTTACATGTAAGGAAATTTATTTTCAGTTTCTTGCCTATACATACAGACAATTCCAGCAGTTAAGGCGAAATGGCCCCAATTTGCATGCAAAACAATCTTTATACAACAAGATAATGCTAAGCCGCATATTAAAAACAGTGCTCCAGATTTCAGGGCTGCAACAACAGCAGATGAGTTTGATATCAAGATTGTTCATCAACCTCCAAATACCCCAGACACCAACATCAATGACTTGGGTTGGTTTAGGGCTATTCAAAACTTGCAAGTACAATCAGTTTGCACAAACGTGGGAGAGCTAGTAAAGGGCAGTTCATAATTCATTTGAGAAGCTCAGTACTAGTACCCTAAATTCTGTTTTCTTAAGCCTACAGGGATGTTTAACTGAAATCTTGAAAGTGAGAGGGCATAATTGTTACAAGCTCCCACACATGAAGAATAAAATGCTTGCAAGACAAGATGCACTTCCAATGACATTGGAAGTGTCAAAAGACCTTGTGGAAGAGTGCATTGGATATTTGCTTGAAAAATGAGTGGTGAAGGGCATAGACCAACTGAAAGTGCAGTTGGAAATACAGCCTAATGCATTTGGTGTAATGAAGGCTGCCTTCAATCAACTAATGTTGATTGAGGCTGCTCCAGTTAGGATAGAAATGAATGCTTTAAAAATCACTTTTTGTTTTAGTTGGAGACACCAACTGAAAGCATTTTGTGCAAAGGTGCTACATTTTTTGTAAATGCCTCACATTTTGTAAAGTTCTAATGCAAAGATCAGTTTTTGTGGATTTGAAAGCTCCTTATTTAGAAAGGAACACAACCTAGAAATTTCAAAGCTTAAAAAAATAAACGAGTCACAGAGGGACACACCCCTCATACCAACATAAAGAGTCACAACACACATGAGCACAGAGGGACACACCCCTCATACCAACATAAAGAGTTACAGATTTAGTCACAAGAAAGAACCAGGGCACACACCACATTCAATCAAACACAATTAGTCAAAAGAAAGAACCAATTCACAACCATCAATCAAAATGTAAGGGACACAACCCACAATCTCATGAAGTAGCACAAATAATCATTAGATGTTTTGGACAAGGCATGCAAATTGAACAAACGAGCATTTATTCATCATTTCAGCATAGGAAATTCCATCTACCACAATGTACTCATGCAATAAACAGAGGAACACATGTATCACATATGAGGGCAAAAACATAGATCTCCCAGTGAAAGATCAATAAGAACAATCTCACCCTTTTAGAGCCGGAAACATGGTCTCGACCATCCTTCACAAAGCAGGGAAGCACCGGAGCCACCACTCGCCACCGACAAGCTCTTCCCGCTCACGCACGATGTCGTCCCAGTTCTCTGTGCATAGGAAGAGGACTAGATCTGACTCTTCCACCTTCATCGCGGTAGAGGGGCGACAGACCGATAACTGAACTGATGGAAGACCGCACTCAACAACCGTCAAACCCTCATCGAAAGCACCACCGGCGGACTCCTTGGAACCCTGGAATCCGCCGCTCATCTCATAAAAATAATCAGACGGCGGCGGCGACAACGAAGGTAAGAAATCAAAGAATTCTTCGTCCTTTGAATCAGGGATGAATTCGGAGTTCAAATAGGTCGACCAACCCATTTTATCGGCCATGGCCACGATTACGGAGGTGGCTTTTACAGATGGAGGCGGATTCGGGGTAAGAGCAGCGCAAAGGAGGAAAAAACACAGGAAAATCGGAGAACAAGGGCGGCGTAGCGGATAAGTATGAAGTATAGATCGAAGAAGGGGGCTGCGTATTGGAGGATGGCAGATCGGAGAAGAAATGGTCGAGAGAAGTAGAACATTAGAGAGAGAGAGAGAGATGGGGCTGAAATGAGGAGGCAGACGTGTGGTTGCCCTCAATTAGGGTTTTTTGTTTCTAATTTATACAATAATTAAGGTGTAGTTAATTAAAAACTCTTAAGCCCTAATTATTTCCTCATTTAAAAGTGTGCCTTTGTTATTGGGACAACCCAATAAGGAAAGTGTGTCTTCATTATTGGGACGCATGAAGTATTATTTAATTATATATAATCGTATATTATATAATAAACGGTATTGATGTTATAAGTTAGATATAATTTATTTTAGAACAATAATCGTAGTTATATTATACAATATAACTACGTAACTCACACAAGGTGACTATTATATTATAACTTTGATATATACAATACTGTAATTCAATTAAACTCTCTCTGTCCCAACTTTAAGTATCCAATTGAGATTGACACGAATTTTAATAAAGTGGTTGAGTGTATTGTGAGTGGAATAAGATTCTCACATTTTATGTGAGTGTTAAAATAATTTAAGTGAAGTAAGGGTCTCCTACTTTTATTAAAAATGAAAATGAATACAAAAATGTAGGACATCCAAAAATGGAATTACAGATACTAAGGACGGAAGGAGTATTAAATTGTATATATTCTAATAATGTAGACTATATAATATATAATTAAGTATAATTTGATATTATTTACCCTATTTATTTATTTATTTTCAAATATCTACTGAAAGTTAAAATTAATTTTATGTCATTATGAATTGTTACTATAACTTAGGTGCAATTTATTTTATAATTATAATCATAACTATACTTTTCAAAAAAAAATCATAACTATAATTATATACTAACTCTTTCTTTTATATACTAATAATAATATTAATATAGACTATATACATTATTCTAGCTATAATATTAATCAATACTTTTAAAATTATACACTTAAAAATATATACTTCCTTTGTGCCATTAAAAGCAGCCATTTTTTTAGCATGGAGATTAAGAAGGGGATTGTTATGTTCTAATTAAATGTGTTCCACCAATTAAAATTAATGAATTAATTAAAACAACCTCCCTGCTCTCTACCGTCTCTCTCTTTTCCCCTTCTTCGGCGAGCGGCATAGGTTCTCGCTGCCTCTGACGCCTCTTCTTCTCCCCATTTTCCTTTCTTTATTCTCTTTCCCCCAAATCAAGATTAGATCTATCTAGGGTTTCTAATTTTCCCCCAAATCCTCAACATTAGTAACTACGTAGGGTTCTGCCACCGCCGCCACCTGACCGTCACGCTGCTGCCCTCTATCTCAGGATCGATCCTCTCTGTTCTCCCTCTAACTATCTCTCTTTTTCTCAATTTATTCCCTCTTTATGCTCTGTTCGCGGCGGCGCATACAGCGCCAATGGTCGTCGCTGCCTCTGCTCCTCCCTCTCTCCCTTTCTGAATTCGTCCCCCTCATCTTTCTCTCTCACTCTCTCTCTCTTGCCCCAAACAGAAATAGGTTCTAATTAGAACTTTTAATTAAATTAACTAATTGGAATTAAATTCGTCCCCCTCATCTCTCTCTCTCTCTTCCCCCAAACAGAATAAGGTTCTAATTAGAACTTTTAATTAAATTAACTAATTGGAATTAATCAACTAATAAACATTTCTATTTTGAGAAAGTGGCCACTTTTAGTGGGACAAACCAAAATGGAAATGTGGTCACTTTTATTAGGACAGAGGGAGTATTATATAGGGTTAAAGTATAAATACCCCCTAAATAGAACACCCCTAGAGCGTATCCCTCCTCATTCTCGATGTTAGCTCAAATAAACCCCTAGAGTCAACAAAAAAGGTGCATTTAAACCCAGCAAGTTAACAGTCGTTTCTCGCCGTTAACTTGCTGGGTTTAAATGTACCTTTTTTTTATAGACTCTGGGGGTGTATTTAGGCCAAGGTCGAGAATTGGAGGTATACCCCTTCACCCTCTCCGCAAAATACTCCGGCATCGCCCCTTTTTTTTCTTCTCTGCGATGACCTCACTTATGCCAGTGGACTTCCCTTGGATTTGGATAATCTCAACTCTCTCGGTGAAGACGCAGAAGCTCGGAAAGCTGGTTCCCGACGGGCAGAGGATGAAATTGGAAATCTGATTTTGAAATTGATTGTTCTTCTTGGAGGGTTGTGTTGAACCTTCTTCGCCGATTTCTGCGACTACCATCGACCTAAGCCGATGTAGAGGACGTGAGTGACAGACGAGGCGACGACAGGCGGCTCAGGGCTCGTCGGTGTGCCGCGCTCGACCGCTTTCCGCCGTCTGCGTCGTGCCTCAGATCAAAGACGCCTCTGTTTCTCGGTGACATTCCCACCGACTCGGGCTTGGAGTCAGGGCATATGATTCGCGTGTTTTTGGCGGTGGGCTTGGATGTCGGAGCGGGATCAACTACCAGCAGAGGTCTCGCGTGGACAGACCTTTGTGTGGCGGCGACAACACCGCTGTGAGCAGTGGCGAAGAGGATGGTCCTCCTTCATTTTTCTCGTCCCACCGCACCGACGTTGGGAGACGGAGTGTCCGTGAACGGAAAACGACCGGCGAGGAAACGTGATGTCTGGAAACGTCACAATCTTTCTCCGGCGTGGCACTGAACACAACGGCGACGGGAATCGGAAGAAGGCGGCGGCCACTGCTTAAAAGGTGGGCCCCACGAGAAAATTAAAAAAAATATAAAAAATTTAAATAACGACGTTAGACTGCCGTTAACTTGCTGGGTTTAAATGCACCCTTTTTATTGACTCTGGGGATTTATTTAGGCCAACATCGAGAATGATGAGAGATACACTTTAGGGGTGTCTTGTTTAGGGGGGCAATTGTACCTTAACCCTATTATATATTATAAAATATAAATTTTGATATAGTATATTGGTGTATACCGACATACCAATATACCGCATCAACGGTGTATATTAATATATTCATTTGAATGTTTTTAAATGGGTGAAAGATTGGAATTAATTATGGCTAGGATGCTATCAGTTGGGAGTTAATTTTGAGACCTATTGCCTTTTAATTCTTGGTAAACAACTAAACATAGTAGTAGTCACTTTTGATAGCATAAGTTGAGAACTTGAGATGTGATTTTCACTTTGAGCATTTTTTTGACTTGAACATCTTCTGCAATGTAGTGTTAGTATTAGAGCTGTCAAACCTAGCGGGTCGGGCCGGCTCGGGCCAACCCAGCGGACCTAGGTAATTTTTTGGGCCGGGTCGGGCCAGCCCAAAATTTCAGCGGGCCTTGAATATTGAAGCCCAGCCCGGCCCTATATGGGCCGCCGGGCGGGCCGGGCCAAAACGGGCCAAAAATTGATAAATTAATATATATATATATATATATATATATATAGGGTGTGGTTCTAGAGAGAACTACATTATTTGTGAGAACGGGAGAATCATCAAATCTAATGCATCCACTGTAAAAATTAATGCATTCGCTGTTAAAATTAATGCACTAAAAAAATTAAAAAAAAAATGCTCCCTTCAGGATTCGAACTCAGGATCTGCATTCATCCAACAAGATAATGTATCCACCGTAGATCTTGATGATCGAATGGCTGAAAATGGTTCTCCGGTCTTCTTTTATTTATGGTTCTTTCTTGAACCTCTCCCTATATATATATATATATATATATATATATATATATATATATATATAGTTAGAAAAATTAATAAATTAAATCAAATTTAAAGAAAAAAATTGAAGACAAATTCGATGAAACAAAAAGAGCCTTAAACAATCTACATCTAAATTACGTAATTGACTAAAATTAAATGTAAACAAATAAGACTTAAACTAAATGTAAACAATATGAATACAAGTAAAAAATAAAAACTAATTGCAAAAACAATAAAAACTGAAAACGGTTTATTCACAAATTAATTAATACAGTAATCAAATCAACTGGAATCAAATAACAACCACAAAAAATAAATAAATCTTTCAAGTAAAAATAATTAAGTAAAAATAATTTAATATTCATTGTTGATTGCTAATTTAAATCCTAAGTTAGACTTCGACCCGTCATTGTCGTCAATTGAAAAAATGGACTTAGATTGGGTTGGGTCCATTGGAATTTGGGAGGAGATATAAATTTTCAAAATTTTCACCTGCTATATTGACGGGCCGATTTAGGCCCGAAAGCCCGGCGGGCATTTTGGCCCGCGGGCCGGGTGACCCGACGGGCCGCATGGGCCGGGCCAGGGAGGCCCGATTTTTTTTGGGCCTTGAAAATCCTAGCCCAGCCCGGCCAAAACTACGGGCTGCATTCATCCAACAAGATAATGCATCCACCGTAGATCTTGATGATCGAATGGCTGAAAATGGTTCTCCGGTCTTCTTTTATTTATGGTTCTTTCTTGAACCTCTCCCTATATATATATATATATATATATATATATATATATATATATAGTTAGAAAAATTAATAAATTAAATCAAATTTAAAGAAAAAAATTGAAGACAAATTCGATGAAACAAAAAGAGCCTTAAACAATCTACATCTAAATTACGTAATTGACTAAAATTAAATGTAAACAAATAAGACTTAAACTAAATGTAAACAATATGAATACAAGTAAAAAATAAAAACTAATTGCAAAAACAATAAAAACTGAAAACGATTTATTCACAAATTAATTAATACAGTAATCAAATCAACTGGAATCAAATAACAACCACAAAAAATAAATAAATCTTTCAAGTAAAAATAATTAAGTAAAAATAATTTATTGTTGATTGCTAATTTAAATCCTAAGTTAGACTTCGACTCGTCATTGTCATCAATTGAAAAAATGGACTTAGATTGGGGTTGGGTCCATTGGAATTTGGGAGGAGATATAAATTTTTGAAATTTTCACCTTCTATATTGACGGGCCGATTTAGGCCCGAAAGCCCGGCGGGCATTTTGGCCCGCGGGCCGGGTGACCCGACGGGCCGCATGGGCCGGGCCAGGGAGGCCCGATTTTTTTTGGGCCTTGAAAATCCTAGCCCAGCCCGACCAAAACTACGGGCGGGCCGGGCCATTTTCGGCCCATTTTGACAGCCCTAGTTAGTATATTAGTTACATACATCTTATAGAAACTTTTTACTCATTAGGATGGGAAATATGCTACATCTATCGTAGCTCAGTACTTTGTTCAAGTTAGAAACATTTAATATAGTGGCAAAATGAGCTTATTAGTTACTAAAATGCTACATCTATCATAGATTTGTATTTTTGATACTTCATGTTATAAATTTCTATAGAAAATTAAGTTGCTTTAACTTTGGTTTCTAGTAAGTAACTCATATTATTTTGATCAATACCATATTTTAATTCAGCCTTAACTTGTAGGAATGAGGAAGATCTGAGGCTGATTTCAGCCGGTTTGACACTAGAACAATGGTAAGATTTCATCACCTCTACCTTCTTGGCTGATTGACACAACTTTTAAATTCTATCCACTTGCAGGGTTGGAAGATTTCAGATATGCTGTTTACTCCTCAATTTTGGTAATCTTTTAAATTATGAGTTCTTTTTATTGTTACAAGCTCATGTATATATTAATTCATTTTCTTATGTAAAATTTTCATCTTATTATGCTTTGCTCGATATTTTACTAATTGTCAAGAAGCTCAAAGATCAGTGGGGTGGTATCATGAATTCATGATGAATCGGTTTCAAGATTTAATGTCAATAAGAAATCTATTTTATGAGATCAAATTCTTCATATTATGTATTGACGAGCCCAATTTTTGTGCTCTTTTTTGTGTTGTGTCTAGGTCTAAATCGAGTCATTTTTTTGTGTAGAAACTGATGAGGCGGGGCATGATGAAGCTGGAATGGGCACAATGAAGCTCTTATTTGAGATATGGGAATGAGCTGGAGCATGTGAAGGAATATTAAATTGAATTAATACTCGATTGCCCGATGATCGTTTCTTGGATTATTATTAATTCATCATACAACGATTAATTCCTAACATGCTCCTATGAATTTAACAGCTGCACACAGGTGTTAGAAAAAACTTACTTGAGAATCGGATGCACAGATGATTGATGATCGCGTCGAATGATTCAGACTCCAGCTCTGATCTTCTCGACTGTATCCCGCTCAATTCCCAACGTTGGATGGACAACGAACTATGAGAACTCCCAAGACAGAAAAGCCAATCACGTTCTGCGCCCCCTCTCTGCTCTCAAAACCCTAATTTTTGATCAGTGTGTTTTCCTGAGAGCTGACAGCTGTATTTAAAAATACAGAAAAGAGGGAGGAGGCGCCACATTAGTGAGAGGGCCGAAAATTACTGTCTTCTAGGGCTTGGAGACATTGGGCCAGCCCAGGGACCAGATACAAGGAATAAAGATGGGCCTCAAATAAATTAATTTATCCATGGTCAGCCCAGACCATAATTAATTTATAAATATCAGTTCATTCCACTAGAGAACCGATACTGACTTACCCCTTTATTGCCGGTGATGAGTCGGGGCTTGTATTTAGACTTATTAAATCTCCGTATTTAAAATATCCGACATCCATTAATTAATTAGAGCTCTGACAGCTTAAATTAATTAATCTCTTAATAATTCCTTAAGCAGTACCACTCAAACTTTATTATTACGCCTGAACTTAATCAACCTGCAGGGTTTAGCGTAATAAACCTTATTGAGCTCCTTAAGGGGATGTCATTATCCTATACCGGATACGGGTACTAATACAGATAATCAAATATCATATATTAACCGCTATCACCCAAGATACAGAGTACTCGAGTTAGTATATAACTTTCACCCATAGTAAGTCAAAGTGATATACGAGTTAACATATATATTTGAATACTTATTAGTATTAAGATTTATAAGTCACCGAGATCTTGATTCTTCACTTAAGTCAGATAGAAGAATACATCTCAAACTGTGGTCCTATCAATACGTAAAGACGTACCAGTATAGACAAGTAGCCAAGACAAACTACTTCCATCTATACTGCAGCCTAAACCAATAACTTGTCCTAGAGTTATTTCGGCTGTGATCATATTATATCTCTTAAGGTTATTCCAATTATATGGTCTTCTGTGATCTACAACACACCATATAATCTACTTATACAGAGATAAAGAACATACATATGCAATCATGAACACAATCAGACAGGAGATAAGAATAGTGAAAACAGGAATCATTGTATACAAGCATAAAGTTCTTGCTTTCAGTATACAAATCCAACAATCTCCCACTTATACTAAAGCAAAACTTTTAGTATACAATGTGTCTAAATACTAGCTATTACAAAAACTTCACTTCATCTCTCCCACTTATACTGAAAGTTTTTCTCTAAGTGGGTGGCATCAACCGTAATCCCATCCCTCGAGCATGCTTCTCATAGGTCTTTTGCGGTAAGCTTTTCATGAAAGGATCAGCTAGGTTCTCCAATGTGTCAATCTTTTCTACTAGCACATCTCCTCTGTTTACGATTTCTCGTATGATGTGGTACTTTCTCTCTATGTGCTTTGACGCCTTGTGGCTCCTGGGTTCCTTAGAATTTGCCACTGCACCCGAGTTATCACAATAAATTATGATACTCTTAGGCAAATTAGGGACCACTCCTAGATCCAAGAGGTAGTTCCGGAACCATACAGCCTCTTTAGCAACTTCCGAAGCAGCTACATACTCGGCTTCCATGGTGGAGTCTGCAATGCACTTCTGCTTTGCACTCCGCCACGATACGGCTCCACCTCCCAAGGTAAACACATAACCAGAGGTAGATCTCTTCTCATCCCGGTCAGCCTGGAAATCTGAATCGGTGTAACCCAAAGGAAATAGACTGTCTGACTGGTAAACTAGCCTATAATCTCGAGTCCGTTTCAGGTACTTGAGAATATGCTTTACCGCAGTCCAGTGTCCTGGTCCAGGGTTTGACTGATATCTTGCAACTATGCCAACGACATAGCAAATATCAGGTCTCGTGCATAGCATCGCATACATGAGGCTACCTACGGCGGAAGCATAGGGTATCTTCCTCATCTCCTCAACCTCACTAGGCGTCTTAGGACACATGTCCTTAGACAGAGGAATGCCATGTCTAAAAGGTAGCAAGCCTTTCTTGGCATTTTGCATGCTAAAACGAGCAATCACAGTATCAATGTAAGACGCTTGAGATAAGCTCAACATCCTTTTCTGGCGATCACGAACGACCTTGATCCCCAGGATGTACGCTGCATCTCCTAAGTCTTTCATTTGAAACTGTTCGGATAACCACTTCTTTATGTCCGATAATAGCTCAACATTGTTGCCAATGAGGAGGATATCATCTACATAAAGTGCAAGGAAAACCACGTCACCATTGGCATCTAAACGGTACACGCAACTTTCGTTCTCACAACGAGTAAATCCATAGGATTTAATGACCTCGTCAAAACGTTTGTTCCATGACCTCGAAGCTTGCTTAAGTCCATAAATGGACTTCTTAAGCTTCCACACAAGATGCTCTTCACCCTTCTTCACAAACCCTTCAGGTTGCTGCATATAGATGTCCCTTCCTTCTTCAAGGAAACCGTTTAAGAAAGCGGTCTTGACATCCATTTGCCAAATCTCAAGGTTCATGTGGGCTGCTATGGCAAGGAGTATTCGGATAGACTTGAGCATGGCAACCGGCGAGAAGGTCTCATCATAATCTATACCCTGTTCCTGGGTATAACCTTTCGCCACCAGTCTAGCTTTAAAAGCTGCGACTTCGCCATCCGAATCTCTCTTTCTCTTGTATACCCACCTACTACCTATAGCTACAAAGCCATCTGGTAGTTCGGTCTTCTCGTATACATCCATAGCACCCATGGATTCTATCTCAGAAACCATGGCCTCGTACCAAGAATCTGCATCTTGATCTTTCATCGCTTGTCTATAGTTATCAGGGTCGACATCCTTTTGTTCATCAACAGGGAGTAGATCCGAAGATTCTCCCAAGAACATAAATCGATCGGGTTGAACTACAACCCTCCCACTACGACGAAGCGGTGGTGGTACAGTTGTGACAATGGTTTGTGCAGTGTCCTGTGGTGCATTCACTTGCACACTTGGCTGGGGTGATGGATTCGCCTGTCCATTGCCTTCGATTTCTTGAAGGACAATCTCGGACCTAGACTTGTGTTTATCTATATAATCATGTTCCAAGAATCGTGCGTTGGTGCTAACAACCACTTTCTGATCCTTAGGATTATAAAAATAACCACCTTTCGTTCCTTTAGGATATCCTATAAACAGCATTACTTCACATCTAGGTTCCAACTTCCTCGCTTCCTTGTCTAGCACGTATGCAGGACAACCCCATATCTTTATATGGTTTAGACTGGGCTGGTACCCATACCATAACTCGACAGGAGTTTTAGGAACCGATTTGGAAGGCACTAGATTCAGCAAGTATACCGCTGTTTCCAAGGCATATCCCCAAAACGAAATAGGCAATGATGCATAACTCATCATTGATCTTACCATTTCCAAAAGTGTTCTATTTCTTCTCTCTGCTACACCATTCTGTTGGGGAGTACCCGGTGCAGTCAATTGGGATGTAATCCCTGAATCTGACAAGTATTGCAAGAACTCGTTCCCGAGGTATTCGCCACCGCGATCAGACCGCAATGACTTGATAGATTTACCCAATCTCTTCTCCACTTCCGCCTTGAATTCTTTGAATTTCTCAAAGCATTCAGACTTGCGTTGAAGTAGGTAAATATACCCATATCTTGAGTAATCGTCAATGAAAGTGACGAAGTACTCATACCCTCCACGAGCTCTAGTGGACATCGGTCCACACAAGTCAGAGTGAATCAATTCTAACACATGCGAGGCCCTATTCCCCTTGGCCTTAAAAGGCCTTGCCGTCATCTTTCCCTCTATACAGGATTCGCAGGTTCTAAATGGAACAGCTTGAAAGTCTTTCAAGACTCCATTTGAAACGAGCCTTTGGATCCTATTTAGATTGATGTGGCCTAACCTTAGGTGCCACGTATGTGTATATTGTTCATGAGAGTAATATTTCCTCTTATTTGGATTTGGAAGAATTTGTGATGTAGATGCAACATGGACAGAGTTATTCATTGGACATGTAATAGTATAGAGAGAGTTGTTCAAAATTCCAGAACAAATAATCTTGTTATCTCTCATGATAGAGACACCCCCATCAAAAGTAACAGAATATCCATTCAAAAACAACTTTGAAACAGAAATTATGTTCCGCCGAAAATCCGGCACATATAAAATATCTCTCAAAACTAAAATGTCATCACCAAAACATAAAGATAAATCTCCAATAGCAACAGCTGCGACCTTCGACGCATTGCCCATGGAGATGGTGATCTCATCACTTGCCAGCTCCCTTGTTGGGTTGAACCCCTGCAAGGTGTAACAAACATGGTCAGTTGCCCCCGTATCCACTACCCACGAATGAGTAGAAAACGAAGCTAAACATGTTTCTGTTACTAAAACTTGTGACGTACCTTGTCCCTTTGCCTTGAGCACTGGACAATCTTTCTTCCAATGCCCAACCTTGCCGCACTTGAAGCACTTTCCCTTGGCTGTCGGCTTGTTCACGCCGCCGCTAGGGCCATCAACTTTGGCTTTACCGCTCCCACTAGCCTCATGGTCATGCTTGCCCTTTGGACCTTTCCACTTCTTTTTCCCGCCTTTCGACGAAGAAGCAGATCCCTTGGCAGCAACAAGGACCTCTTTCCCATTGCGCGTGCCCATGACTCCCTCTGCCGAAACTAGAGCATTCAATAACTCATTGAGAGTATAGTTGGCCTTGCTCATAACGACATTGAGACGGAAGTGCTCAAAAGTTTTGGGGAGAGTATTGAGGATGATATCGACCTTGGCTTCGCCTTCGATACCCCCTCCTAGCAGATCAAGCCTGTCAAACAGATTTGTCATATGCATGACATGATCGTGCACCGAGCTGCCGTCGCTCATTTTACAAGATAAGATTTCTCTCATCAAGTTAAAACGAGCAGACCTCTCGGACTCCCCATAAACCTCGCTGAGGTTTAACATGATGGTCGCTGCGTCATCCATGACCTGATGCTGGAGTTGCAAATTTTGCGACATAGTCATCATAATATAGCACTTGGCCATATTATTCGACTTGTGCCACCTTTTATGCGCCTCACGTTCCGCATCAGTCGACTCATCAGTTAAGGCCGCGGGACGTGGAGTGGTAAGCACAAAACTGTGCTCATCAGCGTCAAGAATATACATAATATGGCGTTTCCATTCGGTGTAATTTGGACCGGTGAGAGGATTGTTTGCTAGAATGTTAATAATCGGAGACATAGACATATCTGAAAGTAAACAAATAAACATGTAAGAACATGAAACACATATAGTTCGTAACAATAATATTGTAACCTTTTGATAAAACAATATTAGTGAAACCTCCAACTGCTCAAAGAATCCATATGCAAGCCACGCGGGTGGACGTTTACACACGGACTCCTTAACCAGACTATTTACCTAGTCGTTTAATTTCTATCCATGTCAACTTAACCTTTTGACAAAAGAAATTAATAGTTGGACCTTAACTAGACCATATCATAATCAAGAAGGGACTCCGCGGGGAGTTGTACATTGTACTTGATATGATATCTAAGCAATGACCACAATTTAACCTTAATAATTAAATTCTCAAAATTGACATACTCACTCGGACCATGTCACTTTCGATTTAATTACTTTGGTTATCTTATTTAAAATCATTCTCCAAAGTACTTGTGAAAAACATACAAGCAAGCCACGCGGGTGGACGTTTACTGTATAACTCCCACTACTTCAATGAATTTAAATATTTTTATAGAAACCTCTTCTGACAAACTTATGAGAAACAAATATGAAGTAAGCCACGCGGGTGGACGTTTACCCATACCGCCAATCACTTTGTCTAAAGACCGCATGTGGAGGTCTAAAATAATTTTTAATCACTATAAAAATTATTAAACAGCTTAGTCATTTTTCTTTCAAAAGGTTTGTTCATGCTCAAGCACATAAACCTAAACATGCTTCTCTAGAACGCAACATGTAAATCATGCTCGCAGAATTCTAAAACATGCTTAAGAAAACGGCAAACCTACTAGCATGCTCGTCTAAGCGCAATTAATAAACAAATATTAACAAGCAAAGACGTGCAAAAGCAGGTAAAGAGCATAAGGGATTAACAACCACGACATGCAAAGAAACATAATTAAAGAATTAAAATTCTTCGTGATCCATTCGTGGAAACCCAACATCTATTCTATTACAAAATAAAATAGAAAAACAAGCCCAAAAACTGAAACGCCCCGAAAACTTCAAGCCCGTCGTTGGAATTAGGGTTTGGGCCCCCTAGGGTTTGAGAAAACGCAGCTAGGGTTTGGAAACCCTAGCTGCCGCCGCCTCCCATGCCAGCCGCCTCTCGGCGCGCAGCAGCGGCCCGGCGATGTCGCCGCGGCCCGGCGCGCGCAACACCTCCAGCAGCAGCCAGCACCCGGCAACAGCAGCAGGTCGGCCTGGCGCCTCCAGTACGCCTCCAGCGCGCCTCCAGCGCGCGCACAGCAGCAGCAGCAACAGGCCCTCGGCGATCTCGGCGGCAGCTGCTCCAGCGGACGTCAACAACAGCGGCAGCAGCGGCAGCGCGCCGCCCGCCGGGCGCGCAGCGCGCAGAGCGCGCAGACGCTGCCCCGGGCGCGCACCGCCCCTGCCCGCTGCTTCCAGCCGTTCGCCCAGCCCTAGCCGAGCCCGCCCCGCCATTAGCCCGCGTCCAGACCAAGGAGCAGCAGCGGCCGCGCGGTCGCCTGCCTGGGCGCGCAGCGCGCGGTGTGCAAGCACCCGCGTGCGCGCTGCCCTTTGGCGCCCGCGGCCCCTCGCTCTCGGTCATGCACGCCTCATCCTTACACCATCCTCCGTTGTTGATTCGTCGTCATCCTCGTTTCGTTCTTCAATTTTACAGATTTACAACGGAAAAACAAATACAATTGAAATCCTAATCTAACCACGGATTTTCTCGTGGTGAAAAACGATTACAACGTCAAACGACGTATCCCACGAATCAACGAATCACGAAGAACAACAGCAGTTAAAACAACGCATATTATTAATCGTACATAAATTAATAATAGAGCCAAGAAATTAATCCTGGGCTCTGATACCAATTGAAGGAATATTAAATTGAATTAATACTCGATTGCCCGATGATCGTTTCTTGGATTATTATTAATTCATCATACAACGATTAATTCCTAACATGCTCCTATGAATTTAACAGCTGCACACAGGTGTTAGAAAAAACTTACTTGAGAATCGGATGCACAGATGATTGATGATCGCGTCGAATGATTCAGACTCCAGCTCTGATCTTCTCGACTGTATCCCGCTCAATTCCCAACGTTGGATGGACAACGAACTATGAGAACTCCCAAGACAGAAAAGCCAATCACGTTCTGCGCCCCCTCTCTGCTCTCAAAACCCTAATTTTTGATCAGTGTGTTTTCCTGAGAGCTGACAGCTGTATTTAAAAATACAGAAAAGAGGGAGGAGGCGCCACATTAGTGAGAGGGCCGAAAATTACTGTCTTCTAGGGCTTGGAGACATTGGGCCAGCCCAGGGACCAGATACAAGGAATAAAGATGGGCCTCAAATAAATTAATTTATCCATGGTCAGCCCAGACCATAATTAATTTATAAATATCAGTTCATTCCACTAGAGAACCGATACTGACTTACCCCTTTATTGCCGGTGATGAGTCGGGGCTTGTATTTAGACTTATTAAATCTCCGTATTTAAAATATCCGACATCCATTAATTAATTAGAGCTCTGACAGCTTAAATTAATTAATCTCTTAATAATTCCTTAAGCAGTACCACTCAAACTTTATTATTACGCCTGAACTTAATCAACCTGCAGGGTTTAGCGTAATAAACCTTATTGAGCTCCTTAAGGGGATGTCATTATCCTATACCGGATACGGGTACTAATACAGATAATCAAATATCATATATTAACCGCTATCACCCAAGATACAGAGTACTCGAGTTAGTATATAACTTTCACCCATAGTAAGTCAAAGTGATATACGAGTTAACATATATATTTGAATACTTATTAGTATTAAGATTTATAAGTCACCGAGATCTTGATTCTTCACTTAAGTCAGATAGAAGAATACATCTCAAACTGTGGTCCTATCAATACGTAAAGACGTACCAGTATAGACAAGTAGCCAAGACAAACTACTTCCATCTATACTGCAGCCTAAACCAATAACTTGTCCTAGAGTTATTTCGGCTGTGATCATATTATATCTCTTAAGGTTATTCCAATTATATGGTCTTCTGTGATCTACAACACACCATATAATCTACTTATACAGAGATAAAGAACATACATATGCAATCATGAACACAATCAGACAGGAGATAAGAATAGTGAAAACAGGAATCATTGTATACAAGCATAAAGTTCTTGCTTTCAGTATACAAATCCAACAGCATGGTCGTGATATTGGAGTCTCGCGGTGTGGATAAACTTTAATTCAAAGACATACATATGCCAACCTCTTGACCAGATGTCATGGTCAAAACAGACAATACCGCTCAGAGCAGTAGCTTCGCTAGTGTTGGGCAAGATGGAGTTGATTTCTGGGAGAGAGTGTTGCAGCTTAGGCTATTTGCCGTTGACCAAGAGTCAATCTAACTACCTTTCAGAATCAAGCTTTCATCATAAGAAGCATCGAGGGCAAGAAGAGGTGAAGACAGAAATAAGGAAGATGAGAATGAAGATTGACCGACATCTTGGGCAAGATGATGACGCGGCGGATAAGATCCACTGAGCAGGAACATTGAGCGACATCTTGGGCAAGATGATGACGTGACGGATAAGATGATGACATGGCAGATGGAGAAGATAAACATGGAAGAATCCACGCAAGGAAGGACTCTGGGCAAGACGTGTTTGGTTAAGATGCTGACGTGGCAGATAGTCCGAATCAAGAATGGATAAGGGTAAACGTTTATCCCTTAAGATCTGGAAGATGATGATATACTTGAAGCCTTTTCTGATAAGGACAAATCTGGGCGAGATAGCTTCAGGCAGAGTTCATGCAAAGCTGGAGTTTGGGCGAGATGAACCTGGACAGTCTACCAAGTAAAGGACTCTACAACGCCCAAAGCTTGCAGCCTACTCCAACTCTCCCCTATAAATACCAGCTGCACACACACGAATTAGAAGAGACTAGAATATATTTTAGAGGATATTTGAGAGGAGAACCACACCAATCTTTAGCTATAGTTTTTCGTTTTTGCTAAGCCCTTCGGGACAAGACGCTAGTTTAGTTTATCGTATATTTGTTGTCAGCGGCGTTGGTGCTTGCCGTGTTTTTATTTTCATTCAATAGTAAGTTTTCATTTTATTTATTTTATGTCTTCATTTACTTTTATGCTTGTTATTTATTTTACATCTAGTTAAGTTTATTAATTTGGGCTGGGCTGGGCGTGATGATATGATTATATGAATATGAACTCATAAATCATGAGGTTATCTTGGGCGTGAGAATATGCTTGTGTATGTTCTCGAAGTGCTTGGCTTGATTCAAATATGGTCTAATACATCTTGATTAGTTAATTGATCACTAATTAATTGAGTAGATTAGATTTCCAATAAATAAAGGTTATAGGGTGTGTACGATCACTTTGCGTCTTGAGAGTATTGTGCGCACGAGAGGTTGAAGTAGACTACGGTCTGCCAAAGTTCAATATCAGGTCTATCTAGGGCTCAATGCTTTTTGGTTTAATTGCATGCTCTGAGGTGTCCTATTGCATGGTTAGGTCAAGATGGTTTATTAGTATAGGGTGTCCCTTACCTTGAACACAAGTAAGGGTAGATTTTCTTACACAATGAAAGTGCACGTGACAAGTGAGAATGAGGGCACAGGCCATTGGTAAGTTATAAATGGTAGACATACATAGTAGTGAATATCTTAGCCGATGACCGATTGAGTTTATATTTGTTGATTCATTGCCTTGCCCAGGTTCCCCTTTTATTTTGATTATTTCTTTTAGTGTTTTAGTTTTTATTTTCTTTTCCCTCTCGCCCGTGATACTGTCCCTTGAGACTTCGATAAAGTCTCTCGTGACCAGGACGATATGTCCACCTTTCCTCCTCTCTTTTTTATGAACATGACAAGAGACGCAACTACACCAACTCCCTGTGGGATTGACCCTAGCTTATCACTGACACTACACCTGTCTTGGGCAAGGTATTATAAATTTATTTGCACGTTAGCTAGAACGACAACTTCGCTTAAAACCCAAAGTTCAGCTGTCGTCATGTATGTTGATGGATTGATTGTTAATTTTGAATGCTTATTTTGAATGATCGGTAATTAGAAACAAATAATGGGGCAATTTTTTTATTTATTTTTTAAATTACCGACGAAATTTTCAGTTGGTCATTTAGAATCATATTCATAAGTTAGTGTGGGATGCAAACATGGTTCGAGCTTCTATCATCTTTGAGATGAGTGCCATGGAAAATTCCTGCTAGCTTGGAACAAAAAATTGGTTAAAAATATAATGAAGTTTCTCTAAAAACTATAGGATGGTTTTTCTCAATTTGTGGGCTGGGTTGACCAGAAAGTACTTAAAACTAGTCAATCTTTAACTCTTAAGGGGGTGTATTGGTTTGGAATTCTGTTGAAATTTTTTGGACTTTAAAAAGTCCATGGATTTTCGTGGGTTTAGGAAATCCACATATTCTATGCAGAGTTTAGCTGACTTTTTTTTATTGATTTTCATGGATTTTCATCAACTCAATAGGAATTAGGAAGGCAAGCATGAGAAAGAATATGCTTCTTACAAAGACCAACCACATAGAGCTTCGACCATCAACACAACATGATTGCATGATAGATAAGTTGTTAGGATTGTATAAAGTGTCTGCCAGCACAAAAAGGCTCAACTGAAAGATTTTTCAAGCCAGTTGCGAAATCTAACAAGTGCAAAGAAAAAATAGTATTTTTCAGGTTATTATAAAAAGAGTTTATAAATTTAGATGATTGAAAACTCCCCAAAACATAAGCACCAAATCTCATTTATACAATATGGAGGTCAGGAATGTGCACAAATATTAGCAGATATCCAAGAAGAGATTAGCGCAATAGATAAACTTGTGAGTTTTTGTTGAAGTAACTAGCTAAATCAAACGAGCCGGTATACCAAACATTTTGAATCAAGGATTCTTCACAACGGTAGGAAAAATAGTCTAATGAGTATTATTCACAAGAATCAAGTTAATATTAACATTGATAACGACTATGCACATTATCACAAGTGACATTTGATTATTTCGAATCAAGAATATGATATCATGGTGTAATAAAAAGCAAATCTTTACACAAATGATTATTGAAACAGAGGTTAGTCTTTTAATGGCAGAACTGGGCATTAAATTCAATAAAGTCCAGCAACGCAGAGGAACTGTACTAGTTTTAAAAGAATCCATAGAAATCTCGTGTGATGAGGTGAGATTTCTCTCTTTGTATTTTTGAAGGAGAATCCATCAAAATCCATAGAGTTTTAAAATCTACGTACTTTTGGATACCTAAGAATTTTTTAAGACTTTTTAAAATCCATATTGAATACCTCTAAATTTTTAAAGACTTTTAAAAGTCTGGATTGAATACCCCCAGATTTTCAAAGTCGAAACAAATCCTACAGACTCCACATCTCCTTTAACGTGGTTACTAGATTATGGGCTTTGTTCGATTTTTATTTGTTTAATAATTTCTTGTACTTTTCGTTAAAAAATAATAAAATAATTTCTTGTACTTATGGAAGTGCATGATAATGTCCCTATGGAGAAATTTAAAACGGTGAGACTCCTATGTGTAAAGAGTGAGTTATAAGTGTTAGAGTCAATGTTGACTCCGACAATGTTGGGACCAATGTTGATAACATACGTGTTTTCAATGTTGGGTGGAATGTTGATAACATTCATGGTGTCAACATATCTGGGTTGCAACCAACATTCCGGAGTCTGCCTTGACTCCATACTTTGACTCTCCATTGGTAATTGTATATATTTAATCTTTACCTTCCTTTCACACTTTTTTATTCTTTGGTTGTGGAATAAAGGTTTCAAGCTTGTTGACCACGTTTTCAATAAATGGAAAGGCGGTTTTTTTCATGATCCAAAGTAGTGGGGTGTTTGTTCCTACTTTTAAGGAGCCATGATCTTTTCAACCAACATTCCAGACTGGTCGACTAGCACTTTTCGGAGGTGGATTGCAGCGGTTATTGAAAGCTTCTGGAAGTGGAAAGTAGAGGAAACTGACCACGACATGAAGGTCTATAAAAGCAGCAAGAAGCCTCATTCATCCTTACGTTTTGGAAGTGCAAAATCAGAGACTTAACATTCACCCGCAACCATCTCGTCATTTACCTGCTGTAAACGTGTCACCAGCTCTTCAAGGATTGCTTTGACGAAGTAGACTTAGGCAGCCAATCTGTAAAGTCTATCTTTGTATCGACGGGACGTCGAGGGCAAGAGTTGAAGTGCAAGGCCATTGGAGCGTAGCAGGTTGTTTGCTTTGTCCGATTAACTTTAGTTATTCGGCTGTTTTGGATTCTGTGTTGTATCAACATCGTAGTACCGAAAGTAGATAGGTTGGTTTATCTTAGACAGTCATTCTGTAAAGATAGATCTCCAAGAAGATCCAAATCTGTAATTTGTATTGTTGATTCAACATAGTGATTTTAGCCTTGAGGCACTCACGGGTTATTTATAATCCGTGAAAAAAGTATTCCTGTGTGTTATTTATTTCCGCTGCATGTTGATAGTAATGTTAGTAACATTCTGTTGATAACATTGCATTCAACATTACTCTTTTCTTTACACAGTTTTACTTTGTTGGTAATTTGGGACACTAAACTTTTTCAATTGGCATCAAGAGCAGGTTCTTGACGTACTAAGAATCGATTCCTGTGTGCAAAATTACCACTTATGGATTTGTCAAGTGTGTCGGCTCGACCTCCTACTCTTGATAGTGGTGGGAAGAACTACAACTTGTGGAAAACTAGGATGAAAATCTATATCAAATCTATTGATGAACGTGCCTGGGTGGCTGTGTTGGATGGGTGGACTCCACCGCGTACCACTGATGAAAATGGAGTTACTTCTCTCACACCCGAGAGTAAATGGTCTGCTGATGAAAGACTCATTTCTAACCATAACTCCAGAGCCTTAAATGTTATCTTTATCTCTGTTGATGTTCCTGCCTTTCGCATGATTTCTAATTGCACGGAAGCTCGAGATGCTTGGCTCATTTTGCAGGAACAATGTGAAGGTTCAGCCAGTGTTAGAGCAACAAAAATGCGAATGTTGACCACCAAATTTGAGATTTTGAGAATGCGCGATGATGAGACTTTCTCTGCATACTATGAAAAACTTTGTGAAATCTCAAATGAAGCTGTTGGACTTGGAGAACCTATTAGCAACGAAAGATTGGTCAGTAAAATACTGAGATCTCTACCTGAAAGGTATAACATGAAAATCTCTTCAATTGAAGAAACTGCTGATGTTGCTACTTTGCGTGTTGGGGATCTGGTCAGTAAGTTGTTAACTTTTGAGATGAATCTCGAACAGCAGAAAGCTGATCATGTGTCCAAAAGTGTGGCTTTTCGTGTTGAAAAGATTCCTGAAAACTCTGAAATTACTAACTTGTTTGAGTGTACAGATGTTGATCCCGAGGAGGAAGATGATGTTAATCTTGCTATGTTGGTTAAAAATTTTAACAACATGCTGAAATCCTTTAAGAAAGGAAAATCCAAAAATGGTTTTAGGAAACCTTCTGGGATGTCTGCTGGATCTTCATCCAACATCACCAATGTTAAGAAGAATGTTGGAACAACATCTGAAGTACGAAGTGTTGATCACATTCAATGCAGGGGCTGTCAAGGGATGGGTCACTATGCAAATGAGTGTCCTACAGTTGCAAGAAAAAGGCATTCTGGTCTTACTGCAACTCTTAGTGATGACTCAGATTCTGAGGAGGAAAAAGTTCTCCTTATGGCTACAGTTGATGAAGAGCATTTGCAGGGAGAAGACATGATTGGAGCCCTTAAAAATCTTGATGATGAAATGATTTATTCAGATTGTTCTTCTGAATCAGGAACTCTAAGTGTTGATGACAATATTTCCAGATCCGACTGTGATGTTGATCTGATTGATGTGTCTGATAATATGAATGTTGATGTTGATGTTGCCAACACTGATGTGAACATCTCTTCTGAAAATGATCAGTTTGATGTGATTTTTAACAATGATGTTTTTGACATGGATACTGATGTTCAGGAGATTGATGGGATGAAGATCCCCACTAACACAACGAACTGGTATGAAATGACTATTCTTGATGATTTCAACTCGAGTATACCGGATTTCTGTTGTGTTGCAGCTTTGGAAGAACAGGAGAGTGATCCACTGAAAGAGATGGAGAATTTTAAAGAGCTCTATGAGGTTGTTGATTCTCAATGTCGGGAGTTGAGAAATGACATCTGTATGTTGGTTGATGAAAACCAAAATGTCAAAGGGCAAATTACAAGGCTTGAAAGGATGCTCTCTCAACGTGATGTTGAACTTGATATACTCCGAGGTAAAGTTTGTGATTCTGAAAGGGTGTTTAAACGGTTTAACAAAGGGACCTCATGTTTAAATGAAGTTCTATCTCATGGTCAGCATAGTAATTCTGGTATTGGTTTCTGTGCTGAGGAGCAAAGAAAGCAACATCGTAATACTACTGTTTTTGTTAAAGAAAGAAATGTCAGTGTGAATGTTGACAACATTAAGGATCCTCATAAGAAAAGCAAAAAGAAAAAAATCCTATGTTTGTCATTATTGTTCTGCTCCTGGACATATCAAACCTCATTGTGTCAAATACATAAGTGATTGTGCTGTAAAATCTGCGACACAGATGTTTGACTGTTACCAGAAGAATGTTAGTAACACTGGCAGGTTTGACTTTAGCAGATTGTTGGATAAGAGAGAACAGAATGAAACCTGTAACACTGTTGTCTACACCTCCTTGAATGCTAATATTTCTGAGAATTGGTACTTTGACAGTGGGTGTTCTAGACATATGACAGGAACAAAGGCTTTACTCTCTGATTTTGTTCCAACATCTGGAGGAAAAGTCACGTTTGGAGGAGGTGCGAAAGGAACAATTCTGGGGAAAGGAGTTCTCAATGTTACTGATTTTCCTAAATTAAAAGATGTGTATCTTGTTGAAGGACTTAAGGCTAACC
Organism: Salvia miltiorrhiza; assembly: GCF_028751815.1. Taxonomy (NCBI): domain Eukaryota; kingdom Viridiplantae; phylum Streptophyta; class Magnoliopsida; order Lamiales; family Lamiaceae; genus Salvia; species Salvia miltiorrhiza. The sequence continues at coordinate 29,001,123 of NC_080391.1, forward strand.
TGTTTAGCATAAGTCAGTTATGTGATGCAGGTATGACTGTAAAGTTCGACAAACATCTTTGTGAAGTCTTTGATGACACAAATCAGTGTGTGATGATGGGAAAAAGGTCGTCTGACAATTGCTACAAGTCCCAAGAAGAAACGTTCTGCAATGCAGTCAAACTTGATGATGTTGAGCTTTGGCATCAACGACTGGGACATGTCAACTTCAAGAATCTTCAAAAGTTGATCACACATGATGTAGTTCGAGGCCTTCCTAATCTGAACTTCAAGAAAGATGTTGTGTGTCAACCTTGCCAGAAGGGGAAGCAATACAAAACAGCTCATCCAATGTTGTCAACATGCTGTACCTCGAAATGTTTCGAACTCCTGCATATGGATCTGATGGGACCCATTGAAGTTGAAAGCCTAGGAGGAAAATGGTATGTACTTGTGTGTGTTGATGATTTTTCAAGATACACTTGGGTTGAATTCTTGAAAACAAAATCTGAAACCTTTGCTCATTTCAAGAAATTGTATAAAAGGTTTAGAGTTCAATATGGCCAGTTTGTTGGAAGAATTAGGACTGACCATGGCAAAGAATTTGAGAACTCTCTCTTTGATGACTTCTGCACTAACAATGGAATTTTCCATGAGTTCTCTGCACCCAAAACTCCTCAGCAAAATGGTGTTGCCGAAAGAAAGAATAGAACCATTCAGGAAATGGTGAGAGCTATGTTGCAAGCAAAAGGTCTTTCCAAACGACTATGGGCTGAGGCTGTAAGTACAGCATGTCACATCATCAATAGGGTGTACATGAGACCAGGTACTATGTTAACTCCGTATGAGATTCTTAAAGGCAAGAAGCCAAATCTCAAGTACTTTCATGTTTTTGGATGTGTCTGTCACATCTTGAATGACCGTGATCACCTCAACAAGTTTGATTCCAAAAGTGACAAAGGTCTCTTCCTTGGATATTCTGTGAATAGTCATGCTTTTCGTGTATATAACCTCAGAACAAAGACTATTCAAGAGACTGTTAATGTTGTGTTTGATGATTCTCTTAGTCTCATTGATAGAACAGAGGATGAAGATGTTACTGAGCTACTTGAGGAGCCCAACAACATAGGTCATGCTTCTGACCACCACAGAAGTGGCAATGATGGTACAACATCTGTACCAACATCTGATGTTACTTCGTCAGGGTCAACATCAGAAGGAGAAGCTGGCAACTACGTGTCGGACTCTGAAGAAGAGTTGGAAGCTCAATTTCTTCATGATTCCATCAGACGAGATCCCCCAAGTCATGTGAGAAGAGATCATCCAAGTTCTCAAATCATTGGAGACGTTGGTGAGAAAGTTGTCACTCGACAGAAGAAGGAAGTCAACTACAAAGAGTTGGTAAGAATTGCATGTATGACTTCTGTGTGTGAGCTTGCTGAGGTTGAATGTTATCTGTCTCTTGTTGAACCTAAAAATGTTGCTGATGCTCTTAAAGATGTTATGTGGGTCAATGCTATGCATGAAGAACTTAATCAGTTGATTAGAAATGATGTGTGGGATCTTGTCCCTAGACCACATAACAAGAATGTTATTGGTACTAAGTGGATTTTCAAGAATAAAACTGATGAGTCTGGTAACATTGTTAGAAACAAAGCTAGATTGGTAGCACAGGGGTATACGCAAGTGGAAGGGATCGATTTTGATGAAACTTTTGCTCATGTTGCTAGAATTGAGTCAATTAGGCTGTTGTTTGCCATTGCTTGTCAGTTTGGGATCTCCTTGTTACAAATGGATGTTAAGAGTGCCTTTCGAAATGGTGTCTTATCTGAGGAAGCCTATGTTGAACAGCCTAAAGGATTTGAAAACACTAGTAAGCCTGATCATGTGTTTAAACTTAAAAAGGCTTTATATGGCTTAAAACAAGCACCACGTGCATGGTATGAAAGGTTGACTGTGTTTCTCCTTGATTATGGTTTCTCTCGTGGTAAAGTTGATAAAACTTTGTTCATCAAAAGGCATGCTGGTAACACTATCATTGCACAGATTTATGTTGATGACATTGTGTTTGGTGCAACTAATGATAAGCTTGTGAAGGATTTTGTTAAGGCCATGTCTACCACATTCGAAATGAGTATGGTGGGACAATTGAATTTTTTCCTAGGTTTACAGGTAACACAAACTCCTGAAGGCATTTTCTTCTCTCAAAGCAAGTACTCAAAAAGTCTTGTTCAAAGATTTGGCCTAGAGTCTGCTAAACACATGAGAACTCCCATGGGTTCCACTGACAGATTATGCAGGGACGATGTTGGACGTGATGTTGATCCAACACTATACAGAGGAATGATTGGCAGTTTGCTTTATCTAACTGCAAGTAGACCTGATATTCTGTACAGTGTAGGAGTGTGTGCTAGGTACCAAGCTCAGCCAAAGGAGTCACATTTGAAGGCTGTTTAACGCATCATACGCTATGTTGCTGGAACATCTGAACTTGGAATGTGGTATTCCAAAGACACTAACTCTAACATTGTCGGATTTAGTGATGCTGATTAGGCAGGTGATGCTGATGACAGAAAAAGTACAAGTGGAGGATGTTATCTCTTGGGAAACAATGTTGTGTCCTGGTCAAGCAAGAAACAAAATTGTGTTTCGCTCTCTACTGCTGAAGCCGAATACATTGCTGCTGGCAGTTGTTGTGCCCAACTTCTTTGGCTCAGACAGATGTTGGACGACTATGGTATGGAAAGTAACATTTTGACTGTCATGTGTGACAACACTAGTGCTATAGAGATTTCTAAGAATCCTGTTCAACACTCTCGCACAAAGCACATTGATATTCGTCATCATTTTATAAGAGATCTTGTTGAGAAAAAGCTCATTGTGTTGGAATACATTCCTACTGAAAAACAACTTGCTGATATTTTTACCAAGGCTTTAGATTTTGAGAGATTCTCCCATCTTAGGAAGTCTCTTGGTTTGTGCTGCATTTAAGTGTCCTTGCATGTGAGATGTTAGGACTTAGGTGTTCTTTGTTGGATCCTAACATCTTTATTTTTTTCCTTGTGTTTGTCTTTTTTCTTTTTTAGGCATATGCATGTTGGAGCCGGTGTTACTGACAGTGCAATGTCCATGTTGGTTGTTTTGATGTTATTCGGTCTAACCGGTTTATGCTGTGTTCTTTTAGCAGATGTTGAATAAAAAAAAATGATGTTATAAGACCGGTAGCACAAGAGTGAGGCTTAATGGTCATAAAACATCTGAAAATAAATGGATCCTTCCCTCTCTCATCTAAGTACTCGGGGCACGACGTTCGCTGCGACGATGCACTCAGGGAAAATGGATGTTGAGCTTTAAGGTCCCAAAGTGTTTTGTTTAAAAGTTTTTTCCTCTGCTGAAAGTTTCACAGTCTGTTGTTGGATAACATTAACTTCTAATGTTGGACTAACATTTGAAGTAACATTGGCTCTACTGTTTTGTTTCTATAGGTATATCTCTTCATTTTCCTGGTTCTCTCTCCTTATCTTTTTCCTTGGTGTTCTTATCAGTTTTTTGTGTTTCTAGGGTTTGTTCTTCTGATGCTTGATCCGCCTCTCCTTGTCTCTTGTGATATGATTTTCGAATTTTGATTTGTTTTTGTGAGGGAGATTTTTATGGGATTTGATTTTATCTCGTGGCTTAGTGGTTGATGTTGGCTGGGATCTTCTCGTGTGTATTTAAAGGGGTTGTTCTGATTGTTCATTATTATCTTTCATTTCACAAACCCTTCTATCGAGATTTGTGCAGTGTCTCCATTTGAAGCTCAAAAGTCATGGACAAAAATCCTGGCCTTTCCTCTCTCATCAAGAGTCTGATCCAACACTTTGGATCACCGGAAAGTGCAGCCAAACATCTCTCCGCCCTCCCTCAGATGGCCGAATCAACCGACAAACCCTCGTCTTCTCAAACTCCGGTGGAAGTCCCAGGAGGAATTTTTCCTCCAGCTCCTTCTCCAAAGGGCTCTCCAAAGAGAAGTACCACTGAATCATCTGTGGGAGCTGATGTTGATCCCGTCTCCTTGCAAATGATAGAAACTCCCATCAACCCTGAGCCGATCTCCACTGTTCCTCCTCTTGAGAGTGTTCATTCAAAAATGGCACCTGGTTCCTCTGCGAAAGGTGACGAAAACCTCACGAAGGGGAAAACTTCTGTTCATGCGACCTCGAAAAAATCCACAGAACATCCAGCTTTTGGTGTTACTCAACATCAAACTCCTCTTCCTACTCCAAGCGAAGAGTCAATTCCGTCTTCAAAAGAGGAATCAGCGCATGCTTCTCAAGATACCTCTATGGAGAGAATTGGGGAAATTGCCAAAGAGGCCCTGCTTGATCTTGCTTCACAACCGGGGTCAGATGTTGATAAAGTTTCTATTGTTGCTGAAGAATAATGTGCTGCTGGTGATATACCCACATCCATGGATGTTGATGACTCTGAAAAGATTCCTGATGTTGGTCAGGATGTTGATCCAGAAGAAAGCACAGATGTGATTGATGTTGACACCTTTGTTCCTGACAAGAAAAGCCGAAAACGTAAAGCTGGAGTAGCCTCTCTCAGGCGGTCCTCAAGGTCAAAATCCACACGGGTGATCCCTTCTACTCTCAATCTTCCTAGCAGAGAAGACAGTGATGTTGGTCCAACATCACAGCCTCATGTTCTCAAGCCAAAGGTTGAACATTCTCCCAACTCTAAGAGTGGAAAGGTATCTTCTGCCTCTCACACTACCTCCCCTCGCATCAGCTGCTCTGGAAGCTCCTCTGAATCAGAGGTTGAGGTTAGTAAGTCGTACTCCACTCATTTTTACACTCGTGAAGCAAAGAATGCTCTCAAAGTGTTGGCTGCTAGGAAGTTTCATAATGATAGACGTGCGGATGAGGATTTCTTTTCAAAGTATAAGCTTGATATCCTTTTGCAAGATAGGGGTATGTGGGGTAAGGTTGTTAATGTGTTTCCCTATGATGCTGAGATTGTTAGGGAGTTCTATGTTAATCTGATGACAGAAGCTTTTGACCCAAAATCTGTTAAGTTTGGGAAAGTTTTTGTTAGGGGTAAGGTCTTTGATTTCTCCCCAACTGCCATTAACAAAGCATGTTACACTGCGAATACCAACACTGATGATGTTGAGGTTAATGATGATGAGATGACTAGGGAGTTGACTGGAGGGAAACTTAAGGCTTAGACCTCGAAGTTTGCTGCATCCACTTTGTCTTCGAAATATTATGTGCTTCACAAGATTGCAGTTTACAACTGGCTTCCAAGCAAAAACACTACTGCTCTAACCAAGGAACAAGCTGAATTTATCTTTAAAGTTGGTAAGCCTCTGGCTTTCAACTTTGGTGAGCAAGTGTTTGCTAACATCTCTCGTGCAGCCTTTAAATCCACAGGTGGAAGTATGCTTCCCTTTCCCAGCCTCATCTACAATCTCTTGGTTCAGCAAAAACTTAAGGAGAGAGAGGAAATTGTGCTTGTTGAAGAGAAGAATCTACTTGAGTTTTCCAAAACCCTCCTCACTCCTGATCGTGTCAAAGATCTCCCCTACGAACCTCCACGTGCTGGTCCTACCTTGTCTCCTCAGCCTGATGATGAAGCTGACTCTGCTGAAGCTGAGATTGACATGTATGGTGAAGACGAAGATGTTGATCGTGCGACTACTCCTGATGTTGCACTTGATGTTTCCAACATCATTTCTGTCAAAGCACATCTCACTAGAGAAACATCCACATCTCGTAAAGGCAAGGAACCAGCTGGAGATTCAGAAGTTGAGATTGATCTTGATGTTGCAGAGCTCATCAAGGCCAGAGAGGATCTTCTCAAGCTCAAAAGACAAGTGCAGTTGATGGTGGATCGGACGATCAAGATGGGACAGGACATGCTTGCCCGGGTCGAATGTTGTGACCAAGTCTTCGCCAAACTCCTACCTTTTCCTTCTTCAACAAAAAAGGGGGAGTAGTGTTTCTGAAATTTGTTGACAGTTTTTGTTCCAAAACATTTATTGTTTCTTTGGTGATGTGTTTGATGCGTGGACATCGTGAATTTTTTTTGTGGTGCATGAGCACCTGTTTTTGGTAACATAGTTTATGTTATCTTGGTTTTTTGATTATCTGTTGGTTCAACATTTATCATGTTTTTGATATACCTTCGTATATTGTGTTGGGCAGGTTAAATGAAGGTCTTGGCCTTCGGCCGACCTTTATTTTGATCAAATGAAGCTAAGGTTTCATCTTGGTTTTTGATCAATGTTGATCGAGAGGTTAAATGCTCTGAATGTTGCTGCTTGTTTTGTTCATTCTAAGTATGTTAAATGCTCTGAATGCTGCTGCTTGTTTTTGTTCATTCTGAGTTTGTTGATCGAGAGGTTAAATGCTGTGAATGTTGCTTTTCCCTCTTCTGTTTTTGCAGGTTCTTTCGTTTCTTTATTCAGGGGAGTTCTTAAACTTTCTCTTGTTTGTTTCAAACCGTTTGTTGAGTCAACATTCAGTTTGTGTTTCTTAAGGTTGTACCTCAAGTGCTTCTTAAGGTTGTACCTCTTGTTTGTTTCAGGGGGAGTGTTTTTACGACATCTCCTCTGGACTGATTTTGAGGTTCACCTCTTGTTTGATTAAGGGGGAGTTTCTAACTCTTTCTTGATCTGAACTCCTGTAACATAGAATTCGTGTTTTTGTATATAGTTTTTTTTCTTTGTTTGTGTTTTTGTTGCAGGAAGGAAAAGATTAAGGGGGAGATTGTTAGAGTCAATGTTGACTCCGACAATGTTGGGACCAATGTTGATAACATACGTGTTTTCAATGTTGGGTGGAATGTTGATAACATTCATGGTGTCAACATATCTGGGTTGCAACCAACATTCCGGAGTCTGCCTTGACTCCATACTTTGACTCTCCATTGGTAATTGTATATATTAATCTTTACCTTCCTTTCACACTTTTTTATTCTTTGGTTGTGGAATAAAGGTTTCAAGCTTGTTGACCACGTTTTCAATAAATGGAAAGGCGGTTTTTTTCATGATCCAAAGTAGTGGGGTGTTTGTTCCTACTTTTAAGGAGCCATGATCTTTTCAACCAACATTCCAGACTGGTCGACTAGCAGTTTTCGGAGGTGGATTGCAGCGGTTATTGGAAGCTTCTGGAAGTGGAAAGTAGAGGAAACTGACCACGACATGAAGGTCTATAAAAGCAGCAAGAAGCCTCATTCATCCTTACGTTTTGGAAGTGCAAAATCAGAGACTTAACATCCACCCGCAACCATCTCGTCATTTACCTGCTGCAAACGTGTCACCAGCTCTTCAAGGATTGCTTTGACGAAGTAGACTTAGGCATCCAATCTGTAAAGTCTATCTTTGTATCGACGGGACGTCGAGGGCAAGAGTTGAAGTGCAAGGCCATTGGAGCGTAGCAGGTTGTTTGCTTTGTCCGATTAACTTTAGTTATTCGGCTGTTTTGGATTCTGTGTTGTATCAACATCGTAGTACCGAAAGTAGATAGGTTGGTTTATCTTAGACAGTCATTCTGTAAAGATAGATCTCCAAGAAGATCCAAATCTGTAATTTGTATTGTTGATTCAACATAGTGATTTTAGCCTTGAGGCACTCACGGGTTATTTATAATACGTGAAAAAAGTATTCCTGTGTGTTATTTATTTCCGCTGCATGTTGATAGTAATGTTAGTAACATTCTGTTGATAACATTGCATTCAACATTACTCTTTTCTTTACACAGTTTTACTTTGTTGGTAATTTGGGACACTAAACTTTTTCAATAAGGTTCACTTCCCACCGTCTCCCTTCCCTCAACTTGCATAATAATTAGTTTATTATTTCATTATTTGTATAAATAAATTAATAATATTCACAAATTACTCAGATTGGTAGTAATAGATGGTCAAACTGGTGATGGAAATGAGATTAGTTTGGAAACAAATTTGATAACATGTTTTAATAGCATAACTTACATTAGGCAGACTATTTTCTTAGCTTAAATGAATTAATTTCATGCTTTTCTCTAGATAAGTAAATTGTATCGGAACTACTACATGTAAATCTCTATTCGTTCTGAAGTTTAGTTTTCAAGTTTGTTTATTTGATTGTATTTTATCTATTTGTTAGGTCCGGAGGGTCTCGAATAGGTGTATGGGGGGGGGAATACACCTATAGGCTATTTTTCGAAATCAGATGGATCTCAAGATAGAGATCAAAATGAAACTTTACACACAAACTCAGACACCTGTTTACTGAAAAGAGTTTTGACCAAAACAGGGTTGATGACTGATACTGAAAGACTCTTCAGTAAGGAGTTATCAGTTAAGACACAAGAACTTAACTGATGCACGTAAAGGCTTCAGCCGAGTTTGATGAAAATAGAGATATTATAAATCTTCCTGACTATCAGAGGATAGATCAGTTAGACTGATAACATACGCAGCGGAAATACTTTTATTTCTCAATAGCCTTTGTTGAGCACGTTGTTAGTCTTAAGTTTCTCTTTGCAATTAATCAGTATTCAGTTTATCAAAGTAAGAACACAAGTAGGAAAGTAAAACTGAAAGCTGTAAATAACACAGAGATTTTTACGTGGTTCGGAAAACACTTCCTACATCCACGGTCGGTTGATTAAACCAACAACTTCACTCTGCAAGTGCTTACGGGTGCACAGCAAACCGAATTCGTGTGCTTGCCGGCTGCACACAACCGAATCAACTGAAGATCCAATCTTCAGTACCAACACACCTTGTTGGATTTCTCACTCCTAGCACGAACTGGCACTAGGATCTCATGGAGTCAGAGTACCTTCCTGAACTCCTTTTCAACTTAAACACTCGATTCTATCGGTCGAAGGGAGGTTTGAAATCTTGCCAACTAAACTTCAATGAACAAGTTCTTTGGAGCTAGTTTTGACCTAGGCTCTGGGTAAACAGAGGTTTGCCTAAGGTCTAAGAGAATATATGTAATCAGCAGTGACTGATTTTTGGCTTTGGAATTCTCTTCTTCGATTCAAGCTTTGGAAATTTGAGCTTTGGGCTGAGACGCAATTTTGGCAGAGCTTCAGCTTGTGTTGTTGAATCGGTGAAGATTGAAGTGATCCTCGAGCGCTATTTATTGGAGAGGTCTTGAATAGATCCATTGGTGGAGAAGGTCTTCAAGAATTCTTCCGTTAGAGAGTAATTTGAACTTGGGCTGAGGCTTCAATCTTCGAGGTTCCTTGTTTGATGAGAACGGCTATGTTGAAGAGCAGGAGATGCGACATCTCTGATAAAGTAGTCACCAAATAGGAATGACCTCTGCAGAGAGAGGATGATCCTGAGATCTAATGCGGCTGTACTTTTGGAGTACGTGGCTTCCTTTGAACGTTGGAGGTTCAGTCTGAGGAAGAATGTTTAACTGATACTTGACTTTAGTACCAGTCCGCTGATTCCACATGGCACGCATTAAGTAATCAGTTCATGACTGATTCTTCAATTGATACTTCAGTTGGCAACTTCAGTCTTCAGTCTTCAGTCTTCAGAACAACAACTAAACTAGAAAAGAACTCTAACACTTGAGTTCGAACAGTTCTAGTCTATTACAATTAAGGCCTATGAATTTTGGTATCATCAAAACAAAGGATTAGGATATTCCATTAAGTTCCCAACACTATTTTATAGAATACATTGTTGTGATATGTGCCATGACCCATCGAAATTTCTGGATTTTAGGTTATAGGTTCTATTTTCTTTCCTATCTATATAATCACATCAAAGCATGGACTGTGAACATCATTGTTACAAACCAAACTATATATCATTTATTTATGTGAAGTATTGTTTAATTTCAGTACTTTTCTTTATGATTTGTTTGTTTGGGTGAGCTTATATCTTTTGTTTCTATTGGTGCAACATATCAAGGCTATAATACATCTGAAGAGGTGAGTTTTTTTATGTCATGTTTTTAAGTATTCATTTGGGTTCACATTCTTTTATCTTTTAAGTATTAGTGATAGAATCAGTTTCATTATTTTTAGTTGCCTAAATATGAGATTATTGCTTGATGGTCTGAACCAAATCTATTAACTATATAACCAGTAGAGTGGGACGAGAAGTAGTAGCAGGGTTTTGGGAGTTCATAAGCTTTTTATCTAATAAATCTTCTTGAAACTGATAAATGTGTTTCAATTTGCTGGTATTTGTCACGTGTTACCTACATATGAAAATGAAAAAAAATCACCACTTTATCTTGCTATCAATTTATCACAAACATAATTATAGCTCTTTTTGAAAATGCAGTGTGCTCATATACCCTATTATTTTATTTTTTTTTAAATCCATATTACCCCAATATATGGAATTTATTAGGCAGTACCTATTTTATCATCCTTTTAAATATATCCTCGGTAGTTTTTTTTTTTTTGGTAGTTAAGGGTTATTCAACACACCATGGATATCGAAGTGGAGCCTTCACAGACAACATTCGATTTTTCTTCATGATTTCACGGAGATTCAAGACTACTGCATTAACGGAATGCCGGTTTGGTGCACTTCGGTCTCCAAGAACGTCATCTGCCTGTTCTACACCATGGAGGAAACCATTCAGGACTCTCTCGACCCCTTCTGCAATTACTGTGAATTATCAGGTTTTTTTATTTGATTTCAGTGTATCCATTTCAATCTTCACTTTTTCTTGAGAAATTTTTTATATGTATGCTTCTAATTCACTTTTCTTTTTCTTATGATTGCATCAGTATCTTTAGTTTGCATGATTGACTCAATTTCTTCATCAACAAGTTCTATTTGATAATTTATTGCAGTTGAGTTTTGTCTCTTATTGTTGGTGGTTCATTTAGTTTCTTTATGCAGGTTGGGGTCACCACTTTGCAAGCGAAAGTACCATTTTATAATTCATGCAAAAGAAGATTGGAATAAGTCGTTGGATGAAGATTTTGCTGAATTTGAGAGCTTTAAATTGTACAGATTGATTCACTGCAATGGATTCAGGCATTTCATCTGCATCAATGGTTTGAAATACAATTTAAATTTGTTTTGTACAGAGGATAGTATGAAATTCTGGGACTGTCTATGCACTCTTCTTAGAGCCAGATTCATTTTTCTTCAACACATGTGGTTTATCGATCTTCGGATTTAGTTCAAAAACAGGGGAAACAACACCAATGAGGTTCGAGAAACTGGTGGATTCGCTGAGAAAAAACTGTAGGTGGCCAGCAAGAAAGCTTGAGCATGTGCTCCTCGTGGTCGTTGATCTATTGAAAGAGCACAAGAATGAGAATCTCGGGCGCGAATGTGGCATGTCGCGGCAAGAACTGAGAGACGGGGCGAGGAGGTAGATTGGGGACACTGGCTTGATCGATTTCATGCTGAAGTCGATAAACTGTTTCATAGTGGATAATCAGATCATCCGTCGTGCCACGAATCCCTTATCCATGTGTGTTGTTTCACGAAAAATTTAATTTCAAGAATGATTAACTTTGCTTGGTGCACAACTACTATTTGTTTTATTGCGATATAGTATATTTCACAGTAGAAATTTATTATTATGGAAGTTTTGAGTTATATAAGTAATTCATGTAAATTAAATTATGAATTAATTATTTAGAAAAATAAAAACAGATGTTGTGTTTTTGTGATTGCCCTACTCACCATCATGCTAGATGGATAAGGTTTTTTAAAGTCGAGGTGTGTATGGGATTTGACTGAGAAATTAAAGTGACTTTTTCTATTGTTATGTATAAGTTGATAAATTTAATTTAATAGAAGTTTTTGATAGATTGTGACTTTGTGAGGTAATTTTAAATTTTATTTTTTTTATATCATGGAGATTTAGTTGTTGTTCTATGATTATTATTAAAATAATTTTATTGTTAAATTTTAAAAAAATTGTTCACTTCTTTTGAATTTCTTGCAGATAAAATAAGTGTAATAAAAAGAGTTGATGTAAATTCTCTTTAATATATCTTTTTATTTTAGTCTGACATGTATGTAGACCCTTTTTTAATGTTAATACTTTTTTAGTGAAAAAAAAATTCTATAATTAATAAATATGTTATAATTTCTATAGATTATAATATGAGATGATTCCCGTCGAAAATTATTGTATCTTGTCAGAAAATATCAGTCGTAGTTATAAGTTATAACCCCTCATCATAAAATATTCAGCCTCACTAATTATTAACTAAAAGCTTTTTCCCTAAAAAACAAACTAAAAACGTTAAAAACGCAATAGCAACTCTACATCTAAAACACGACCATAGCCGCTTGGAAGAGGACAGGATTACCGATTGCAGATTTTACAGCAACCGCGAAAACTTTCGCATCAAAAGCTCTTCATCCATTAAAATCATCTTTTTCTCAAAACCTTATTATTGAATTTAGTATTCGTTACGGTTAGCTCAGAATCTTCGTTGTAATGTCGAATTGAATACAATCAAGATGCTCGGTGGTTTATCCGTGTCTGAATCCGCCGCCGAAATTCTCTTCTTGAGCTGGAATTCGTTGCTCCCTTGTGGATTTCCGATATTGCGGAGGTCCGTTTCTGTTGCTGCGCCGAGGAGACACAAGCAGAGAATAGTTGCGGCAGGAAGCGCCTTGAATGATGGTGGCGGCGTTGTTTTTGATAAGGAGTTTGAGTTCACGCCGTCGTTCAGCGAGTATTTGAAGGCGATGGAATTCCTCAAGAATGAGAAATATCACGCCGACAAAGATAGTGATGGCACCAATCTTAGCAACAGTAGCCCGAGGAAAAGGAAGGGTGTCAAGAAAATTGTGCGGGTAGAAGAGAAGAGCAGTGATGAGCTGACTGCAGCTCAAGAGAATTCAAGAAAGGGAAAGAAAGGTGAGTCGTATAAAGAAGACTCGAGAAGGGGCGATTCCCACGACTCTGGGATGGTCGAGAGGAAGCAGAATAGAGATTTGAAGATGCGAAATAGAAAGATAAGTAATGGCAGTGAGAGTCAGTCCTCGGGTATGGAACGAGCTGCATTTAGGCCATTGGAAAGCGGTGATGATGTTGTAGGGAAGCCAAGAGTGACAAGGGTAGACATGGAGGAGAGAATACAGAAGCTTGCTAAATGGTGAGTAGTCAGTTGTGCATAGTAAGTGTGGTAAACTGGTTATACAAGTGAATATGCTTTGTGTCATTTTTTTTGCTGATTGCCAATCTTGCTAAGATGCTTAATTAATTAGGTGTTCATACTATGCTGATTGTGAATTAGTGTTGTATGATTGTATTTGTGTCTGTTGCATTAGCGGAGCTAGATGGACATGCAGTAGCATCGCACAAATGGATGATAGCGATATTCTATAGAGTGTCACTAGTATGATAATTTTGTTGTGTTTGTTGGTTTTTCTAATTGAAGTGTTGATTTGTTTGAATATCTTAGTTTATAATCTAGTTATGTAGCAGATGATCTCCTATATTGGCCTGGTACCTTTAGGGTAGGTTTGCTTTGAGGTATAAGGAAGGGATAAACTACATTTACCACCGTATACATCGTTTGCTTTGATGTATGAAAAAATTTGGGCAGGTTGTATAATTTTTCGGGCAGCTCTTTATCCCTTGGGAAAGGGAAAATTTTATACCTAAGAATGGGTGGTATAATTTTATACCACCTTATAAAGAGTGGATAAATATATTATCCTTCAAAACAAACAAGATATGAAAAATGTGGTCCCCACTTTAAGTGATAAATTTATACCTCATTATATTATCCCTCTATTTAGAGGGATAAAAAGCAAACACACCCTTAAGGATTAAGCATAACTTAGTTTTGGGAAGTCAAGACTATGTATGATGTTCATGTATGATCTATGTTTAGGAAATTAGCATCACCTTTGAAGGACATAATTCAGTGTGTTCTTGACATGCTATGCTGGTTTTGTTTCTGAGACTCACCTTAAGGTAAGACATCATGTTGCTGTTAAGTGGTATGTGTTCTCTCAAATGTGCCAAATTGTGTGGAATGTTGTGAACCGGCATTTGTTGTTCCATTCATAATAAAGTAGTTTACTTTGACAGTCTGAATGGTGCAGACATTGACATCCCCGAGTGGAAGTTCTCTGAAATTATGCGAAGTGCTCAAATTAGATTCTCGGATCATTCTATTTTGAGGATAGTTCAGATATTGGGTAAGTTGGGAAACTGGAAGCGGGTGCTCCAACTCATTGAATGGCTCCAGTCCCGTGAACGCTTCAAGTGTCACAGGCCAAGGTACTTCGTCCATGATTCTGAGTCATTGCACATTAAAGTCCGTTCCAATCTAATCTATTTCAGTGTTTGAAGGATTCTTGGTTGGCCAATTATATTCATATAGAATTAACTAGATTGAGGTTTTGATTAAAATAATAATCATAGGAAATGCAACTATACATAAGAAATTATTTTTTTCCTTTTTTTGGATAAAAGATGGTTAAGAAAGAGAGGTCTTTAGGGCTCCGCTGAAGTGAATACCTTGATCAAATTGATGGCGAGATATCTACTGGTATTGAAGAATTCTGTTATAACTGCTTTAAATCTAGCTTGTGATTTCTTCATGGAGAAACCAAATGTAATGCAAGAAACTAATTTTAGTGAAAATTAGAAACCAGAGTTGTTCTGTTTCGGACCCATACTGGTATTTTCCTGGATCCATTATTATTTTGATTCTTTTTATTTGTTCTTATTTTCTAGATATATATGTACTGCTGCACTGGATGCTCTTGGAAAAGCAAGGAGGCCAGTAGAGGCTCTCAATCTCTTCTGTAGGATGCAGGTAAAAATGCTGTACTATGCATGGTTGTATCAGTACCTAATAAAGACGGATAACTACATTGTCATCTGATTTCTATTTGATCACTTCGTGTAGGGACAAATGGCTACCTATCCAGACATAGCAGCTTATCATTGTATTGCTGTCACTCTTGGACAAGCAGGGTATATGAAGGAACTATTTGACGTGATTGATACCATGAGGTCCCCTCCCAAAAAGAAGTTCAAAAATGAATTGCTTGCAAAGTGGGATCCACAACTGGAACCGGATGTTATTGTCTATAACGCTGTAAGTGGCATCTAGGAGTATAAACTATGCATCTCCCTGTTCTCCATAATTGTTTTTATTGTATCTTCCTGGTTTCTGTTTGATGGCATACTCAATATTGTATCCATTCTATATGCTCTAATATTTTGTGATTTCTTAGTCATAAAATCTGTATCCCCAGTTCATAATACACATATCAGTATATGGGTGGTTCTCATTTAGAGGGTGTTTGGCTGAGCTTATAAGCTCCTCAAAACAGCTTATAAGCTGTTTAGGAGCTTATAAGCTCCTTTAAAGTGTTTGGCAAAATAAGTTCCTAAACAGCTTATAAGCTCCAAAAATAAGCTCCAAGAGCTTATAAGCTCCCCAAAAAATAAGTTCCTCTACCCCAACTTATTTTTTTATAATCTCATATACAATAATTTTTTTACAAATATTTTTCAACTATAATTTATTATTTTCATCATATATCATTCAAATTCATTTTTCTTTGATTTTCTCTCTCTAAAAAAATATTTTATCTCTCTAGCTTATAGGCTCAATTATCCAAACACTTTGACAATTAATAAGTTCTTAAAAATTACATCTTATAAGCTCTTGAAACATTTTATAAGCTCTTGGAGCTTATAAGCTCTTTAAAATAAGATTAGCCAAACACCCTCTATGCAATGAAATGTGGAGCTTCCTAGCTTCCAAATACTATGCGAAATTGGAACCAGTAATTATTTTAGATGCTTCTTGTTTCTTTCTCTATCTAGGCAAGCAGTTTACATAATCTTAATATCTATCACACAGTTAAATGTTTAATACTGAATCTTGTAGTTGTGCAGTAACTGCCCAGACAAAGAGAGAACTTTGTAAGGTTTAATTGCTATTTTGTTTTATAGGTCCTTAATGCTTGTGTTCGGCGTAAGAAATGGGAAGGGGCTTTCTGGGTTCTGCAGCAACTAAGCCAACAGAACCAACAACCTTCATGCACAACATATGGACTAGTTATGGAGGTAAGCTGTTAGTGTTTCTGGAATTCTCGGACATGTCAAAAAAATTACCGTTGCCCTCTCATGGGACATGGTTTTTCTGTTTGTCTATGTGGCTTCCAATATACAATCTACACACTCTGCAAGATGTTGCTGAATGGCTACTCTTTTCTCTTTCTCATGTATAAAGAAAATTATAGGAAAATATGAACATCCAATTTTTAGATACTAATATGTATGTGTTGGAGCAGGTCATGTTAGCATGTGACAAGTATAACTTGGTTTATGATTTCTTCAAGAAGGTGCAGAAATCGTACATACCAAATGCTTTAATATATAAAGGTAACTAATTGAAATATCCTTCTGGACCTACTGTGCCACAGATATCAACTTGTAAACCTTTTTCTTGTTGTCTGTAGTTCTTGTAAATGCTTTATGGAAGGAAGGCAAAGTCGATGAGGCCATAATGGCTGTTGATGAAATGGAGAGAAGAGGGATAGTTGGTAATGCCGGCCTATATTATGACCTTGCTCGCTGCCTTTGTAGTGCTGGAAGGTGCCATGAAGCACTAAAACAAGTACGTATTTTTCATACATGTCGTAACTGTTACAACTATGTTTCTTAGTTTCATTCATTTCCATGATTTAGTGAGTTTGGCACAAGTGATCATTTTTTGTGATTATTCTGTGGGACTTATCACAATTTGTCTCTTTGGTTTTCTCTCCTCAATTTCATTTTCATTTTCATTTCCTATTTTGCAGATTGACAAGATCTGCAGAGTTGCAAATAAACCACTTGTGGTAACTTACACTGGTTTGATGCAAGCTTGTGTGGAATCTGGCAACGTTGAAAATGCAGCATATATCTTCAATCATATGCACAAGTTTTGTTCGCCAAATTTAGTCACTTGTAACATAATGCTCAAAGCTTTTCTTGATCATGGAAGGTTTGAAGATGCAAAACAGTTGTTTCTAACGTTGTTGGATAATGGCAACTTTATTAGCCGCGAAGAAGATTACAAAGTTAGGGTTATTCCAGATATCTATACATTCAATACGATGCTAGATGCATGTGCCATGGAGAAAAGATGGGACGATCTTGAATTTGTATACTCGCAAATGCTGAGATACGGTCACCACTTCAATGCAAAACGCCATCTTCGACTAATATTGGAAGCACGCCGTGCTGGAAAGGTATATTATTACATCAGCCGAAACGAGTTCTTTTTACACTCTATGTTTCATCTTTATCTGAATGAGGTTCAGCCTCGAGCCCACGTGGGTCAGGCTACAATGGCACGATGGGCTCCTCTAGCAACTACTTGATATCCATCCTCTTATATATGAACTGCTTAAACTTTCATTACTTATTTGATGTGGGAGCCGTGTCATTAAAACTCGTAGCTGTTTGCTCTTCCAGGAATCGATTCTGGAAATGACGTGGAAGCGCCTGGTAGAAACCGAACGGCCTCCCCCTCCTCTGCTCGTTACAGAAATGTTGTGCATGAGGTTGGAGCAGGGCGACTATGCGGCTGCACTCTCTTATGTTGTTAACTTCGCCTTCGTCGAATCACAGGTCTTCTCCAGAAGGTCCTGGTCGAAATTTTTGATCGAGAATGCCCACCGGTTTCCGGACCGCGCTCTCGACGAGCTAGTACATGGCGGAAACATTCTTCTTCACCGGTGCGAAAACCCTGCTCTTGAGCATCTATTAGATTCTTGCAAAGATTTTTTAAGGAAGCAAACATTAATAGATGTGAAGCGAGTAGAAGTAGAAGTAGGAACTAGGTTTCAAAATAATGCTGCTTTAGCATGCTAAAATTTATCTGCAGCTAGTATAAAAATTTGAAATACTTTTGTTTGTTCATGTTATCATTTTTCTTTTCTTTTTTTAATGTATGACGTGTCAAAAGCCGTTTCAAATGATTGCCCACATTCTCTGCAGCCTGGCGATATTTTTTTAACTTTGATATTGTCATAAATAAATGCATTAGGTTAGGACCATCTCTTTATATTATTAGGGACAATTACACAACAACTGCTGATTTATTTACTAAATAAGTTTGTATAATCGTGTTGATTACTTGCTTCCATAATTGAACTTGCATGTCATCTCATCCCTAAAGATATAGCAATGTGGCTGTCATTGTGCCTGCAACTTTTTATTTATTTTTTATATTGTGTTTTCTATATTGAAAGTTTTTCTTCTCCTACTGACTTCTGAATAAATATTACAACTCCACATGCTGTAAGCTTGTTCATTTTCTTAAATTTTCTGTTTTTCTTTTTCAAAACATTCCTCTTTTTATTACTGTTACTAGAGTTCGAGTCGTTGGTTTGAACTTTTGTAAACACGACAATATTTTTAAGGGGTTATGGCCAAAAAAAAAATACACGAATCTTTAATTAAGTTAAAAAATACATGAACATGTATTTTGTTGTAATTTTCATCTAAGTTTGACTTTCGACGAAATTAAAGCTTAGTTTTACTCAAAAAAATCAATTTTTAATTCAATATTTTATGTTTTGATTATTTGTTTATTATATTTTGCATATAATATGAAGATTCGATTAGGATTTGAATTAAAAATTATTTTTTTGCGGTCAAACTTTGCTCTAATTTCGTCGAAAGTCAAACTCGGCTGAAAATTACAACTAAAAAATTTAAGTTCGTGTATTTTTTGGCTTAACTAAAAGTTCAAATGAAAATTGTAAATTTCACCAAAGTTCATATTTTTCTTTCGCTATAACCCCTATTTTTAAACATAGAGTATTTTATTAGATTAAACTTAAAAAGTTACTCCATATAGCTAATTATTATCTTTGAATGCAGGAACATAATCAAATTAAACATTAAAATTTAGGGAATTAAACATTAAATGTTGGGGGTAATTGCATCAAAATACATGAAATTTCACATTTTTCTGATTTTGCACATGAACTCAAAATCCTGCTTCCTGCAGATACACGAACTTTCATTTTTTTTTTTCTAAATTTTGCACATGATGTATATTTTCGTAAATGGTTCGTAAATATATTTTTGTATTATTGTAATGGAATTTACCTAATGTCCACTTACATCCTTTAGGAAGATTTTCGATTAAGCCACATAGACAGTTCCGACTTCTATCTCAATATTTATTTGTAGAAAATGTTCATTGTGTGCACAATTGGAAAGAAATGAAAATTTGTGTATTTGAAAATAGAATTTTAAAGTTTATGTACAAAATTAGATATACATGAAAATTTCATATATATTGATGCTATTACCCCTAAAATTTAATCAGAGTCGCCTTCGAAGTAAGATTTTATAGGTAACATACGATAAAACCATCTTAGATTTGCCAATTTTGCAATTTCGTTTTAATATATTAAATATAAGAAGAAGAAAAATGGTAAGAGGCGGTCAATAAATTTGAAAAATCAAACATGTGAAAATAAAGAAGCTGTAGCTCGACAATCAGACAAGTAACTATTGATTCATTTCGTTCTTATCTAATTTGACTTGTTGCATTTTGATTTATTAATATTTCCTTAATTGGCCCCAAATTGTTACACCTAATACTTTGGCATACTCTAAGTAGGTGCAGAGCATCTTTAACGTGGATTATATCACTCAAATTGATTAATCGGACAATTTAATCCACGTAGTGACAGCAAATAATAATAATAATAAAAGTTTACCGCTGCCGTAACTGGGCTTTCATTACCTGGGCGGGGTAGACTCATTTATTCGACAAATTAATTTGGTATACCTTTTTTCTCCTTATAAATTCATGATTGCTATTAAGCTCATTCAATAAATTCATTATTGCTATCTAAAGAGTAGGGGTGGACCGGTGCAGTATGCCGAAATTTTTTCGTCATACCGTATACTGTATCGTACATTGCGATATGAGATTTTTTATATCGTTGTCATATCAAACTCTTCGGTATACCGAAAAATTCGATATGAATTTTTTCATATCGATGTCGTACCGATAGTGCGGTATATCATATCGAAATTCAATATACCATATTTTACGGTATACCAAAATCATTGGTACATCTATCAAAATATTACGGTATTCCGTACATCTGCACATACCAAAATTACATCAAACAAATATAAAAATAACTTCCAAATGATTAAAATTTAAACTTTAATTTTCCAACGAGGCAACAATCAAAGTATCCAACACAATAAATAATAGAAAAAATAATACAATTATGTTCTAGAAAATATATAAAAATTTACTACAAATTCAAACAAAAAAGTTCAAATAAACATAAACAAAATCTCTAAATATTCAGAAAGTAAATATGTTCAGATTTGCATAAACTCGTCACTGAATATCTGCTTGAAATGAAGAGAATTGGGAATAAACAAAAGCTATTGACCACACGATGCAATCTTTAAATTATTTCTTCTCAATTTCTCGATTCTAAAATATTTACAGTTGTTCTAAATTTATAGTTACTTTTGGAATTGTAATTATAATCTGCACATATACAAATATAACTATATATGTTGCTCATACTTATACATTTATATAATATATTTATCTACATTTCAAAGTCATTTAGTTAAATCACATAAATGTAACTTATTTAATCTTTATTTAATGTGTTTTTTAAAGTCTATTTATAAGTTATAAACTTATAATTATTTTATCTCATAGTTAATTAGTTAAATAATATAGATGCAACTTAGTTTAATTATTATTATTTATAAATATATATTTAATAAGTTGTCATTAATTTTTTAATAATTATGAAAAAAAAACTTTTTTTTATAATTTATCACTATATATATATATATATATATATATATATATATATATAATTTATTTTAATTGATACGTTATACTTGTATTCGATATATACAGGTACCACGGTATCGGTATATATCGGTATACCGCAGTATGAGGAAAATTGATACCGTTATTGTACCCAAAATTTTCAGTATGATATGATGTCGTACCGAAATTTACGGTATACCAAAAATTCGGTATTTTCGATATTTCTTAGATACGTTAAGTGCGGTATACCGAATTTTCGGTATTTTGATCCACCCCTATCTAAGAGAGTGTTTGGCTGAGCTTATAAGCTCTTTAAAACAACTTATAAATTGTTTAGGAGCTTATAAGTTGTTTCAAACTGTTTGGCAAAATAAGCTTTTAAAAAGCTTATAAGCTATAAAAATAAGCTCTAAGAGCTTAGAGCATCCGCAATAGGGGGTTGCTTGATAGCCTACTTGATAGTGTTTGTGTTATTGAGTAGGTAGTGCTGCATTGGGGTTCCTTGATAGCCTACTTGATAATATTAGTTTTGATTTTATGTTTTTCATTTAAATTTTATTGCATAATTTAAATAGCATATTTTTGTAATAGTTAAATACTGGATTAAACATAAAATTTAAAATTACTTAAAACATAAAAAAATACATAAAAATTTAAAAACACCTAAAAAAAATACATAAAAATTTAAAAAACCTAAAACATTGAAAACGGTCGGTCAAAGGTGCGCAAATCGAGGAGGTGCAGTCAAAATTCGAATAAAATTCGAATTTTCCAATTTTTCCTTTTTTTTTTTAATTGGGCGCGTGCATTGCACGCGCCATCCATTCCCCCCTTCGAGCATACCCGATAACTCGAGAACTCCTCGAGGAGCTCCCCCCCGCATCGCGCTCCTCGATCGGCTCCCTCTCCTCGAGTACCCACTCGAGTACCCGCGTTGCGGGTGCTCTTATAAGCTCTCTAAAAAATAAGTTCCTCTACATCAATTTATTTTCTCATTATCAAATAAGTAGTTTACAAAAATAATTTAGCTATGATTTTTTATTTTCATCATATATCATTCTAATTTCATTTTTCTTTGATTTTTTTCTCTCTAACAAAGATTTCTCTCACTAACTAAAATTCTCTCTCTAGCTTATAAGCTTAATTACCCAAACATTTTGACAACTTATAAGCTCTTAAGACACTATATATTTCCCCTAAAAAAAAGACACTATATCTTATAAGCTCTTAAAACATCTTATAAGCTCTTGCTTAGCCAAACACTCTAATCAACCATAAAGTCATTCACTACCTAACTGGCTAACTTTCTCATACATAATACACTTGGCAGTTTTTTTTTTATCAGAAAATAAACATATTTCATAGAAGGGTACCAGTAGTACCAAAAAGTTACAGGAGTTTGGTGAACAAATCTTTGGAACACCATTCAGAAAAAGAGAGGTCCTTTGTGGTAATCTCAAAAATAGTGTTCCAACTCCACGTCCTAACTTTAAGTTCCGAGATTAGATCCTCAATCTCCCAACCGACGCCCTCAAATCTATACTCATTCCTTCGTCTCCACAACAGCCAGATGGTACAAACCCAAATTGTCTGCAGCAGGTTCGACATCTTCTTCCCGTTATTCAAATATACACTTGGCAGTTGTTCATCCAATATACACTGCGTTTACACAATTACACTCCATGGTAATTTATTTTTATTTTATTCTTTACTTACTTTTGTCTAGAAAAATTACGTGTACTTTCTTTTCAGCATGTATTTTAATAATATTAGCTAAATGCGAGTAAATAAAGTCACTACAAAAATTCACGAAAATACCGATCAAAATTACCAGCGGCAAAGGCGCCGTCGGTAATTACCGATGGCGCAGCAGGTGACCCGTCTTTTAGATATTACCGGCGACGATGTCGCCGCCAGTAGGCTGCCGGTATATATTAAATAAAATTCATTATTATTGTATATTAATTACCAGCGGCTTGCCTCACCGCCGATAAACTACGCGGGTCGTCGCCGCTATTCCCTAATTTAAATTAGGGCTGGTAAAGCCTTACACCAACACCTAACTAAATATTGATAAAGGCGTCGTAGATCACCTGTGTTGTCGGAGGAAACTTGTAGAAAACTTGCAAGCTTAAAACGTTAGAACACTTTTTTGTTATTTCTTTCAACTTAACTTCTGAAGAAGATTACAATGGGTATTTATAGGAGATTACAAGGGCAAAGGGTACATCCGACTTTCTACTACAATTCACGTACTATACATACTGCGGTACGAACGAGGGTCATTATCTGAAGAATATTCTCTGATAACTAACTTTGCAGCTTTACAGATGTTACGTGCTTCTTAGGACAGCGCAGGCTAGTATCATCTCGCCTACACAGGTGTCGTCTCTCTTGGTTCTCCTCACTTGTGTTTGGAGCCCGTGATGTGATGTTGTCTGTCCTTCGATCCTTGGATAAGTTCTTTGTTGATGATGATGTTGTGTGACAGTTCTGCGCAGGCGATTCTTTGACACGACTTTGACCACTTATCTTTAAGGCAGCGCAGGCGACTCCTTGGCACGGTTTGATCACTTGCCTTCGAGACAACGCAGACGACTCCTTGGCATGGCTTGGTCACTTGCCTTCGGGACTGCGCAGACGTGTTATCTCTGTGGCTTCTACGCTTTGGCTTATCGCCTTACGATCATTATAGTCCTGCGCTGTTAGTTTAATCATAGGTCATGCGCTGATAAAATCCTTACTCCTCATCAAGGGCATTCATCCCTTTTGCAGCAGCCCCCGCCACGCAGCCCCTGCCCCATCCCCCTTCTCCCCAAATCCACCCCCCACCCCAGTCGTCGCCGGAACCGCAGCCACCGCCAGCCGCCGCCATCGTCAGAACCGCAGCCGCCGCTGTTGGCGTGCACCGCCCCCCAGCTCCCAGGTACTCTCTCACTTTCTTTCTCCCTCTTTCTCTCTATCTATTTCACATCTCACTCGTTCTCTCTCTTTCTCGTCTTAGTTCGATCGACGACGTTGCTCCGCCGCTGCCTTGACGACGCTCCGCCGTCGACCACCACCGTACGCTCTCGCTCTCGCCATTTTATTTATTTATTTATTTACTTTGTTAGATTAAAATTAATGTTAATTAGATTAATTTTAATTAATTTATAGTTTGATTAATTATGAAGTATGAATTTTAAATTTATTTATTATTATTTTGTTAGATTAAAATTAATGCTAATTAAATTAATTTTAATTAATTTATAGTATGATTAATTATGAAGTATGATTAATTTTAATTAGTTAGATTAATTTGTTAGCTTATAAAGTATGATTAAGTATGAATTTGCTAGATTAATTTATTTATGTTAGATAATTTTGTTAAATTAAGTATGCTAGTATGTGTTTAGGATGAAATGATATGTTATTATATATTGTGGGATAGATTTAATCAATTTCTTAAGGATCTTCTCCCTTTGGGATATAAATTGATTATTTCTTAAGGATCTTCTCCCAACAAATGATTGTTTTAAATTTAATTACTTTATTTTTTATTGCTTAATATGTATTGTATTGTTTCGACAATGGGGTGCCGGGTAGACCTAGTATAGACTTAGTAAATTAGAATCACTATGGTTACCATAGCTGCTGGTAAAGTCAAGCACTTGGTAGTTACGATAGTGGGGTTATGCTGTCGAAATTTATATGATATTTTTTTGTTTTTTTTTCAATTAGAATTTACAAGAATGAGTGATAATCGTATGTGGATGTACGCGAGATACAACGGGACTTGAGAGTTTTCTTGAGTATGCGATAAATCAAACGGCGTACACAAATGGAGTGGGTAACATTAGGTGCCCGTGTAGGAAGTGTAAGAATGAAGCCTTTTTATCTGTACCTACAGTCAGAAAACATGTTAGTAGGCGTGAATTTGTCCACAATTACACAACTTGGGTTTATCAAGGGGAAGCACCAGTGTATATGCCGATAGAACATAATAGAATGGATAAGGATGATAGGTCATACAACAACTACCAAAAGATGGTGCATGATCATGATGGACCTAGTAATTACCAAGATCCTCCAAATCTCGAGGAGCCGTCCAATTCTGACGCTCAACAGATTTATGACATGTTGAACGCAATTGATAGTCCATTATATCATTCCTGTGACACTTACTCACAGTTATCCTGGATGACACAATTCATGAGCATAAAGGTTGAAAATCATATGTCAGAGAGATGTTACAATCAATTGTCTTCGATGTCTTCAATTTATGAACCAGTGACTGATCAAGACATAGGCACGTCATCTGATGACGACAGTAGTGATGATGACGGTAGTGATGGTTTGGAAACAGATTGGTGATGGGATTAAATGTAAATGTACAATTTGGAATATTTGGCAATGTATTTGTATATTTGTTATTTTATTTGTTAATGTATTTGTAAATTCACATAACTTGTTTAGTCGAACACTTGATAGTTATGATAGTGGAGTTATGCTGTCGAAATTTCGTTTGATTCAAGTAATTTATGATAAACAGATTTGTGTTTATGCTCATCTGAATCAATTTGAAACAGATTACATGTCTACTCGTAGAGGTTTCTTTTCGTTTGGTCGGTCTGATCAGGATGAGCAGCCGACTGGTGACACATCTTCAGGGTCTGGGCCGCACATTTCTGCGACTTCTGAGACTCCCCAGGCCTCTTCTAGTTCACGGGCTAGACCCAGAGGCCCATCAATTTCTGAGATCAGGGCCCGCTGGACTAGGGAGGGAGGGATGATGGTCTTTGAGAGGATGCCTACTGGGTAAATATTTTAATTTAAATCATTATTTCTCGTATAACAAATAATTTCTTAAATTACTTTTACACAGTGAGTTGAAGGAGCCATCAGGCCTCGCCACCGTCTGCACGGGAGCATTTAGGAGGATTGATAACCAGACGGGTACACTTGGAGGTTGACTCCGCCAACGGTGAATGAGGCGTATTTTCAGGAATTAAAGATACAATTGAATTTCTAGTACATATAAATTTATCATTATATATTGTTAAAATGTTATATATTAAATTAACTATTTCTTTCAACAGAAAGAGTTTGTTTGGTGGCCCGAGGATGAGCCTGAGGTGAGGTCGATGTGGGAGCACAAAGCCAACAAAAGGTACAGTGACATGATGAGCGACTACAAGAGGAAGCTCAAGGCGAAGATCGAGGCATGAAAGACTATGAATAGACTGGGCTCCAGGAACACTGGGCGCGGGAGGATGTTCAAGCAGTTTCCCAACGAGTGCGTGCGAACCGGATGTTTGAGCCCGATGAACCCGGTACAGGGATCAACATGCACGTTGGAGGGTCTCAGTCCACTCGTATCCTGCAGCAGAGTCTGGTTAGTAATTATGAAATAAGTTCATAAGTAATATATATATATATATATATATATATAATATCGCAAATAATAACTTATTTATCTTATATACATACATGAACAGAGCTTAGAGACTGGACTCCCTCCGGCTGCACAGATGACAGAACTATAGCACCTTCTTCTGCCTCCACATGCGCGAGGTTGAAAGTTTTTTGTCACCGAGGGATGAGAAACTAGATGTAGGCCGGTGTTTAAGTTTAATCAAATATTAGTAATACATAGTGAAATGTATATATTTTCTAATTATGCATTGGTATGTATGAATTAGGCGGAGATTCGTCGCATTGCTGTTGAAACTGGACGAGAGAACCAGCTGGATGAGATCTACTTGGAGGTCGTACAGTTCGACAGGTCACGGCTCTACGGCACTGGAAGTGCCGGTCGGAGCCAGGTTAGTAGGGGTCTACTAGTAGCACTGGCACTTCGGGGATGTCTCAGTGGATGTACGAGTCACGGATCTCCGAGGTGGAGGAGCGGCTGGCTGCAGAACAAGCAGTACGTGTAGCCCTCGTGCAGGGGATGGCTGAGGAACAAGCAAGGCGTGCAGCCCTCGAGGAGATGATGGCTATGTTTGAGCAGTATATGAGGCAGTCGGGTCCTCGATCCCTTACTCATTAGGTCTCCGATCCCCGATCCATTGTTCTGAGTTTTATGTATTTATATTTTGTTGAACATTTTATTTCATGTTTTGGAACAACATTAGACTTGTACTTTGTTTTTACATATATGTTTCCTTGAACTATTTATTTCATGTTTTCAAACAACATTGCATTTACCTCGTTCTACATCCCCTATTTATTGTGATTGTATAATTAAGTCGAAAGATATATGTACTTTAAAAAAAGGTAACCTAGATTGAATACAACGTATGCAATTGAATTCAAAATACATTACAAATACTAAATTAAAATACTTATTGTGTATAAACTAGATTGATAAAAAAAATTAATAATAATAATTAATTAATTAATAAATATTTTTTCAACATAAAAATAAGGACAAGAAAGAGACCGATCAATAATTAATGACATCTCTTGGATATCATCTCGACATATTCTAAGGTTATGAATGTATGATATTGTATATTAAAATAGAGTTTAAATGAATAAATAGGTACTAGATATATCAATAATACGAGGGTTATACACTGGTGACCACTCGAAAGGAACTTCAAAGCTAAGCGTGCTTGACTTAGAACACAAAGATGGGTGACCGACTGAAAAGTTCGTCTAACACATGCACTACTATATAAATACAGAAATACTTGTGGGGTATAAATAAATAAATAAATAAAATAAAAATATCGACGACATTGAGCCGCTGCTAATCACCGGCGGTCCCTGCCGCCGGTATTACTCTGGCCATTCGGCGAGGGACACCACCACCGTCCGATCAACATTACCGACGGCGGTAGTGCCGTCGCTAATCACCGACGGCCACCGCCGCCGGTAAAGCTTGGCGAAGCTCCGCCGATCAACGGCGACATTTACCGGCGGCGGTCGTTTGCCGCCGCTAAACGATTCACCGACGAGGAAATTATCGGTGGCGGGCCGCCGATAATCATTTTTTTGGCGGCCGCCTCACGATTACCGACAGTAAATGCCACCGGTAATCACGTGTTTTTTTTTTTTATAGTGAATGGTTCACATTATTTATAGTGTTGTGATGAATGGTTCACATTATTTATTGTAAAAAATTTGGGATATTAAGATTAAAAATAAATATTGCATATTTTCATAGAATGATGAAAATGACAAATATGCACACAATTTATTAGAGGGTTAATGATAGAAAATAACAAGGCATTTATTTATATTTAAAATTTCACATAACATTGAGAATATTGAAATTATAATATTACATTAGTTAATTTTTTTAGCAAAGTTTGTCCGATGTGCATCACAAAATCATGCCATTGTGCTGATGAAAATAACAACGTAGTTTTATTATTGGAAAAAAATGGAATGTTGTAATTATAATATTTGAAAATTATATAAAAAATGTAAATTCTGAAAATAGAAAATATAAAGTAATCGAAAATATAATGCACTTGAACTTCATATACTAGAACGCTTTTATTGCCTTGTCTAAAAATATGGGGACTATATATTAATAACCAAATATATAGGAAGCTTGTAAATAGTGAGCATAAAACATCAGATATACTACTTTTTTTTTCTCTGTAGCATGAAGGCCCTACAGTATCAAGTCTAATGATTGTGTCTTTCACAGTAAATGCACTGGTCAACCCTTAAACTTCTACGAGTTTTCGCTTTTAAATATTAGAGGAGAATTTTATATTATAAAATTTTAATTTCTTGAAATTAAGAAACCAAAGATTCCAATTAAGTTTTTATTTTTATGTATGAAAACTATGATTAACGGAATCATGTTGATATAATTACAGTATATTATATTTATTTATTTATTATTGGTGTTATGTGTTTCACTTTTATCCTTTTGAAATAAAGCTCATTTGTATTTTTTTAATTTTTAATCTATATTTTAATATATTAATTTTTTTTGTGCTATAAATTATACTATAAAATTAAAGGGTAAATTGCAAAATAAGACACAAACTTTAACTCATTTTTCATTTTCAACACCACTTTTAAATGTTTTCAAATAAATACATATTTTTTTTAATGTATGCAATTAGCTATGACTTCGACTTAAATTTCAGGCAGTCAGAATGATGACATGTCATCTCGGTTCCATTTTCCCAAATACTAAAATGACGTCGCTTCTCTCGCGTGGAGAAAACGATATAGTTTTATTTCATTCCACGCTGGCAACGAATTGCCATATCGTCTATTAGGCTGCCTTAAATTTAAGTCGAAGTCCCAATTGCAAAAACTAAAAAGAATATGTATTTATTTGCAAAGATTTAAAAGTGGTGTTGAAATTAAAAAATGAATCAAAGTTCATGCCTTATCATGCAATTTTAACTTTCTTAGTTGGATAATTGGTTAATTGATTCAATTTCAAAGTTAATCGCTTTAACGCATTTTTATTTTTACTTTTCATCTTATAACGGTTAATCAAAACAAATTACAAATTATATGCTCGATTTTTTTATGACAAATAGTCAGTCAGTTAAACCGTGTTCACCACTGGCTCCAACCATCAAAACCCATGAATTAAAAATGTGTACGATTTTACTCTTTTCATCCACAATAAATTTTGGAAAAATAAAGATTTTGTGTCGAGATTAATGTTCAAAACAAAAATTTGGCATCATTTAACCAAAAATTTGAAGTTTAGAATGCCGCCCTTAATTTGCACTAATTTCATAACATTCGGCAAGAGTCATTAGCAATAATTTCTACAACATTGGATTTAACTTGTATGGTTAGAAAACTTTATTGTATAAAATCATGATGATTATCTTTCAACAACAACCAAAAAAAGCAGATTATTGCAGTCAGAACATAACATACCAATATACAACAGATAGGGAAAATAATAGTAGGAGGTAATTATTAAAACCCAAAAAGTAAATAAGAAAATTGGAAAAAGAAATGGTTTACGTCGGCTGCATAAGTTTCGTCGGTTGTGTATTAGTATATCTAATAAAATCGTTTTGATGGCGCATGCAATAAATGCGACGCACAGATATTATAGGTGAAGGCGTGGGGACGTGTTTGGCATCGGGGTTTGGAAAAGTTGAAGAAAGGTGCCAAGAATTTGTTCACACGTGGGCGTCTCTGGGTAGGGGTTGATGCTCTACACATGCATGACAGTTCACGCTCACCGAATACAAAACAGTCATTCAAATTGTTGCATTCCAACACTTGCTGTTTCCTCATTCGTCCATCCTGCTTGCTAAATTCATTTTTTTCTACACCTTGGGTCTACAAAATTCAAACTCCACCAAAATTTGGGTCCATCTAAATTTGCATTCAAATTTATGTTTTTACTACTATTCCATAAATGCATAATTTAATAGTCTTCCCTCAATAAAAAATACTAGTTTTAAAAGAAAACCGTCACGAATTTTAATAAAAAAAATTAAATTTATTGTAAGTGAAGAAAGGATCTCATTAAAATAATAATATATAATTAAATGTATTATGAGTGGAGATAAGAACCCACCATGTGATAGAAAGTTGCCAAAAATAAAAATGGATCAATTTTTGTGGATGCCCTAAAATGACAAAAAAATGACTATTTTTTGTGGATGAAGGGAGTATAAGTTTCGATTTGAATATGATCGATTTCATGTAAAAGTCTATGTATTTTGAAATCGTATTATTAAATCGACTCTGGTGCTACAAAAAATATCCCTCTCAATTATGTTGATCAACTTCATTTCGACACGAGATT
Source organism: Salvia miltiorrhiza (assembly GCF_028751815.1). Classification (NCBI taxonomy): domain Eukaryota; kingdom Viridiplantae; phylum Streptophyta; class Magnoliopsida; order Lamiales; family Lamiaceae; genus Salvia; species Salvia miltiorrhiza. The sequence continues at coordinate 29,031,623 of NC_080391.1, forward strand.
TACAAAACTAATGTTTTAAGTGTATTCGATTATATATAAAATGAATAAGCAATTAGATGTTTCCTTGCTTGTATTTATTACATAAAGAAAATTGATCAACTTAATTGTGACAATTCAAAAAAGAATATTGATTAATTTAATTGGGACGGAAGGAGTAATAATTTAACGTAATTTACACATTATTTTTCTCTCGAATTATGCACTGAATTTGATATGTTATTACCGTAAATGTAATAATATAGAAAACATTCTCAATTTGAAATTGATAATTGGTAGTACGAATGAAATATTTGGAGCATAATATGTGACAAGGTTGGAATTGAGATACTTTGGTGCTAAATTTGTAAATCTTTATGTGAATGTAACCAAAATGGTGTTATGCATTGGATGTGTTGTTAATTGTTATAGATGCTGCATTTGCATTTGGCTAAACATATCGATTATATGTTATACTACTATTAATTAGACCGAGCAAAAAGTTAATGTGTTGGGATTGTACTTTGATATCTTAATCATTTTTAATTAAACAAGACTCAATTTGACAAACACATGGTACAATTGGCTACTGCATATTTCGAATAAAAACAATATGATTCAAGCAAATTCAATAATTTGTCGAGTTTGCGAGCCCCAAAAGAGGAATAATAAAAAATGCAAATAATTATCGTAATTAATTTAACAGAATTATAAACAAATCAAGAAATGCAATAAAGAATATAGAATCCGGTTCTTGTCAAAAAGAGGACAAACGTAGCATATGCAACACACAAAATCTCTTATAAAGCGACACCTTTTATTTGTGGCGGCAGCAAATACAACTCTGGCGTTTGCAATTGCTGTCACAAATAATATGAAGAAATAAGGAAATTATTAGTTTATATTTGTTTTCTATAATTATTCCTTATTCCATTTGTGGTACCCAAAAATCGAAATAAAGAAATATTTGGTTTTATACAAACATAATGTGATATTTTGTCTGTATTATAGTGTAACAATAGACAAAAAATTAGACCATATTTTCTTACTCAAAAAAGATTACGTATCTTAAAATTACTAGGTAACTCTTCATGGCCATCTTAAAAAGCTCATCTAGATTAAATTAGTCCTCTATCACTTTAAAATATCTTAAGATGTAATCTAATTTTTTAATTTGTATATCTTAAAACCTTATTTTACCAAATAATCTTATTTAATTTTTGTTTAAGTATTACTATATGAAGCAATAAATAAAGACAAAATAAAACAATTATAAATTCAAAATAGTTCGTGATTTTATTTATCAAAACTCCATAAATTTATAATTAAAGGGAGGACACCCAAAACATGTCTTGTGGAAAGCTGATGTTGAGAAAGAGTGGAAAAAGTAAAAGTAGTACACAATTTAATAAAAGAAATTAATTAGGTTGTAGGATTGGGAATTTCCTCATATCACAATCAAATTGATCTTTCTGAAAGTCTTCCCCGCGTCGCCTATTTTCTAATTTCTATCAGCAATTAATACAATCCCGTTTTGAGGCTCAAAAAAAAAAAAAAAAAATACAATCCCGTTTTATTTATTTTGGTTTGATCAAAATTTGGTGAAATAAATTAATTGTAGTTTTTTTTAGGGGATAAAATAATTGTAATTTTTTTATAGAAATAATAAAATAATTAGTAATACTATAGTAAGATTTTTTGTGCTTCTGTTTCCTATTTGCAGCAAATTCAAAAGCGTACACGCTCAGACCCAAGCAGGAACACCGCCACCTGCTCTCTCTCTCTACTTTCGTTTTTTAAGAAAAAGAAAATTTCGGGTTTCTTCGCAATCCCTGTTCGTGTCGAGGGTATAAGCCAAAATTTGATCTTGTTTACGATTTCTTGAGGGTTTCTAATTTCTCGTGATTGAATGCATATGAGTCACCGCTGTTTGTCCCTTTTGTTATATGGGAGGCCTTCTATTTTCTGTTCATCGATTTTATTGATTTTTCAGATCTTGTGATCACTCAGATACATGCATACATGTCCCGAGAGATTTGTGGGATGAATAAATCAAAGTCTTTTTCTCTAATCATTGTTGCACTGCAACGCTGCTAATGCCAAATTGGGCCTTCAGTTTCGTCGAAATTAAGTTTGGGGATTCATATGTATAGCTTTTATGCCATGGTTTTCCCATTTATTTATTTATTATTTTCCAGTTATTTCTTCTCTCTCTTTTTTTGACGATTTGGTAATTCATGAACACCCTGCCTGGTTTATATTGGCTGCCAAATTCTAAATTTTTCTTAAGTTTTTTGGGTTAGTTAAAAGTTGGGAATTTTGATTGACCTAGGTGGATCTTGAGAGTTTTAAGTCCAACTTTGGTGTTTGAATCCAAAATGCATGTTCTTCTCTTAGTTTTGATTGTATGTTGCTGTTATTTCCAAGATCGTTTGGAGTTCTTGTGTATTATCTGTCTCATTAGCTGCTAAATTTCTTACTTTAGATAGGTTTAAGCATTTTTCCGATTTACTGGTCGAATTTTCCATAATGTGATTATATCCATCTTTTTCAATAGGGCCCAGCTTTAGTTTCTTCTTGTATTAAAATTAAAATAAGCCATTTGATTAACAGTTTGTATTAATTTCTTTTAACAAAAATAGTTTGGATTTTTATGCAGGACATCCGAGGATACGGGTGTATTGGTTGGTGATTGATGTGAATATCTGAATAGAACCATTTATTTTATACGAATAAAAGAAGAGATTTCTCAATGCTGAGTTTTAATAGGATCAGAGCTCAGCCGAGGTCCAATAGATCTATGTCTTTAGGAGGTGCAGTTTTCTTTCTCTGAAGCGTCGTTTCTCATTTTTCATCTCCTCTTTCCAGTGGTTTCTGTATCGATTCTGATCTTATTTCTTTGTTTTTCAGGCATGGATTATGCGGATCCGAAGAAGAAGAACAATTTTTGTGGAAAAATCTTAATGGTTTCCACTCTTACAGCATTGTGCATTCTTATGCTCAAGCATTCCCCAAATTTCAACACCCCAAGCCAAGTAATTTATTTTATTTTCAAACTCCCATCACTCTGTTTGCATGTTTTATGAGTCTCTTAAGATTAAATGAGCACACTTTTTATGTCCTTTTACAGTTCTCCAGTCATGAACCCGGTGTGACTCATGTATTGGTAACTGGAGGTGCTGGATACATCGGTTCACATGCTGCATTGCGACTTCTTAAGGATTTTTATCGTGTGACTATAGTGGTATCTTTCTGATATTCACAGCTCTTTCTAATTCTCCGTTGCTACAATTGGTTCATGGGACCGGTCTGAGGTGCACTTTTAATTGACAGGACAATCTCTCACGGGGAAACCTTGGTGCCATTCATGTCCTGCAACAATTATTTCCTGAGCCGGGGAGGCTTCAGTTTATTTATGCCGATCTAGGGGATGCAAAATCGGTATCCTCACTGTTCTATTTGTTTTATGATTCTTTTCTCGATTATTGAGTTCACAAAGTTTTACCTTAGTTTTTTCCTTGGTTATACAGGTCAGGAAATTTTTTTCTGAGAATGCATTTGATGCAGTGATGCATTTTGCTGCTGTAGCATATGTTGGAGAGAGTACTCTCGATCCACTCAAGTGAGTAGTATCTTTTGATATAATTTAAGGCATGTTTTCCTGCTACGCAACATGCCTGAGATTATGGGCTCACTGTCAAGTGGAACTCAGAAAAGATTGTAGATAATCTGTAATTGGTTAGTGAAATCGTTGATATCTTTGCTTAGAAGAAAATTGTTAGGGTAACTGCTGGTCGAGAGTTGCCAGAATAAACTAAAACACATCCTCCTCTTGAAATCTACCATTCCAACTGTGTTTTGAGATCTCAAACTTCATTGAGTGGCAAACTTGATTTTATGTCCGATTCTTCTTTTGATGATGCTAATTCTTTTGGTATATGATATTAGTGCTCTTTTGAATTAAGAAAAATGGAACCTAGCAATTGCAATGTGTGCATTTTTGCTTTGAGAAATTCTTTACCTAACTGCTTTTGCAAAACAGGTATTATCACAATATTACATCAAATACTCTTGTTGTATTAGAAGCCATGGCTGCTCACGGAGTAAAGACATTCATTTATTCTAGCACATGTGCAACATATGGGGAACCCGAAAAGATGCCGATTACAGAAGAAACCCCACAGGTGAGGGTTGATGAAGTTTAGTAGTTTACACTTCCGGTCTAGTGCTTTGCTTTGTTAGGTGAGGTATGTCGACTAAGAAGCCTGGTTTTCTTTGACATTTGCAGGTTCCCATTAACCCATATGGAAAAGCCAAGAAAATGGCAGAGGATATTATTCTGGATTTTCATAAGAACTCTGATATGGCTGTCATGATTCTAAGGTAGGTATTTTATTGTGAATACCTTTTAACATCAGATTGTAAAGATAACCGAGCAACTTTTCCTGCAAAACTACTCGCACTCTCCCAGCTTAGTCTATCGAGCAACTGAAACTCGTTTATTTCCCTGACCAGAATGCATGCATCATAAATAAGTACCCACTTCATTTTAGCTATGCTTGCAATTTTGTAACTTAACTCTCAAACTTCGTTAATCTATCAGATACTTCAATGTGATTGGTTCGGATCCTGAGGGAAGGCTTGGTGAAGCTCCCCGACCGGAACTACGTGAACATGGACGGATATCTGGTGCTTGTTTTGATGCTGCTCGTGGAATAATTCCAGGTCTTAAGGTCTGTATGTTGCTACTCGACTTAACATAATTGAATGCATTAGAAACTTTGAGAAGTGTTCCCTTATTCTCTTGTATACATTTTTCTTATAAAAAAATTGAATATCTTCCAATTGCAGGTTCGTGGAACAGATTATAAGACTTCAGACGGAACATGCATTCGGGACTACATTGATGTGACCGATCTGGTGGATGCTCATGTCAAAGCCCTCGAGAAAGCGAAACCTGGACATGTAGGCATCTACAATGTCGGTACAGGAAAAGGTAAGCACCTTGTACAGTTAATGCTTTCAGCCCATGTTTGGTTGGACATTTTTGGAGGTTGGAGAGGGATTCAATTAATTTAATCCACTACTTGTTGTTTGGTTTGGGTAATGAGTTAACCATTACCCTTACAAGTGATTCTTTTTCATTGTTAAACCAAATATCCAATAAAAGTAATAGTTAATATTATCATTCCTTCCTGTTATTTGATTCCATTCCTCTACTTGAACCAAACAAGCACTTAGATTAAATGATATGGAGTCGTAGCTGAAACAGTTTGATGCGTCTCAGGCAGCTCAGTGAAGGAGTTCGTGGCAGCCTGTAAGAAGGCAACGGGGGTTCCCATAAAAGTTGATTTCCTTCCCCGCAGGCCTGGTGATTATGCAGAAGTGTACAGCGACCCGTCCAAGATCAAGAATGAGCTTAACTGGACAGCGAGACACACTAACCTTGAAGAGAGTTTGCAGGTGGCGTGGAGATGGCAGAAGGCACACCAAAATGGGTACGGCGCTCCTCTGGTGATGTCTGCGTAAATAGAAAGCTCAAAACATGATATTCATAGCGGAGGACTAACATGAACACCCCCTTCCATCGGAGCTTTGAATTTGGAAAATTTTCCTAGTGTTGGAGAGAGAGGGGGAGTTGAGGCCAGGGGGTGTGATGTATTCTTTTCTCTATTCAGATACATTTGATAGCATGGTAGGAATCGCCTCATATAATGATTATGCATTGGAGACATTTAGTTGAATAATAGTTTGAGAGGTATAGTTCAATTCTTGTATTATATTATATATATATATTACAATTGTCGTAGCAATTCTTGAGTGGAAAGATCCTTACTTTTCCTCCACAGGTTCTTGCTGTTCAAAGTATGCTTGTAAGTTCTAGGTTTGAAGCCTTTATTTAACGACCCGCTCAACATGGGAGTATTTACAACTCTGTAGTTTGTTGGAATTAGTATTAATTAATAGGGTTAATTTGTTTTAAATCCACAAACTTTACATAATTTTTGGTTTTTCCCAAAACAAATAAAAATGTGTTCTAAATACACATACTTTCATACATTTTGGAATTTCTCACAAAAGTCATGTGTTAAATAAAAAGAAAAAAATATGCAAAAAAAGAAGGAAAACTGAAGAATGTGGAGATGCGGGGTATCGATCCCCGTACCTCTCGCATGCTAAGCGAGCGCTCTACCATCTGAGCTACATCCCCAACACATTCTAAACTCGATAAGTAAAATGAAAATTCTTTAAACAACAAACTTCCGTTGCCAACTTTTACAAATTGAAAAATGGAACTTAGTAGATCAATCCAAATCATCACGATTCATTATTTCCCAACATTGCGGTACAAATCCATCACGTTTTATTTCTTCATTTCAAGAGAAGAATGAATTATATTTCTTGGAAAGGTAAAATTTTATACATGGGGATCATTCATTTCTGATTTTAAACTTAAATAAAACTGCGGCCATTATTCCTAAGATGAGATGTGAAACTTCATATTGAACCACGCCAAAAGTTAGGAGATGAAAATTCAACAACAAAAACAACAATTATATCCCAAAAAGTTTAACAAGACTGTTTCGCTAGCAAAAGATTCTACAATTGTACTAAGTCGTAACGTATGTTGCTCGAGGCTCAAATATACCAATCTTGATATCCAATATAGTGTACTCAGTCGAACATCAAATAGTCATGTTGCACCTTTCCTAACAAATTGATGCCATTCAACAAATGACAACATCCACACACAAATTTCTTCGCAAGATGTTACACCAAAAATATACTTTCATTGACAGAGCAGAAGCAATCTTGTTGCAGCTCCTACACTCTTCACCCAACTGTTTGTTCTGCTCTGTCGAAACTTTCCTCTGCGGCAGACGCACGTACCACGAGAGTGTGGTCTGGGTGTGAAAGTTTCAATTGGCTGCAAAGACACAAATATCAGAAATTCCACCTAACCAAAACTATTAATATTAGGTTAAACAGACAATGAACTGAAGAGAGATTGGAGAAACATTATTTACAAGGCTTTGTGTGGAAATGTCATACAACTTGAGGAAAATAATATTACAGATCTTTTAACAGCATACAGCAACTTCAAATCCTTTTTGTTCCCTTTCTCTCATGAAGTTAGTAAAAACTAATTTCAGTAAACAAGCACCGAAAGACGAGGCAAATGCACAGAGAATAGTTTCACAGAAAACTAAAACAAACAACACTGACTGATAATTCAATAAACCCTGACAAACTAAAGAAGATTGCATTCAGTTAATGAACCCTTACGAAGGTTCTAGAGAAGATTACGGTATAAATCCTACCTGAGGTAGCGCGATGCTGATTTACCAAGGTGAAGGCTACAAACAACCAGATTGGCAAGGGTCTCTGGATCCTTAGCATCCTGTGCAGACCAGAAATTTACAAGTTAGTATGTTACAAAGGGATGGAATTACAGCATGTTTCTGACTAACTTAGTGTGCCATAGATCATTAAAGAATTTAGCACACAAAAAAAGAGAGGAAAAGTCAATATGAAGCAAAAGGCACTCGAGCAGGTCTGGCACATAAGTACATACATAGGGAAGCCAATTCTAGTGGGAAAACAGCTTTGCATCCAATTGGGTTCAAAGAAAGAAAATAGCTCGCCAATAATAGCAACTAAAATTGTTTGAATCTTCAAAATTATCATGCTACGGAAGCATTGATGATATTAAGAAAAGAAATGGCTATTAAACTTACTCTGTTAAGGGCCTCAAGCAGAAGGGTCTCTGCCTCGTCAAATTCCCCCTTGTGCATGCAGCAAACAGCCTTCCCATTCAAAACCAAGCTAGTCATTGGGTACTTCTCTGAGAAATCTTGAAAAATAAGATATGCCTCCTGTATCTTTGAACCACCCTGATTCAAACAGCAATATGTAAGTCTCCAGACCCACAATTTGGATTTACTGTATATATCTCATGAAACAACTCTTACCACGGCCAAGTTAAGCCATGCATTAGCAAGTTGGGTTAGTGTATGGTCTTCATCTATTCCTTGCATGACTCTCAATTGTTTCTCAGCATAATCTGAACGGTGCATCTTAAGAAAAATTTGGACATTCAAAGCATGCCTGCAGAAGCATAATATCATTAAGCTAAAGTAAATGTGTGCACACTTTGACTAGACAACCACAGGGAAAACTCATAGCCAACTTAGTAAGATATAACTAATTAAAGAATTAGCTAGTATCACATGTAATTCTGGCTACCAAAAGTTTAACCGAATCAAATTCTTGGATTATCAACAGGAAATATCTAAAGTACCCAGCACCAATTAAGGGGACTTACAACTCCATAGTTCCTCCAGCATTAGTATGCTTCAAAGCTTCATTATAATCCTGTTCGTGCATGAATACGGTCCCTGCAATAAGACGTAAGATGGGGTTGCTTCCAATGGCAGGATCTGCCAACCACTCATGGAGACTTGAAATTACTGTTTCCTACACAATAAAGTAACATAAATTACTAATCCTCCAACATTGTTCGTCAAACCACTTTTTGGCACAAAATTGCTTGATATCTATCAGATTAACCCCAAATTTGGACGGGTCAACCCCACCCTAGAGACTAGTAGAAGTTCAAATTATATTCCTTCAGGGCCAATTCCAACTAAGATCTTCATGTAAGTTGAGGGAAATGCAGATCCATAACCGGAAACAATATTTCTCCTTTACGAAATTTAGGCACGACCCAACAAATTTGAAAATATCGGTAAAACTACAAGCAGAATTCCTCGTTAAAAGATCAAGCCAACGACATGGACTGCAACCGAAGGTAACCAAAAAATCACCTTGTTGTCAGGGCTGGAGAGATATAGAGCCAACAATTTCACCGCCTGAAGTGGTGTTGCCGCAGATGAATCAATCTCACTTATCACGAGCTACACATAAAAAGTAAGATCAGAAAAAACAGACAATCGATGAATAATCTCCAGACAATACAATTACAACAAACTTAGAATCTGATCAAGAACGAATTCTAGTTCGAGCAATGCTAACATCCAAAGTAGATCTTCAAAAAGCGAATGCATCCAATCGTACCTGATAACTTCCAAGAGCAATGTAAGAGCGGTAAACGAGGCAGTCCCTCTCAACGGCGTCGTCGGCCGAGAGATTAGGGATTTCGCTGTTGTTGATTGCGGCCTGGTACGCCCCTAAGTAAAAGTTGTTCCTCAATCCGAACAAAGGGTCGGGTCCTCCAATCGCCGCCATTTCTGATTCTTTTAAGCTTAAATCTGGGGGTGAAGATCAGATCTTGAGAAGGAAGCAAATTCCCAGAGCGATCGAATGAAACGCGCAAGATCAGATGCGGATGATTTTACACAGCTGAGAAGAAAGAAAAGCGTGTGAATGTGCCCAGCGCTTTTATGCCTTCTTGACGTTTTTAGATGGAGTCGCAGTGGTTTCTGAATTTTAGTGGGCCTCCAATTTGGGCCAGCGATAATTCCATTAAGAACCCAAATGCTTCTAATTTCGTGGCCCATTTGTTATGGTATACTAGATCATTTTCTATATCTTTATTTGGTTGTATTGAAAATTTTGGGAAAATTTGAATGTTTTGGGAAAAAGAAAAGAAACTAAATATATTTGAAAGATGATGTATTGCACAAAATTTTGGTTGGATCAAAGGTATCCGATAATGAATTTGGAGAGTGTAAAAATACTTCGTTTAATTATAGTTGGGAGAAGTAGCAAATAGCCCCCTATCATATAATTCCCTAACACATTTATCTCTCTATTTTTTAATTATGGGCTGTTAGCCCCTCAATATCTCATAAAGAGTGCAAGATTCCCCATGTTTTTGACGGATACTTAACACCGTTAAATATGTTTTTTATTTTCTTATTTCTTATTTCACTATAATATTTGTTAAACAAAATACATCATACAAATATTTCTACGCGAACCTCGACCTTAATTAATAATTAACAACTATCATTAAATATAAATTCACATTTTTTGGGAACAATCGACGAGTACCCAAAGATTAAAATATGCTTATGCAATTGCTTCTATTTATTTCTCCAAGAAGCAGGATCCATTGACCATGATATCCAAGTGGTATGATAAAGAAAGATACGTGAAAGCTTATGAGCACCCAATCTTACATATTTTAATCTTTACGTACTCTTCGATTGTTCCCAAAACATGTGAATTTATATTTAATGATAGTTGTTAATTATTAATTAAGGTTGAGGTTTGCGTAGAAATATTTGTAGGAATGTATTTTGCTTAACAAGTATTATAGTGAAACAAAAAATAAATTAAAAATAAAAATTATTTAACGGTGTTAAGTGTCCGTCAAGAATAAGGAGAATTTTGCACTCTTTATGAGATGTTGAGGGGCTAACAACCCACAATTAAGAGATAGAAAAGTAAATGTGTTAGGGGTTGTATGATAGGGGGTTATTTGCTACTTCTCCTATTATACTTAGTTCGACTTTGATTGTATCTTTGTATAGAGAGAGAAATATTGAAATAACTATCTATATACGTAATATATAAAAGAGGAGTTTTCTCTAGGGGTGTAATCGAACCGAATAGTGGTGTGCTCAAGTTTGATCTGTTTAGTGTCGAATTCGAATCCCAAACTTTACTTACCGAATATTTTGAGGCTCATGAGCGGCTCACGAGCCTAATCGAATTTATACAAACTTTCTAAATTTATATTTATATTCAAAATACTGATTATTTTTATTTTAAAAATAAATTATTTTATTCAAAATAATAAATATATTAATTTTTTTCTTATAACAAATAAAATTCATTAGAGATTTAATACAATTATTATTAATTTTAGTGGATAAATATATGTTGTATATACTAATAATTTATATTTTTCAAGCTGAATCACTTGTCGAATATGTTCACGAGCTAACGAGTCGAATACTACTAAGTTCAAGTTTGGTTTGTTTATTTATGGAGCTTCTATAAACGAACTTGAACGAGCTTTTTTCGAGCCGAACTCCGAATAGTTCGCGTGCGGCTTGGTTTGTTTACAGCCCTAGATTTCTCCCTCCATTTTTTCTCTCTCTTCTCCCATCAATTTTTTTACTACTTTTTCTCTTTTCTTTTTTATAATTTTAATTCTTTTCTAAACATTATCAAATTTAATTTATAACAAAATATTCAATGTGCATCTTAAGCTTAAGTTCATCAAAAGATCTTTGATATGGTATAAAAATTATCAAAAATGAATTTAAAACGAAAAGGTTACTACAATTTTAAAATATTTTATTTTCTTTTCCTTTGTTAAAATTTTACATGTTTGTGTATGAAAATAGTTATTTATTTATGGGTTAATTGCCCCTAAATACACCACCTTTCATTGAATTCTACAATTGCACATCACCTTTAAAATCCGCCCCTAAATACACCACATTTTCTTGAATTCTACAATTGCATATCACCTTTAAATCCGCCCCAAAATACATCACCTTTATATTTTTTCTGTTTTTGCACATGACTAAAAAAATCCTCAAGAAATAAATTAAAGTGTTTATTTATTTTTATAAAGAATTTTATTTTATTATATTTCCGCTGCTAAAAAGATATTTTAAATTTATATTTAACACTTTAATTAGATTAGGGTGTTACCACTTTAAATGACGTGGCTTCCAGATTGGCAAAACTGTGTCATTTTGAATGTTATGATCGTATGTGTTATCATTTTATTAACGTGGACAATAATTGCATGTTCCCACACTAAGTATACTATGTATGCTTATCCCATATTTAATATTTTAGGTAAATGACATTGGAGGCGCATGGAGAGTCGAATGGGCGCGTCGAACCTCTTTAAAAAAAAATTTAAAAAAATGTTTCTTTCAAACTCATTATATTATTCATGTGGTACTTTTGATTATTGTAACTCTAAATTCCAAATTATATCGAATTCGTGTGAAATTTATTAAAATAAAAGTTTCTTTTTATTTTCTTAATGTCATGACTTGTTTATTTTTTTAATTCAAGTTCTTTCTAAAAATTTATTAGAGAATTTATTTCTTTACAAAAATACTTATATATATATATATATATACACGATTTTAAACTTTATAAAGAATTTTATTTTATTATATTTCCGCTGCTAAAAAGATATTTAAATTTATAAATTAACACTTTAATTTATTTCTTGGGATTTTTTAGTCATGTGCAAAAACAGAAAAAATATAAAGGTGATGTATTTTGGGGCGGATTTAAAGGTGATGTGCAATTGTAGAATTCAAGGAAATGTGGTGTATTTAGGGACGGATTTTAAAGGTGATGTGCAATTGTAGAATTCAAGGAAATGTGGTGTATTTAGGGGCAATTAACCCTTTATTTATTATTATGTGAAGTATTCTATAATAATAATGTGTAATATTAATTTTCATTATCAAATAATTTAAAATAATTTAACTACTATTATCATTACACTTTATACATGATTAAAAATTACATTTTTAAATTCGAAATTTTATTTTTAAATCATATTTTACATTTATTATATTTTGTTTCTGTTTAATATTTATATATATATATATATATATATATTTATTTATTTAAACATATCATTTAATTTCAATTTCGATGGCAGTACTAGTTTTAATGTGAGAGGCACAAGACTCTTCTGCGATATGCTTTGGGCTGTGAGCAGTGTATATCTTCTCCTATTCTACAACTTTACATTAATCATAGCTTCACTCATCCTAGATTTGTACACAAAATTATAGTAACTCTTATTAAAATATAAAAACGTATAGCCTTAATTTATACAACTAGAAGATAATTCATGTGAGCAACATATGTATTTTCGTCGTTGTAATTAAACTCTAGTTTCTTCAATCTTACGAATGTTATCAACAATCCGCAGCCCATCTTCCCCAGCGATGACTGCCGTGCACCTGCCATTTCAGCGGCAATGTTATAATTGATGGAAAAAATACATATCACATAAAAGAAAAAGGGAGGGGTACTGGGAACTGACGGGACTCTGGAGATGATACCGTGCTCGACGACACCAGCCACTTGGTCAAGACTATCGCCCACTTCAGCTGCACCAAATTCATGCAATTTCAAGAATTGATGACGCAGATGAAAAGCTCAATATTATTGTGCAGAAAGGTACCAAGATTTTGAATTGGAGATGTAAAAATTACATCTACAACGTTATGCCCTTCTTTAGTCACAAGGGGAAAGTCGCCTCCCAGTGGACCTGCATGCCCTATAGATGATCTTCTCCAAACCTTGATTTGTGGAAGTAAAATAAAATAAAAGGTCACCAGATTAGGGGTGGTAAAACGGTTCCGGTTATTCGGTTATAACCGTAACCGAACCGAAAAACCGGTTAATCGGTTAACCGATAACCGAAATTTTCCGGTTCGGTTCGGTTATCGGTTATCACTTTCGATGTTAACCGGTTAATCGGTTTAACCGATAACCGATCGGTTAAAACCAAATTAACCGGTTTATATAATTAAATATTATATAATATATATATATATATATATATATATATATATATATATATATATTGAGATTTGGCTGGAAAAGTGTGTTTTGGGCTGAAAACTTATGGCCCAAATGTATTTCAACTTAGTCCAGCGAGTCCTTTTGAAACAACATGTATTCACTTCCCAAATTAAATTAAATCTAAGATAATAGCGTGCTCTGCCGACCTACTTTCATAAAATTTCAAAATCTTCACTGTCAGTTCCAATTGCTTCTTCTCTCTCTTCGCTTTGTGCTTCCAGTTCCAGTTGCCGGTGAAATTGTCGCTAGTGTGAACAACCACAGCTCCTCTTCTCTCTTCCAATTTCCGCTGGCGTGAAATTGCTGCTGGCGTGAACAGCCCACCGCTTCCAATTTCAGAAAACCCCTCTCCCTAAATCAAATCCCTAATTTTCTCCTTCTTCTATCCTCACCGTGAACAGCCACCGCTCCCTCTTCTCTCTGTCCCCTCCCCTTCTCACTCGGCTGGACAGCAGCAGTCCATCAGCCACCGTCGCCGCCGTGATTCGTACCCCCAAATCATTCGACCGAGACAACAATCACTGCTCAGACATGTAATTGACCGGTTAATTCGATTAAACCGGGCCGGTTAATCGGTTAACCGAACCAAAAACCGGTTCGGTTTTCGGTTAACATTTTTGCTGCTATTCGGTTCCGGTTAACCGGCAAACCGGTTCGGTTATAACCGGACCGATTACCACCCCTACACCAGATATTCGTAGAATCTTGGTTACAAGATTATGGTGCATGGAAATATTCCTAATTCTAATAGTATTGACGTCGTTATAGAATAATAGTAATGGAACAGTGCATTGGCCATTACCTCAGCATCACCAAGAAATAGGTCATCAATTTCTTCAGCAGTCTCCAACCAGTTGACCTAATATGCAATATCAATTGTAAGGTTCCGGAGAAACTTTTATCCAAGTGAAGTCCAATAACTTGCACTTGACCTTACAGATTCAATTAGAACTGGAATGGATCCCTCGACAGCACCTTGATATTGCTTTGCTGTAACGATGAGGACCAGTTTCCCAGCTGTTTTCAGTATGGTCTGTAAAGCAGATTTAACCAATGTATATCTGAACAAGAAATCGCAATGAGAAAAGGAAGGCAAGCTTAAATATGATATGACCAAGACGGCACATCATTGGCATGAGCTTGCAAGTTGCAACTGACACAATGAGAGTTGAATAAGAGATCAATTACAACACACATTCAAACAGTGGCCAAAGTAACAATAGTTTGTATTAGTTCTTTCTCTTGCTCCTACGAAAGACAATACAGAAGTACTAACAAGTCTTTCCGAGTGACGACTGACCTTCTCCTGAATTATCGACTCACCACCCTGCATCTTCTGACGCCCAATTACTGCAGCAAGAGACTCTTCTTCCATAACATCAGCATCATCAAATGCCAAATCAATCTACAGGTAAGAAGATATGATTCATGTATTGTACCATTCAAGCAGATATACCAAGTAAACTCACTTTGTATGTATCTGTTTCAAGAAATATGTACTTGCTTGCTCCTCAACTTCATTATGAACATTTTACATATTAAATGTAGGACAATGAAAAGGACCCTTCTTTCATAACCCATCACACATATTTTATTCACTTAAACAGGAATTTGGATAAAGTAAGGTATCCCTGAATTTTAAGAATATTTGAGGAGAAAATAGAAAAGAAAAGAAAACTTGCTCACTTTGGAGCTGTCTCTGTATTGGCCCAAAGGGACACCAGCTTTTGCTGCTTCACTTGCACTATCAACAGACCTACATCACAGTCTGCTGGTTATTCCTAAATCCTAATGATAAAATAAGTACTAACTAAATTAATAACTAGCATCTTGACCTTAGGCCACAACAAAGAAATGCTTGAAGCTGAAAAGTTTACATGATCCGAACGATAGAGCTTGTCAGAGCAGCGAATCAGTATTTGCCACAACAAACAAACAAGAACAGAGAAAAGGATAACCAATCCACACTAGAGTGCAAACTGTTTCTCTGAAGCGTATTCAACTTGCGCATAAATTTTCAGTGCTGAATGATATCCAGCAGACTACGCCTTTCTTCTTAGTTCTTTTTCTATCCATTTTCTTTTATTTTTATTTATTTTTATTTTTGCCTTCTTCTTAGGCCTAATAGTACTAGTTTCTCAATATTTTCATCATAATGATTATCGCAATTGCTCAAGAATAATTCCCTCCTATAACTATAGGCCTCCATATTCCATAACTTCATTAAGCCTCAACATGTGCAGACACAAGAGTTCTTTTGCCCTATACACACATCAGTTTCCGAGATCAGGCTGCTTCTCATATGGCGTAGCAACAAATTGCTCTTTAAGTAGTGTTCAGTAATTTTTCAGCATAGATCACACGCATGAAATGCCTCTCTCTCTCTCTCTCTCACACACACACACACATACACACACCCAGCAAACTCCAATTACTAAGTTAAGTTCACATAAACCAGGCCAAAGTTAGCCAACGACAATCAAAACTGCAACAACTTCATGATTAGTGTACCTAAATCAAGTAATTCTACTTACGTAGCGACGCCAGTAATATGTTTAACGGCTCCGGACCGAATTTGCCGCCCCAAATACTGGATAGCGTAGCCAGAAGCACGACCAGAACCCAGCCCTATCACCATTCCATTCTCCACAAATGAATCAACCTTTACAACACACACAAAAACCATATTCATCTATCTCATTATAGTACACTAGTCAATTCCACTTCATCGCTCCTGAATAGTGAATATAAACGATGAATTCAATTCCACCACTCTTCAAAATTTGGAAGAATAAAAACAGTATTCCTAGAATGATAGAAAATCGGTAGAGAGAAATTACAGTGTATTTGGCAACTTGGAGGAGAAGTGCGGAGTCGTCAGAGTAGCTCGAGCGAACCACCATTGATAGCGCATTACTGCTTCTACTTGGTTTACTGGAATTAGGGTTGCCACTGAAATTAGAGAAGGGAAGAATTGATGAAGATGATGATAACGCCATTATCGCCTTAAATTTTCTCTGCTTTCAACTGTGTTTCAGGACAGACTTAAGTCCATATTTTAATTTTTACGATTGCAATGGCCGCGAGGCCCGCGACATAAGCCCACCTCTCTTCTCTAAAGTTTTGGGCCTCTGTGGCTCACATTCAAAACGGGCCGTTATCTATATCTATATACTCTATCCGTCCCTGAAATAACTTCCTTTTTGGGGATGACACGGATTTTAAGAAAAAATTATAAAGTGTATTGATAGTGGATAAAAAATGTTATAATTATTATTGAAAGTTGTGAAAATGTGTTATAATTAGTATTGAGAATGGTGAAAGTGAAAAACAAGAATAAATAAAGTATTATTAGTGGTGGGTAGTTGTTCAAAAATGGAAAAAAAGAAAGAGAAAGTTATTTGGGGGACGTCCCAAAAAAAAAAAAAAAAGTTATTTGGGGGACGGAGGGTTATATATATAACCCCATGTTTGGCCATTTCCTGCCAATAACATCGATCTTTTGCAATATTTACTGGTCAATACCCTTTAGAATACTTCATTATCCTTGAAACAAATGCAGATACATACTTTGACTCCAAGAAACTAATTAGTATAAATATCAGTACATCTCATTTGTATAAATTGATTAGAATTTGGAAATAAATTAAGCGAGACTAAGAAAGAGAGGAGCGCAAGAAGGAGAGAATATCAAGTCTAAGCACACTCACCAGCCTAATCTTGATTTCAAGGGTTCAACACCCATCGATTCACATGTAAAAAAAATAAAAATAAATAAGTATCGATATATGAATATAATCAATACTTGGACAGATCTATTGTTTTTGAAAGTATACTGTTGGGTTTTATGTTTTGGTTACATTAAAAATATATACAAGAAGAAGAAGGAGAAGAAGAATCATAGAGAATAAGAAGCAGCATTGATGAAGAAATAGAAAAGCAAAAAAATTATAAAATAAAAAAAAAACCGACTAGCGGTCAAGCGAAATGGCCAGGAGTTCTGGATTTTGTTGTTTCCGTCCATGACTTGATTTTGGCTGCGGATGCGAACGCATGGGATTTGATTAGGAACATTGCTGGTTGAATGATGAAGAAATAAGAAAAGAAGGGAGAAGCGGCGCTATTAGAAATGAAATTAGGGTTACTCTTGCTCAATTTAATTATTTTTGTAAAATATATTAATCTTTTATAATTAGGTTAATGGCTGAAAAATACACGAAGTTTCACTAAATTTGCATTTTGCACATGACCTTAAAAAATAACCTCTGAATACATGACCTTTTAATTTAATTGTAAATTGCACACGGTGAGAAATCCGATCAAAATTAACGTTGACCAACAATGACATGGACTATTATTAAAATTATGTGGCAGCACACGTGGCTTTTTTGACACTGTTTCATTCTCTCACACACACACAACACACATTTAGAATACACAGACACAAAGCACTATCCCCCGGCTCCCATTTCTTCTCCGGCAGCGGCGACTACCGTCGACCCCCTCACCAGCACTGACACTTTTCATCGTCCTTTGTCTTCCCTCTGTCTCGTCTTCTCTCTCGCGACCCACACACGCGCAGACTCTCTTTGTCAAAATCGAGCCCTAGCCGCCGTCTCCCCATTTTCCCAAACACGCACAGATTCTCAGCTTCTTCAGTGAGGACGCGAGCCATCTCTTCCAACGCCTTCCTCCGATGGTGCACCGCCGTGAACCTGAGGTACGGTGGGCCCTCGGGGTGGGCGCTGAGGTCGCGAATCAGTGCACGCCACTGCGCCGGCTTGACTGTATTCAAATCAATTACATGAACCATCTTCTCCCCTTCCATGGCCTCCACGACCGCTTGATTGCTGATTACAGAAGCCACTTTTTAGAAACGGCAGGAGCTCGAAGAAAATCCTCCTCGCCGCGATCTCCTCTGCAACGGCCGGAACCTTAGTCGAATTGAAGGCCTTGTACACGTGGGGACAGGATCGGATGATCCGATCGGCTAGGGCTTCGCAGAAGT
Organism: Salvia miltiorrhiza; assembly: GCF_028751815.1. NCBI lineage: Eukaryota > Viridiplantae > Streptophyta > Magnoliopsida > Lamiales > Lamiaceae > Salvia > Salvia miltiorrhiza. Next base: position 29,050,155 of record NC_080391.1, read on the forward strand.
AGGAAGCGATGCGTTGCATCGTGTCCCCGTAGGGCTGGATTCAGGGTTGGATTGGCGATGGATGGTGATCCCTCTTCTTGAAACGGGTGATGATCCCATTTGACGAGGTCACAGATGATGATCCCATTTGCAGAGGCTGGATTCAGGGTTGGATTACAGTGACTGGATTCAGGCGGTGGTGGTGGTGGATTGCATATTTGGGGATTTTTTTATAATCGCTCAAAACGACGTCGTTTTGAGTGTTAAAACGTAAGTAAAAAACGACATCGTATTCCCATCATCGCCGGTCGTCCACATAGGAAAATTTCGGGAGCCACGTCAACAGGGATTAATGTGTTGGTCAACGCGTGTGCAATTTGCAATTAAATTAAAAGGTCGTGTATTTTGAGGCTATTTTTGAAGGTCATGTGCAATTTGTAAATTCGGTGAAAGTTCGTGTATTTTATGGCTATTAACCCTTTAAAATTTGGGATGTTTGTTTGCGTAAAGCCATGGGGTTCTTTTTATTTGAAGTAACAACTTTAGGCCTTAGGATTTAAATTTTAGCTTACTTTACCAAGGGTTCAAAAATTATGATATTAGTATTAGTTGTCGATTTTTCAAAAAAAAATATGAGTTATTAAAAATTACGTAATATTCATATATTTTTATGGGAAAATTGCACCTAAATACACAAACTTTGCCAAAAATCCATATTTGACGCGAAGTTAGGATTTTACATTTTAATACACCAACTTTCGTTGTTGTCCAAATTTGACACGACTTAATTCTTAAAAATTCAAAAAACAACCCATTTTTGTAAATAATTATACAAAGACCCACTTATGTTATAATTTGGGACATTTAAACCAAAACAAGATATTTCCTTATGATGTTTTCTTTTAAACCATTTTAGGCGCGGATCAAAGATTAAAAGAAAACATCATAAGGAAATATCTTGTTTTGGTTTAAATATCCCAAATTATAACATAAGTGGGTCTTTGTATAATTATTTACAAAAAGGGGTTATTTTTTGAATTTTTAAGACTTAAGTCGTGTCAAATTTGGACAACAACGAAAGTTGGTGTATTAAAATGTAAAATCATAACTTCGCGTCAAATATGGATTTTTGGCAAAGTTGGTGTATTTTCACGCAATTATCCCTATTTTTATTTATTTTAGTTCTTATTTATTATAGTTAATTTTATTTATTATAGCTATGATCCAAATATGATAAATGTAATAATGATACTCCCTCCGTCCCGCGAGTTTTGACACGTTTGGGTTCGGCACGGGAATTAAGGAGTTGTAGATTAGTGTTTTAAGTGTGTAATTAATAAAGTATAAAATTGATAGAGTAGGAGAGATAAGGTAATAAAAGTGATAAAGTAGGAGAGAGAATATAATAAAGGTGATAAAGTATGAGAGATAAGGTAATAATTATTGCCAAAAAAGGAAACGTGTCAAGATTCGTGGGACGGCCCAAAAAGGAAAACGTGTCAAGACTCGTGGGACGGAGGGAGTATAAATTATATACATTAAATAAAATTGAAAAGTTTTTTGTAGGTTAATATGAAATTGAGAAAAATATATAGGTAACTGGAAAAGTATAAAAATTGTATAATAAGGAATATGGAGTATTTTTAAAATCATATATTATAATTGCAAATAAAATATACAAATTAATTTTATTAATGAAGGTGTAGGCACCTAATTAATAATAATAATTTTTTTTAGAAAAATAGTACTAATGTAAATCAAAATTAATTTATTTATCCAATATGTGAACCATTTTTGTATAAGATAGAAAAATTTAAATTTATTATGTAATGATTCATATTCACTTGCTTACAATAATACAATAAATAAATAATTACATCGGTATAAACTATACAAATAAATAATAAAACGGTTTGATTCAAAAAAAGTATACTAAAAAATCCAAATTAAATAAGAATGATGCAAGAACGATATTATAAGATTTTAAAATTTTACGACTTAACTTTTTATTAATTTAAAAATAAATGATCAATTCATGAGTTAAACAAATAATTTAATGAGAAAATAATTTATGGATCCAAATATTTAATTAGCTAGAGACTATAGATGAGTGTAGAGAATATATGTGGTGTGTCGCAACAAGAAAATAACGTTTAGTTTTTTTTAAAAAATGATGAGTTTTGTGTTACAGTTTACAACGGTTAAAGCTGGTCTCTTATTAGGCATCCTTAACCGGGTGGATTGTGGCTCGGAGCGTCAACCAGACCCGACCCACCGTCGTCACACTCAACTCCGCCCAATCCAGTTTTATAAAGTAAATGGCACTTAGACTAACAACAAAAGAACTAAAATATTCATTATGTTGTGGCCACGAAAAGATTCACCTCCCAACAATTATTAAAATAAGATTTCATTAAAAAGGAAAAAAGAAAACAGCAGAACCTAAACCCTTGAAAGCAGAGAAAAGCAGACTAAGGGCCGAACCTCGTTAAAACCTCATCATGAGAAAAAATGAGTACTCGTCTAGAAAGAAAAAGTGTAGGAAGCTGAGATGGGAGAATCTCAGAAGCTCCGCCCGAACCATTGCTCCTAGATAAACCCGGCTTCCCAACAATTCACCTCCCAACAATGGAATGTCCTCCAAAAGCATTATATGATTTGATTTTTTGGTTAAAATTCCAACATCGTTCATTTCCATTAGTTGTGTCTTATGCGATGACGATTAATAAAAGTCAAGGTCAATCTCTTTCTCATGTTGGATTGTACTTGAAGAAATTCTATTTTAGTCATGGCCTCATGGGCAACTGTATGTGGCTGTATCAAAGTTACCAATTGTCGAGGTCTAAAATTTTTATTATGAAGAGAAAATGATGAAGATTGTACATATATATATTCAAAATGTTGTGTATATGGAGGTTTTCCAAAATTTATTATTAATATATTGATTATTTGTAGAACGGAAATTTTGAATTAAGCCCAATGTACATTGAAATTTTAAATATATTTAATAAATACAATTATTAAAATGATAAACATAATTTAAGATACATAAATAATGAAAATGAGTAAACAAGAAAAAATCAAAATAGATAAAATGAAATTAAGGTTCGCCAATTTTCACTGATTGTGTCATACACGATGGGCATCAAGAAAATCAGGTTCAATCGCATGTAGATTTTTTCCTAAAAGATATCTGATTTTATTCATGGTCACATTTACGTTGATGTATTGAGGATTATTAGTCGTTGAGGTTTGAAAATTTTATGAAGTGGTACCAATTGTTGAAGTTTGAAAATTTTTATTTGTGGCGACCATAATGAGGATAATACGTCTATTTAGAATTGTGTACTATAAAGTTATTCTCAAAATTTATGATGTGAGATATTTTGATATGATGTTTCATACATTATATTTAGTTTATTAAGGTATTTCTTGATGTAACAAAAATCAACACCGTAAATAAAAAATGATAAAAAGACTCAAATTTACGTGGTTCGATCATAATATCTACATCCAGGTGGGTTTTGGGAGTTTTTCACTATACTTTGTGTGTTTACATTTTACACGGTGAGAAATGAATAGAAAGTCCCCTAAACTAATAATAAAATGTCCTATTTATAATCATAAGAGTAAACCTAGGGTACTTGGGCCCATTTGACTCTAAGGCCCATTAATTTAAATAATTGGGCCTAAGCCCTTATTACATGAGTCTTGAGCTTCGAGTTGAGTTGCTGAGCTGCCAAGATAATTCCCGATTGATAAGGTCAGCCCTGTAAAGTCAGCACTGCACAAAATATCTGAAATAATAATAATATTAATTGTATCAATAATAATAATATAAAAGAAAGATTTCAGCCATGTTAATTGCACAACTTTGATGTAGATTTTACTTCTCATCATTTCTCTTAATATTTATAATTAAATTTCGTACGTAGATAAAATTTTATAAATCTTGATACAATGCATCGCACGAATACAACACTAGTAATTATAAAATACCCACAAATTTGCACAAACCTCCTACACTTCAACAGAAGCCAAGCATGACATTTGGTTTGGTGGATATGAAAGATACGTATAATAAAATTGAAAGATGATTAAATAATTCATTCAATTTTCAATGATAAATAATTACTTAATTAGATTATTAAAATGTGGGCCGAATCATCTCTAACAGACCGAATCTGCGAACTAAACATTTGATTACATTAAATTATTTTATGAACCAAATGTGGACTGAATCATTCCTCACAGACTGAATTTGCAAACTAAACATTTGATTAAATTTAGTTATTTTATGAACCATATCTTCTCACTCAAAGCAAAATCTCCTATATGTATCAATGTAGGCTAAAAAAACACTATGAAATTCTTATTCAATTGTTGGGAAATGAAAGATATATCCTACCCTTATGTTTTGATTATACCAAAACTGTTAGAAGACTTTCTCTTGCTAGAGGTTATCTTTTTGGACTTAAATGTTTTAGTTTCTTCAAGTAGGTAGATCAAGACTGAAGATGACAACTCAACTGAAGAATTCTCGAGTAATTACAAGCAGTTCAACTGAAGACAAGTGCAGTCACACTAAAGACTCTTGGCGGACTGAAGCAAGAAATGATGTCTTTCAGCCACGTAGACAGGGTCCAAGACACGCCACATTTAATGCTCGAAGTCAATGCATTGATTGCAAATGACAGAGTTCTCCTTGTGTATAAAAGTCTGCAACATCTCCTTGGGAGAACAAGAAAACCTTCTCTCCACTCATCAAAAAGAGATTGAAGACAAAAGAACCTAAGCTAACTTGGACTACATCTCACAACGGTAGGATTTGAAGATGGGATCTCCACCAACAAATATATTCTTTAGAACTACCAATAAATAACTCAGAAGGATACCCCAAGAAGTGGGGGATGAATAGGAGAGAGAAAAATTCGATTCAATCATCAATGCAAAAGCTTCATTGAAGGATCAGTTCGAGCTTAACCTCCACAAGCATTGAATCGAAGAAGAGAGTAAATAGAGACTACATGATCAGCGTAGCTGATTACAAGAACTCTCTAAGAATCTCTAGGAAATCAATAGATATATCATTAGCTTAGTTGATGATTACTTGAGAGTATGTTCTCAGTAATCCTAGTTGGTTATTTACATAACCTTTTGTTCATTGAGAGAAGAGTGATTGTAATAGAGTTCGAGACTAAGACCGAACTCATTAGTACCAAGAAACTAAACAGATCGGTTCCTTGGCACCCGGTAAGCCAAGAGTGGTTGTTTAGTACCAGGCAAACTAAACGGTTCGATTACCTTGGCATCTGGTAAGCCAAGAGGGAGTTCAGACCAAGGATTCTGTCTCCAAAGACCTTAGCGATACGCTGGTTGGACACGAGTGTCAGGGCGTGCTAAGTGTCAGAGAAAAATCCAATTCAGAGTGGATTGGTGGGTTTGCTGTGCACCTTGAAGCATTAGCCCAGAGTGTTTGTCAGACTAATCATCTGGCCGTGGAGTAGGAAAGTTGTTTTCGAACCACGTAAAAATTCTTGTGTTCTTTATCTGCTTTCAGTTTTTCTTCATCTGTGTTGAAAAATGTTTTCAACTGAACTGGATTAACTGAAAAGTGTAACTAAGGATTTTATCAATGATAAACCTTTTCTAAAGGCTTTTCGCACTAAGTTTAAATTCCGCTGCTGAGTTATTGATCCAATTGATGACACAACTGATAGTCAGTAAGATCAATAACTCTACTATGTTTTACAAACTATAAACTGAAGCCATACGTGGATATCTGTTAAGCCTAGTGCTCAACTGATGTCAAATTACTGAAGTCTCTTCAGTATCAATCTATAACCTATTTCCAACTGAAATTTGGTTAAGTTTGTTTTGATTTGCGAAAAATAGCCTACATGTGTATTCCCCCTCCCCCCATACACCTGTCCAGTCAACCCTCCAGAACCCCAACATCAATACAAATGAAAAAATCCATAAAAGAAACAAAGTGTAACTTAAATGGGCTTAAGCCACTTGCCCTTTTCATAAATTGGTCCCATTTATAAGCGATTTATATAACAACTTTCTAATTTATGGATATGTACAAACATATTATATTGTTCATCACCGTTGCTACAATGCCGTGTAAGTTATTGGTGGATAAGTAAACGTTTTGTTCTTCGCATGTTAAACTACACTAATTATATGTAATATATGTATGAAATAATATGTAACCAATATAAAAGAAAAGGGTGCGAGAAAACAAAAGGGCAAAGCAAGAGTGATGGCAGCCCACACCACACCGTTAAATAGTGTTAGCAATGTGCTTTGTTAAAGATAAAATGATTACAAAAGAAGCAAAATAAAGTGAAATTGATGATTGTAAGAATCGGGTTCTCTTCTTTCATCAACGTCTCTCCTAAAATTTGGCCTTTTTACTTTAGATATTTTTCATCATAATTAATAATCAAAATTGCCCTCTTATTGTGGGGAGGCATGGAACGATGGAATCATTATAATCCACTTACTTTCTGAACAATGATAATATCCCTTACTCCACATGCATGATTTTTTTTTTATCCTAATATATATAATTATGTGTCCGATACATAATTAATTCATAGATAATTGGTGACTTAATACAAGTACGTATGGATGTTCGAGTCTTGAAATTAAAAAGTTGAGAATAATTGATTGCTAAAACTCGGCAATAATAGATATTCCATTTTTTGAGATCAAGAACTTGTTCTTTAATTTTTTTTTTAATTATACACGTGTTGTTGAATACCTCCAACTCCAAATGTAGAATTATTGCTATACGTGCATATACTTTACTTCATTGGGTATGCTATATCCTAGTCATCCATTTTAACTTGACCCGTTTATGGCCTTATTTTAGATTTTTCTTTTACTTTATGATACACTTCTACTAGTAAGGATTTTATTTGAAGTGTTCTATTTTTTTGCAAGTTTCATTGTTGCTTATTATACATTTTACTTTATTAATTACATCAGTATATATAACAGAATTTGATAATCGGGTAATTGTCTTATACAAAAATTATACTCGTATTTTACGAGTCCATTAAAACGCGTCTAATATTTTATTCTACAAATTTTGGATTGTGGAGTAGAATTTTATTGAATTAATTGAATATATGTCAATTATTCTTAAAAATAGAGAGAAAATGAACATGCAAGTGCTAAAAGTTGTATGATAAAATGATTCCATTTGTAGTGCTCCCCATTTGAGTGCCAGAAAATGAGGGTAGGATAATCTGCTTTAATATAATGGCCCCAATATGCTACTTCTATACCCATCATTTTATAATGCTCACCACATCTAAACTTTACAACAAACCCACTTTCTCAACTCGTATATTTTAACTTCTCAAAACTACATACCAACCTTTTCTCTTAAAAATAAATAAATAACAACACTAATCAAATTTAGAAACAATCCACCCAAATGGCCATAATGAAGAATGAAAATCAAATTTTGTCCACCATTTGAAAAAACACAAATTTTGGCCATTTTTATTGATTTTGACGCTTTTGCCCTTAATGAGGCGGACTGGGTAGGATCAGACACGCGGGTCGCGTGCCGGGTCGGGTTAGGCACTTATGGCACTATTAGTGCCATAAGTGCCAAGATGGCACTTATGGCACTAATAGTGCCATAAGTGCCATAAGTGCACACTTCCCCCTAGGGTTTAGATATTCCATTTAGGGTTTAGATTATTCATTTGGGGTTTAGATGTTCCATTTAGGGTTTAGATTATCCATTTAGGGTTTAGATGTTCCATTTAGGGTTTAAATGATGTTGTTGTTTCTGTATTTGTGCTGATGACCATTTTACTTAGTTTTATTTTGAATTTCGTTGGCACTTATGGCACTAATAGTGCTATAAGTGCCAAAATGACTATTTTACTTGGTTTTATTTTGGATTTTCGATGGCACTTATGGCACTATTAGTGCCATAAGTGCCATCTTGGCACTTATGGCACTAATAGTGCCATAAGTGCCTAACCCGACCCGGCACGCGACCCGCGTGTCTGACCCTACCCAGTCCGCCCAATTAAGGGCAAAAGCGTCCCAAAGCTATAAAAGTGGCCAAAATTTGTGTTTTTTCAATGTGTGGCCATAAATTGTGTTTTATGCTTCATTTTGGCTACTTCAAAATTTTACTCATCAAATTATATATAATTATCTTTAAGGAAAATACGTTAGGTTATTAAGATAATTTGACATTGTAACAATTTAACACAGTAATTATTAGTATTATATTATCAAAGCATTAACAAATTAAATTTCTGTCAAATTATGCCGGAGTAGTTCTTCATCAACATGTCCACGTTAGCAATCACGTATCATCTCTTGTTGCCAACTGCTGAAAATCATTTTTGATTTAAAATTGATATAAATCCGATTCATTAAACTATGAAAAATTTATTACTCCCTCCGTCCGCCAAGATTATGACAATTTGCTTGGGCACAGGATTTAATAAAATTGGTGATGATTTTGATGTAGAGAAAGGGTCCCACCACTTTATGAGATGAGTGATTGATATTGAATTTTGGGTGATTTTTTTTGTAAATAAAGAGTGTTAGTAAGGATAAAATATTAAAAAGGATGGTGGGATCATTGCCATAAAAGAAAAGTGACATAATCTTGGCGGACGCCCAATATAATAATTGTGACATAATCTTGGGGACGGAGGGAGTAATAGTTTATAGACACTTTTATTTTTTTTGAGAGTGAGAAAGAGGCTGCAGAGACTAGTTGGAATATCTGGTACAGAAATTCAGTCGGTAAGAGAAGTGTATGTTATATGTATGGCTAAGTAAAGAGGAGTTGCAATCGGTCACGGGCCTACGCAAGTAAAGAGAGAGAGAGAGAGTCACAAGAAGCACTTTATAGTTTTTAGTCAAAGTGTGAAACTCCACACCAACATTTAACAAACAAAAAAGAATTCGAACGTTGGAGTTGCGAATGGCCTACCACAATAAAAAGGCCAAACTCATCATTTACTTCCTCCACAAATTCTTCATATGCAACCAATAATTTACAAGAACAACATTCAACTGCGCTACACCAAATATTGAATCCATCCAATTAATACATTCTTGATTGAAAATAAGAGAGTATGGTATTACTCCGTATATATATATAGTTGAAGTGTCAAATGTGTGCGTCTTAACGATAAACCAGTAAAAACTAATTTCTCACCATTGGTAAAATCATTGGGCGGCAAGAATGAAGAAACAGAGGCAGAACAAAAACCTAACAACAACAACAGTTGGAAAGGAAACGAATAACACCAAAAGAAAAAGTTCCAAGTTTTTTCAACATACCCGTTGATAATTTTGTTTACTTATAAACAAAACGTTCATCTGCACGCCGCCCAAAAAAAGTTGCAGATTCACTCCTGTCTCTTATTTTTTGGCTTCAATACATGTGTCCCTCAAATTATATATTCACCAAACCCATCAACGAATTGCATAAATCATACGAGAAAAGAAGCAAAATAAAAGAAGCGATAGAATGAAATAAATGCCAATACTCATTAATGAACAGACAGGGGTCATAGACACATAGTGCCTAACATTTGTGTGTGTCTATTATAATTATAATAACTATTCTAATAAATGTGGATAGTTAAGTGATTGAGGTCTCGGAGTTTCTCTCTTTACAGGTGGTGAGTGGTGGGAAAAGGGTTTCTTTTCTTCTACTGGAAAAGAAGAAGCTTGTGCTGGAAAACCATTAAAGGCTGGGAGTTGTGTACATCTTGGAGGAAGGGTTGTACCTCTGCATTTCAAGAAAGTGTGAAAGATTGAATCTTGCGCCAGGGAGACACTTCTCTGGGATATGGGATTGGGAGGTTGTACTTCTTGAAGAAAGCGTCGTGCCCTTCTCATTCAAGGGAGAATTCTGTGTTTTTAGTTGCTGGTGATTGTTGAAAAGGGAAGCTTTTGCAATGCAAATGGAGGGCAGGCGGGGAGTTGGGTTTTTCGGTTTAGTACTTTGTTTGGCTGTGTTTGTGGGCTGCAGTTCTGCTCAGAGTGATTCAGATAATGTTACTGCTGTGTATATTGTGACTCTCAAACAAGCCCCTACTTCTCATTACTACGATGACGAGCTTAGAGTTAAGCAAGGCCGCCATAATAAACGCAATGGGTCTGAAGGAATGAGTAGATTAGATAAACCAAGGTACTATTTTTCAGGGAAAGTTTTGTTTATACTGTGAATAATTTGTTTTCAAGATTATGGCAAGATTAGATTTTCCCCCCTCAAAAGTTCAGCATTTGATGTTCTGTTTCTTGTTTTTTGTTCGTCCGGTGTTTATCGACACATTTTCTAGTTTTCTTGAATCAAATGTTGCTTCCAATCAAGTGGCAAGTTTGAATTGGTTGTCCGATTTTGCCGTAGTGGGTGTTTTGCCCCCTTTTACTGGTTTTGTATAACGTGGGAAACTGATTTTTAGAGATTTTATTGCACTTGAGATGCATTTGATTCTGTCATTGTAGGAAAACATTCAGTAATGTTATTATTCATGTCTATAAAATTATTGTCTTTGACTGAATTACATCACTGTAGACTGTCGTGAGTTAGCCGCTTGTAAGAAAATGTTATGTAATTGATAGGATGAGAATTTGGTAGTGTTGAATAATAAAAGTTATGTTTGATTGTGAAATTTTGATTTACTCTACGTTGATGATTGGCAATTGGGGTTGCAACTTATTGATTTCCTCTTTATTGGCTATGTTCTTATCATCACTGATGAATCGTGGTGGTTAATGTGTTTGCACCATGGTGAAATCAGAAATACATCAAGGATGGATAGGGGTCATAAGCCGTACATAGACCGTGTGCATGATTCTCTCTTAAAACGAGCATTAAAGGGCGAAAAGTATCTGAAGCTCTACAGCTACCGTTTTCTAATAAATGGATTTGCTGTGCTTGTCACTCAACAGCAGGTTAGTTTTGACGATCCTGAATTTGTCACTGTCTCGTTGCCTAACACAGCGAGCAGTGTGTCACGCTTCGTGTGTTATCTAGAGCATCATGAGCATATTCTTAGCCTCTTTATCTTGTTTCCGTTCGTTTGTATTTTGAAAGGGTTTCCTGTCGTCTGTGTTGATTACATGTTTCAATTATGTTTTTGAAGGCTTACAAGCTGTCAACAAGGAGGGAGGTGTCAAATGTGGTATTGGATTTCTCAGTTAGGACTGCTACTACTCATACACCCCAGTTTCTTGGTCTTCCTCAAGGAGCATGGGCACAAGAAGGCGGATTTGATACAGCGGGAGAAGGGGTTGTTATTGGATTCATCGACACTGGAATTGATCCCATGCACCCTAGCTTCTCTGATGATACACCCGAAAAGCCATACCCCATTCCACAGCATTTCTCAGGTATTTGTGAGGTCACACGAGACTTTCCATCCGGATCCTGCAACAGAAAGCTCGTTGGGGCTCGCCATTTTGCAGCCTCTGCGATTACCAGAGGGATTTTTAATGCCACACAGGACTATGCTTCACCATTTGATGGCGATGGCCATGGGACGTACGTGTTCTCCCTCTGGATATGAGCTTGAATGTGAAATTCACTATTATTATATATTTGTATCTGTTTTATTCCTCTGCATTGGCTCATATTGATTAGAGTTTGTACGGAAATCATTGCAGGCACACAGCTGCTATTGCAGCAGGAAATCATGGAATTGCAGTTGTAGTTGCTGGACATACCTTTGGAAATGCCAGTGGAATGGCTCCTCGTTCGCAGTAAGAATCTTGGTTTGACTTTCTATTTGTTGTTCGTATGCTGAGTTATGCATTGACCCGGTTCCAATATATTATAGCATTGCTGTTTATAAGGCGTTATACAAGAGTTTCGGAGGATTTGCTGCAGATGTGGTTGCTGCCATAGATCAGGTACTATTCACAAACTTGCTTGATTTTTTAAAGTAACAATGTCAAGTATATGTAGTAGCTATTCTTCATCAAAATCCGAGTGTTTCTTCTTCTTATGAGTGAATCTTGGTTATATCACATCGAATTTCCATTGTTTTTTTAGAATTAATCGAATTTCCATTGTTATGTGTTTGCTTTTTATAGGCTGCACAGGATGGAGTGGACATAATAAGCTTGTCGATAACTCCAAACAGGCGACCTCCTGGCATTGCCACTTTCTTTAATCCCATAGACATGGCTCTACTGTCGGCAGTCAAGGCAGGGATTTTTGTTGTACAGGCAGCAGGAAACACGGGGCCGTCTCCCAAGAGCATCTCATCCTTTAGTCCATGGATCTTCACTGTTGGCGCTGCAGCCCACGACAGGATCTATAGTAACTCTATAATCCTAGGCAACAACATCACAATCTCCGGAGTTGGACTTGCTCGTAAGCCTCAAATATTTGATTGACTACTATGGTATTGGTTAATCACGTGTGAAAGATAAACGAACGAGCGGTTTACTCCTTTTTTTATCTGTTTTGTCCAGCTGGAACCGACAAAGACTCAATGTACACATTGGTTTCCGCTGTCCACGCCTTAAACACAACAGCAGCCGCTAATGACATGTATGTTAGCGAATGCCAAGATGCCGGCAACTTTAATCAGAGTGTTGTCAAAGGGAATCTTCTTATCTGCAGCTACTCTATTCGGTTCGTTCTCGGGCTCTCCACCATCAAACAAGCTTTAGAAACCGCGGATAACCTTAGTGCAGCTGGCGTCGTGTTCTACATGGATCCTTATGTTATCGGCTTCCAGCTCAACCCGATTCCAATGAGGATCCCTGGTATTATAATCCCATCACCCGATGATTCAAAAGTAAGTATGCTTACTTACAACTTCCTAGTTTGCATGAACATGGTCTTTCTATAACACTAATACACTATATATTCTTGCAGATCTTACTACATTATTACAATTCTTCTTTGGAGAGAGATGAAAGCTCAAAGAAAATTGTTAAATTTGGGGGACTAGCAAGTGTTTCTGGTGGAATCAAAGCAAATTTCAGCCACTCTGCGCCCAAGGTTATGTATTATTCTGCTAGAGGACCAGATCCAGAAGACAATTTTCTTGATGTTGCTGACATACTAAAACCAAACGTCGTTGCACCCGGAAACTTCATATGGTCTGCTTGGAGCTCACGTGGCATGGACTCGATTGAATTTCTAGGTATATCTCCATATAAACGACCTACTTTCACATCAGGGAAGATAGAAGCAGAACTCATTTTTCTGATTTGTGCATGCAGGTGAGAGCTTTGCAATGATGTCTGGAACAAGCATGGCAGCTCCTCACATTGCTGGACTTGCAGCCTTGATCAAGCAGAGGTTTCCCTCTTTCTCTCCGTCTGCAATTGGATCCGCGCTCTCGACAACGGCTTCCCTCAATGACAAAAACGGTGGGCCGATCATGGCGCAACGCGCTTACACCAATCCCGACGTGAACCAGTCTCCGGCCACTCCCTTCGATATGGGGAGTGGATTTGTTAATGCTACCGGAGCGTTGGATCCCGGTCTCATTCTTGATTCAAGTACGCCTCTCTTTCGTTCGACTCTGTTAAATTACTAAACTATCCTTGTAAACTAAAATAAGCGACGATATTATGCAGGCTATGACGATTACTTGTCATTCCTGTGTGGCATCAACGGTTCGTCTCCGGTGGTCCTCAACTACACGGGAGCGAGCTGTGGGGGTTCGACCCTGAATGCCACGGACCTCAACCTGCCCTCGATCACTGTATCGAAGCTGAACCAGTCCGTGAGCGTGCAACGAGTCGTGACCAACGTTGGGAGCAACGAGACGTACAGTGTGGGGTGGAGTGCGCCTTACGGAGCTTCGGTGAAGGTGACGCCGACACACTTCTCTATCGGTAGTGGAGAGAAGCAGGTGTTGATTGTGTTCATTAACGCCACCATGAACAGTTCAGTTGCAAGCTATGGGAGGATTGGGTTGTTTGGGAATCAAGGCCATTCTGTCAATATTCCTCTCTCTGTCATTCTCAAGATTTCATACAATAACACTGCTGGTTGATTTCACTATGGATACTAATGATATTCCATGTAATTTTCAACTACATTTTGATTTTTTGATTGGTTACTATGTAAATTCTTTGAGATGCAGAAATAGTAGTTGCCTGCTGACAAGTCTGTATTTTATTTTAGCCCCATTATTAGAGTTTCCAAAATCTCTAACTATGTTGTTTCAGTCCTTTGTATCAATTAAAATCTATGTCAACAAAAATCGAACAATTAAAGAAGATGCATCTGATGACAATGTAAAGTGACAAATATGATATCGTATTTTTTGTAGAATTTCGAAATACAATGTCAATACTTGTCAGGAGACAAATTTTAATTTCAAATACATTTGGAGGGTGTGCAACACTGAAGTAACACGTTTTCTTGGGTTGTTTGGGTCAACGCCGACCCGATCCTGGACCGAAATGTTCGATACGGCTTGGAGCAACCCGAACCTTTTTACCTTTATTTAATTTTTCCTGCTTTAACGAAAGATTATCAACAGAGAAAGAAAAAAAAATCATTCAAAATCATATTAGGCAATACAAATAGGCAGTTCAATAATACAGGGAAACCACAAGAGCAAACGCCAGAAGCGACGACCTTTGATGTGCTTTAGATGGTAAATGGATATATATATTCACATAATCACATGGTAAGCTCTCCACAGAAATTTGCAAAAATCACAATACCATGAAATGGGGGATGTAAACTGTGGGTAATTCTGTTAGAGATTTGTTGGAGCAAATTCATTTCAGTAGAGCATGATATTAAGTGAGATCGTCTTCATCCAACGGATCTTCCGTTTCTACAGCACCCCTCTTGAAACTCGAGACATCTCCGGTAGGCAGTTTCCTTGCAAGCTTGATGATCTGCAACAGATGAATTATTAACATAATATAGTGGAACGAGGTGTTATAAGAAGGAAAATGCGAAAAGAGAAATCATGCAACTTTTACCCTTCCCTTTATTCAATTTAAAGTTGATTAGTTGAAGCCAATTCGTGACAGTATGATGAAGCAACACCACAAGGTTGAGAATGGATCAAAAAGACTTACCACATGGTCAAGGTTGGAAATGATACTTGACTGAGCTGCACGTTTGATTTCCTCAACATCCCCATCAGTATATGCAGACATAAGTCGAGATGCAGCACGATTCTGATCGCTATTCATGAATGCATCCACTCTGCCAAAGAAGCCATAAAGAATAAATTGCTGATTATCATTGAACATTACCAAGAGAGATTACTGAAAATTACAATCATGCAAAATAAGATAAATTCAGTAAAGTGCACAAAGCATAAAATAATATGGTCTAAATCTCTAATACATTATTCAGAGCAGCATATGTTTCATACAAGCACAAAGAAAAACCAACAAAAGATGGGGGCAAAGGAAAGCCAACTTACTGGCAACAATCATTGTAGCATTTCTCTGCTTGCTCGAAGTCATGTGCATATAGATACACAATAATTGCACTAAGATAAGCCTACATCACAACAGGTTATATTAGTATACAACATGACTTCAGACAATAACTTGTGTTTGTTACAAAGCATGTAATTATCAATTTAGCACAACAGGGACAATTAATTTTCAAACTCATTGTGAAACCAAACATTGAGGCAATAGGCGCCACTGACTGGTAATGTCAAATAGGTTTCATGCCGTTAGAGTAAGTTCTTGTCCCCTCTGAGTGACGATGGAGGGCTTATTCACTGTTAAAAGGAATGAACTCTATGTTTCCATCTTTATAGAGGGAGGAAAACAGTAAATAGTGGAACATTTCTGCACCTTGCACTGGCTATGTGTAGCATTGCATTTGTCAGCTGCTAGGGCCAATCTTAGAAGAAAAGTTGCAGCATCTGTGTACCTGTTGGCAGGAAAATCAGAATATCATTTCATGATCTATGAAAGGGTAACATAAGGAAAAGAGTTTCATTTTCCATGGACTAACATACACAACACAACAGATTAAGAAGAAACAGATAACCGTTTTCACTAAATGAATAACCTGCATAGTAGAAACATTTATGATGACTACTTCATGTAAGCTGGCTGTTAGACACTAATTCCCAAAGAGGCAACTAAAGATTAGATAGAGCATCAGTTTATACTTTGCGCACTCAAACAACTAATAAATTCAACGTCATCTATGATTTGCTCCATTAGTTGATCTATTCAATAAAGGGAAGCAAGCTTACTTCTCAAGTTTTATATAAACACTTGTAGCAGCACGATAGAGATCAAAGGCCATTTGCTCCTTCCCATCCTCTTCAAGAACAGTACAAGCATCAGTGTAAAGCTGGATAGCTCCATCAGGCAACGCATCTTCTAAAGCACTTTAAGAGAGAAACAACATGTTTATGAAACCATCAGGATATCATTGGGTACAATGAAAAAAGGTGAGAGTATTCCGATTAAAGAAGGAAAGCTAAATTTCCAATTATTCCAAGCAGTTAAAGAGTGTTAGAAATCGATATTGGGCCCATTCCTCCCTTAAAAGGCCTTGTAAGGGAGAGGGTTGCCTCACCATATAAAGTGGCTCATGCCACTATCTCCAATCCAATGTGGGACACTTCAATACACCCCCCCGCACGCGCAGCGTGGACTATCCCAAACGCCATCTGTTGACAACGATATTGGGGGGGGCCATCATTGGATTGGATTGGCTCTGATACCATGTTAGAAATGGATATTGGGCCCATCAGGCAACCCTCTCCCTTACAAGGCCTTTTAAGGGAGGAATGGGCCCAATATCCATTTCTAACAAAGAGCAAATAAATATGTACATTGGGTACACAATATCACCAAACCTCAATCCTTTTGATATGCCATTTAACGCTTTCTAAATTCACAGTCACAGAGTCACGTAATCATAGTTTATAAGCATATTACCAAAAAAACATCTGTGCAATGAGGACTACTAATAGTGTATAAAATGAATCTTAAAAACAAAACAAATTCATACCGAGCACCCTTTGCAAGCGCATCCGATGCAGGTTGTGCCCTTCCACACTCAATGTATAACTCAGACGCGCGTCTATAGAAGTCCGACACTTCATTCCAGTTGCCTACTTCCTTTGCAAGAGCTGCAGCAGACTCCATATGTTTTGCAGCATCCCACGGCCTGATTCATTCATCAAGACCGCCCCAATCACTAGTGTCTAGAGAAACTGATCAAATCTACTTCATAGAATCAAATAGTGCATCAGCGGAAAAATAGATCGAAATTAAAAAAAACATACGAAGCTTGCATTTCTTGCCCCTTGGAAGCCTTTTCAAATGCTTCCTTAGCTTTATCGTACTTTCTAGCAAGCCTGTACGCATTTCCTGCCATAGCAGAACTAAATACCATTAATCTTTCTACTTTGATCAAAAACCGTGGAAAAATTTACTTCAGATATCACTTAGCTGATTTTTCTCAATCTTCAGCTCCCACTAACAAAATTTAATATAAAGGAAAATACAAAAAAAATTGAGCGTGACAGTACCAGCCTGTTCATACAGAGCTGTTGCATTCCTCCAATCAGCATTCCATCTCGTCAAACTGAGTTTTGTCCTGCAAATAGATAAAATTTTCCCCCAAAAAGACGGCGATTTTTGAGATTAATCATAACTAGATGAACAGATTTAAGAAACTAACAATGGGAGAAAGAAGAAGGAAGGTGAATTCACATTTTATCTGCTTTGGCCATCAATTTGTCGGGGTCGGTAGCCATCGCCGATCGAAATTCGGAGTCCTGGAATCACCTATGGTGGGTCAAGTTATTCGGGTTTTCTGTACTTATATTTCTGTGAAGACCCGGGAATCTCCTTTACATTTTCGGATCTGGGTCCGGTACTGTTCCATTCTCTCCAATTTTCTCAAGTTCCAACTGAAAACGCAAATTGTGTGACCCCTGCCAATACCAAATAATGTGTAAGACTATCCCCATCAGTGACTTTCCCTCAACTCAACCTTCAATTAAAATATTCATTTCTCTCTCTTCCACATACACAATCCAACCTTTATCTTAAATCTACTCCCATTAGTGACACTCACATGACCTTTATCTTTTTTATTTTATTTTATTTTTATTCTTTATATTAGTCACAATAATTTTTAAATATATTTTAAAAATTAAAATAATAGTGAAAAAAATATAAAAAATAATAAAAAAAATTTACTTGATCATACAATAAAAATTACACGAGTAAAACAAAATTAAAAATACATAAAATAAATTACAAATACATATAGGAAATTAAAATTACAAGTACAATAAACGCAAATTACATATTCAATTAGTCGAGCCGAATTTTGCCCATATATGCTCAATTAAGTCATTCTACAGAGCTTTGTGAGCTTCGCGATTGCGAAGTCGATTCCTGTTGATCATGTAATTAGACAAACTTGCAATTCTGTCAGTTAAGTAGTGAATAGATACATCTTCATCTGCAGGTAAATCCATCAAAAATTCTGTGGGATCATAATAGTTTTGGTATGTGTCTCGTTCATCTTCCACTATCATATTGTGCATGATGATACAAGCCATCATAATTTTTCCCATCAAAATCCTATCCCAAATGAGACAAGGACGTCGAATAAATGCAAATCGAGCTTGTAGAACTCCGAAGGCTCTCTCGACATCTTTTCTTACAGCCTCTTGGTGTTGAGCGAATAACTTGTGCTTTCAGAGCACTGGACTTGAAATTGTCTTAACAAATGCAGCCCAAGAGGGATATATGCCATCAATGAGATAATAAGCTCTATCATTTTGACGACCATTGACCACATAACTTATATTAGGTGCTCTACCTTCTAAAATATCACTAAAAATGGGAGATCGATGAAGTACATTGATATCATTGCACGAACCTGGAGTTCCAAAGAACGTATGCCATATCCATAAATCATATGATGCAACGGCTTCCAAAATGATTGTTGGTTTTCCACTTCTTCCTGCATATTGACCAGCCCAGGCAGTAGGACAGTTCTTCCATTCCCAATGCATGCAATCAATACTTCCAATCATGCCGGGGAAACCACGTTGTTCTCCAACATAGAGTAGCCTTTGCAAATCTTGTTGATTGGGCCTTCTAAGGTATGTGTCACCAAAGCAAGAAATGATACCTTCTACGAAATGAATGTCAGCATCCCTCGTGACTGTTGAACTCATTCGTAAGTATTCATCAACGGCATCGGTTGCGGTTCCATAAGCCAACACCCTCATAGCTCCAGTGCATTTTTGTAGTGGTGAAAGGCCTTGCCTACCAGTGCAATCGGGTCTCTGTTGAAAATATTCGTCGTTAGCAGTAATAGCATCTACTATACGAAGGAACAATGATTTTTGCATGCGAAATCTACGCCGGAAGAGCTCCGGAGTATACGTTGGATTAGGGACAAAATAATCACTCATCAAACGTTGCTCACCAACTTCACGTTCCCTATCACAATACCTTTTTTTAGTGGTGGAAGAAGAAGTTCCTAAAATAAGATTGGGATTGTTTATGAGCATATCGTCAATAATGCGATCAATTTGACGATTTTGTTGATAACGTCGTTCTTCCCATTCATCTGAAGATGAAGATGAAGATGAAGAAGACATTTTGGCTTTAGAATGAGTTAGGTACTGGATATGAGGTATGTTATATAGAAAAATAAATGCAGTGATAAAATTTAATTTAAGTTGTTTGACATCTGCATGTGAACCATTCATTTGTCATTATTGAGACACTCACATGTGAAATGACAGGACAATTATTACGTGTGCATGTGAATGATAGACATTAAAGAAGACATGTAAATGGCAGATATTAAAGTGTGCATGTGAAATGTCATAAAATGTGTGATAGAAAATTATGATCACGTGAAGAGTGTCAGAGACACTTGCATGTTCAACACTTGGATTGAAAATTCAAACAAATTACATAGAGCAATGCAGAATTGAAATAACATAAATTAAAATCACACCATTGAAACATAAATTAAAATTACATAATTGCAAAACTACTTAGGAAATAAAATAGCAATGAGGTGGCTTTTCATCTCTTCCTCTTCTGCAGACAAATGGTCCTTTGCCAACAATGCGACCAACATTTTCTTTTCCATCTTCAGAGAATTCATTTTAAGCTTTTCACGTTCCAATTCAATTTTAGCAGTCATTAACTCATTTTCATGATCTCTACTAAGTCTCAATGCACGGATTTCTTCATACATTTCATTTGATTCAGATGCCATTGCCTTACCTTTTCATTTCCTTTTAGCTTTATCTCTACCTGTAGGACGAGACATAGTAGATCCGCCAATAGTTGGAGTTTCTGGATTGGACGGGATAAAGTAATCACCATCTTCAGAAGTCTTAGACCTTTTTGTGCTGCCACCACTTTCTTGATCATCACCAACTTCATTGATTGCTAAGTTTCACTTCGGATGTTTACTCATAACATCATTGAAAACAACCAAGTCTTGGAATTTACTGCCACCTGCTTCATAAATTGAGTGAGCTTTCATCTCTATATCTTTCTGGCTCATTCCACTTCTTTTTCTAGCATTTGCTTCTTTGCAAGCAGCAATCCACTTGTTTGCATTTTCATTAAGTCGTTTAAAACGACCTTTCATTGATTCGATATTCCTTGGGCCGATCTCATCTGGATTTTCTTTTTGAGCTTCATGATACATATTCTGCACACGTTCCCACATCGTCGCCCCTATTTGATTTTTTCCTTTTTGCTTATCTTCGCTAATGCAGATCCAAGAAGACATAAGCGCTACATCTTCTTTCACGCACCAAGCTACATTTTTTGCAGCTTTCTGATTTTTCTTTGGGTGTTCGACATCTTGAAATAAATTTCGAGAGATATTTTGTGAAATGGGATGTTCGTGAGGGGTAGAAATTTGGTTGAGGTGTGGAGAAAATTGAGAATTCTCGTAGTACTGAGAATTTTGAACATCTTCTGGATTTGAAAATTTTTGAGGGTGAAAAAAAGATCCAAAATTTGAATAATAATTGGGGTCGTTTGGATCCATGGCTTCAAAATGAAGAAAAAATGAAGATAGAAAATAAGGCTATTGAAAGATTGATGAGAAAATAAGGATATTGAAGTGGTGTTGATGAAAAAAATTGGAAGTCTATATATAGAATTTTTTCCTAATTTTTAATTTTTTTATATTACAATAAACTATTAAAAAATAGTATTTAAAATTATATATTTAATTAAGTGGCACCCAATGAAAGGGTGCCACATATGCATGACTTTCTCACGCCTCAAAGGCGGTGAACCGCCCAAAGTCACGTTAATTGCTCCAATTTCCATTTAATTTTGTAAATTCAGTTGTTTGTCTTTTGCGGTGACACTCACCGATGTGAGTGGTCTAAGAGGGCTATATGGATGTCAATCGGGCCAACTCATCAGATTTTAGGCTAGTTCTATTAGATTATCGAATTATTCGGGTGCAGACTAATCGAATTGAACATTTTTCGGGATAAAAGTTTTTAATCCTAACTTTAAACGTTTAGGTTTCGGGCTGGTCATCGAGCTAGTCGAACTCGAAAATTTATTTAAAAAATTAACTAATATATTTCTCTTAACAATATTATATTTATAATAAACAAATGCACACATAAATAAGTAATATTTCAACATCGACTTACATAATACTCCATTCGTCCACGAAAAAGAGTCATACTTACCCATTTTTTTGTCCACGAAAAAGAATCATGATTCATTTTTTTGTATAATTTGACCCTTTATGAATTTGTTAATTTACTTTATTTTGCCATTAAGGACCCACCTCAATAATTAAGAACTCTTATCACTTAATCTTAATTACATACGATTAACTATTTAAAAGAAATTAACTTAACAAGTGGCAAGACTATAATAAAGTCTCTTGCTAGCCTAAATTCTGGAAACCAATGAGGCGTCATCTCCATCCTTCTTCTTCATCCGTGTCAAGCCCTAATTCGAGGGTCCTTTTTCAAATCGCCGCCTACAAAAAATCGTTGCCTGCCTCTAAGCCCGAAGCCTTAAGGCGCCACCTTCTTCAAATCGCCGCCTCCCTTTGAGCCCGAAACCCTAAGGTGTCACCTCCCTCCTTCATTTCTAGTCTACCAACTGAAAACCCTAACTCTCTCCCTCAAATCGCCTCCCTCATTCGTTTCTAGTCCATCGGTTGGAAACCCTAACTTTTTCCCTTAAATCGCCGCCTCCCTCCGTGATGGATCTCAGCCTCCCTCCTGCTTCTCTCTCTGAATCGCTTCTGACGGAATCGTCTCCGGCCGAATCACCGACCTTGGGGAGGCGTTTCACAGACGTTTTCCCCTATCTCCCCGATTCTTGAGTCGTTGCTCGGTCAGCCTTTCGGTGACATGACGCCTCTAACGAAATCCTATCCGGCATTTTCGCCGTCGTTGATAGCGACCCACATAGAATCTCTTTTGATTCCTTTGTGGGCCTTCGAGCCGGACACGGTGGTGCCAGAAACGCCTCTGACGCATGTTCATTTGACCGTGAATGGCTTCATCGGAGATGGAGAAGGCTGACCGGTGATGTTTGAAGGCCGATGATGCAATTTTTTTATGATGTTGTTGCTGAGCATGTTGGTTTAATCTGTTGGTGGTGATTGTTGGTATGTTTTGTGTATGATCATCTGCCTTGGTCTGTTTCGTATATTATCTTATGATGACAATTGAACTTTCAGTATCTGAGGGTAAATATTCTTATGTTCATGCCACCACTAGGTATATTCCCTAGTTTGAGATTGAAATCTTTCGTTTTTCTCATAAATTAGATAATGATTGCAGTATGATTTTACTTTTAAATTCAGTTGAAAAATTAAAGTATGAATTTACTTTTAAATTCAGGTTTGATTCGAAAAAGCGTGGAATGCGGCAGATCAGTAACTTCAAAACTTAATTTGGGATTAATAATAAATAAATGGAATAAAACGTGCCATTAACACTACGCCTATAAATTTCCTTTTACTTCACTTATACATACTTTAATAATTTTCTTAAAACTCGTGCTGAACTTCAAATGGGACACTTTTTCGTTGATGAAGGAAGTAATTACTATACAACTCTTAAAAATATAAGATGCAATTTTTTTATCAAATAATTATCATTTTCTTAATTTTTACATCTAAATATTTTATGTTAATTATTGGATTAAATTTACAGAAAAGTGAAATGATGAGTATGTCTTTCTAATATTGAATCAAAATATATTTTACAAATTTTTTGGGGGAAAAAAAATCTTATTATACTAATTTTTAAAAATAAAATAATGAAGTTGAAAATTAAACAACGAGAAAAATTTTATATGATCAAGTGAACATATTATTTTTGGGTTAGTTCTATAGAATTTCGAGTTATTTTTTAGCTAATTATATCGAATATCAAGCTATTGTAATTTCATCGAGTTAAAAATTTTCAATCCTAACCCTTTTAAATTAATGAATTAATTGAATCAATCCATAAATTTGAAACTAGATTGACATTCGTATGATAAATAAAGATTTTTATCACATGTTCATGATGACTGATGAGTCATTGAGTCCCACCCTTAAATTGATAAACTATACAAACCAAACATAATTTGACCATCGAGTTTGAAATATTAATTTTTATCCAAATATATTTTTCATTCTCTTTGTTAACTCAATTTAGTATAAAATGTCGATTAATATATTCATATATAATATGGATATACATAATACATAAGGATTTGAATCATGTCGATTCTTTTAGTTTCGATTAATTAATTTTTTATTTTTCAGGTTAAAATATTCGACTCTAACCTTAATTCACTCGATTTTGGACTAGTCCATTGGATCCGTAAGTTTATAATTTATTTACTTGTATAATTTTTTTTATTATTGATAATCATATTTTGTAAGAAAAATAGGCCGTATTTTTTTAATCAAGACACTTCGTCTCGTATTAGATTAAAAAAATAGCGTTATTTCAATTATTAGTTAATATGTAACTTCATTATCGATAAGAATTAGATATATATCTAACATAAATGACTATTTTTCTTTGATTTTTATGTCATAGACGTTGTTATTAACCATTGGAAAAAACTAAAATACATTCCACAAGTATCAAAATCTTATTATCAAATTAAAAAAATAAAGTAATAAAGTTTAAAAATCAATTATTAAGAAAAACTTCGGTTAAGATCAGGCCAACCCACTTGTTTTTTGGGTCAATCCTATTGGAATTGGGCTATTTTTTATTCGAGTCATTCAGACTAATTTTTTTTGAGCTAAAAATTTTCAACCCCAATCCTCATTTTTATCGGCCAATTTGAATCGATCCATCAATTTCGAGCTTTATTGACATCCCTAGTAATACCCCTTCAAATTTTGACTAAGTAAGGTCTATTACTTTTAGACCGTTTTAAGCATTAATTATGTAAATCAAAGGCTTATTTACCCCTCCTACTTTTGACAAATAGTGGACAATGTTGTTTTACTATTTTCTTTCTTTATACAGTTATATAAATCATTGATTTATTCCTTAAAAATCTAAACTAACATTAGTAGATATGCAAAAATTTCTTTATTGAAGTAATCATAGATAGTTTTTTAATTATAAATATAATTAATTAATTATACTATTTTATAGGTTAAAACTAATTATTAATTTGTGGAATTTTAGACATATTAGCTAGAGTATCTAAATTAAACTATAATATAAATATAACAGTGAAATTAATACTATAAATTATGAAATCGAAAGGAATATAACTAAGATAATAATTTATTGTAATATAATACATTGATCTCATTATTAAATTTATTTTATAAAAATATAGTACTGTAGAAAAAAAGTATAAGGTATTATGAAATTGAAAATAAATAATAGAAAAGTAATAGGATTGGATGTAAGAGCATCCGCATTGGGACCTCCTTGATAGCCTCCTTGATAGCCTACTTGATAGTGGTTGTGTTATTGAGTAGGTAGTGCTGCATTGGGGTTCCTTGATAGCCTACTTGATTTTTTTAGTTTTTAAAGAGGAGAGAGAAATTTTTAAAGAAGAGAAGAGAATTAAAAAAAAAGAAAAAGAAAAGAAAATCACTCGAGCATACTCGAAAACTCGAGTAGCTCCTCCCTGCAACGCCTACTCGAGTGCGAGTAAGGCATCGAGGATGCCGTTGCCAATGCTCTAATAGTATGAATAGTGTCACACGCTCATAACATTGTTTAATTATTTAAATAAATATCAAAAGAATTATATGAGTACATATTATGGTGAGAATAGTGTCGCATATTGACCGTGTTGTTCGTTTATTTTATAAATAAAGTGAAATTGAAATCAAACATTATAAAATTGAAACAAATAGCTATAATTGTGAGAATATTGCCTCAAATTGACAACATTGTTAGATTATTTCATAAAAATATATTGTACTATAAAAACATAGAAGATATTGATGAAATTAAAATACATTAATTAGATTGAAAGAAATTACTAATTATTTAATTAATGAATTCGGGCACCCAATGTCTGACATCACTCTAACCCCCCGCATCGACGTTAATATTATAACATTATTATTTCACAAAATAATAAGCTATATTAATAAGCAATCATATTCACTATCCACGTTGCTATACCCAAATATAACTTTTGATGTATAAGAATTTTTTAGAAACTCAATTGTCATATAAAAATTGTCAAATATACGAATATATTTTTATATAACATTAAAAAACCTTGAAGTAAGAGTAGTTACATATAGATGATAACGAAATTAAGTAATTTTTTTAGCATTCAATAATTTAAACATAATATGTTTTGCAAAATATCATACAGTTAATTATATTAGTGAACCATCATTTGTAAGTGAAAAAAAGTAAACAAACCAAAATTGCTGATTATATTAATGTTGGGAACACCTATGATGAAATCATTTATGATTTATGATGTAAAATAAACAAACATATGAATCGTTTCGGGTTCAATATAAAAAACAACACAAAAGCTCATGAAAAAAGAAGAAAGAAACATATTAATCATAAAATATTGAATTAGTTTAAAATTATTTTTGATTTTTAAATATGTAGCTTTTTACTTTCTAATGAATGCATTTATTACTATTCAAGACGGGGGTTACCCCGTAACCCCGCGATCTTAGTAGCTACTAAAATTAGATTAGATTAATTATTGATAGGTCTCAAATTGAATCCATTTCATTACATTTTAAAATATTATTCTAATTAAATTTCATTGATACACATATGAAATCATTTTTTATATAAATTATATAAATAAATAAATAAATTCAAAGATTGAATGATAGAGAACTCGAACTCAGGACCTTAGGTCTCCGACATTAACCTCCTACCATTAGACCAACACACACATGAAATCATTTGTTTCTAATAATTTATATAGTTGCTGCTAATGAGGCCTAGTTCAAGTGGTAAAACTGAGACACCCAAAAACTCTCATTTGTGAGAGGCCTTGGATTCAATTACGAGTGCATGCGGTATAATTTTTCCACTGTTGTATGGGTAGTAGCCGTGTGCATGTGGTGGGGCCTTTGTGTGGGTATCTATGTCCCATATATTAAACATGATCATTTAATTTCTAGCACAATTATTAAGAAGAAGAGTGATTAAAAGTTAAAGTGATAGAGAACGGTGAAGCTCACAACTTTTTGTGAGATAAATATTTTTTTTATGGAAGTGACCATTTGTAATGGGACAATCCAAAATAAAAAATGGTCATGTTAAATGGAACATATGGAGTACTACTTTAATTAACTAGCACTAATTAAGTCTTAATTACTAATTAGAGAAAATTACTAAAATATCCTATTATATTAAGATGTATGAATAACATTACTCTAAAATTATATCTTGTCTTATGCATTCTCTAACGCCAATAATTAATACTATGAAATTTAAATCTTAAAATTACTATTGACGTTCATCTACTAGTGTAATAATAGAAGATACAACACAAGTACTAGTAATTAACAGAGGATTTGGCTTGATTTTCCGAGGGGAGAAAATTAAACCAAAAGGGGAAATTGCTAGAGAAACGGGAAATTCGCTTTTTTGTTTTTGTTGAAAACGAAGTTTGCCTATTTTGAAAACAACGAACTAATGTACTCGATATTATAATTAATTACAGTTTAAGCCAATGTAGACGTCAATCATTTTCACACACCGCCACCTAAAAAATGTCATAGTTACTGCATTATTGGGAAGACTTTTAACCACACCAAATAATATTGCCTTATGAAAATTAATATATATATAAATGATTAGATATTTCCTGTGTGAGTTGTCCAGTAATAGATAAGATAGTGATTCATTCCACTACTTGAAACTCACGATCCATCCATAATGGTCAAACCAAATTCCAAAGTCTTCCAATTATTGATTCTCGTCGCATTCTTCAATTGTTCAGCATTTTCAGCTGAAGCAGAAGTAGTCGGATATGGCTACCGTCTCCGATCTATAAAGGCCGATTCATCGCGAAAATCTCTCAGCTCTCTTCTTCAGCTCATCGACCACTCCTCTGTGTACGGCCCAGATCTCCCACTCCTCTCTCTCACCGCCAGGTAATTAACAATCATTAATAATTGAGTTGTTGGATTAATTTAGCATTAATTCGTAGTTGAAAATCGCGACAGCTTAGAAACAAAAGAGCGTTTGAGAGTGAGCATAACCGACTCCGACAAAACCCGTTGGGAAATCCCTAACGACATCCTCCCCCGCCCCCCGCGCCGCCATGGGGGCCGCATTTCTCCGCCGCTCCTCTCCGACGCAAGCTCCGACCTCATCTTCACCCTCCAAAACACCACGCCCTTCGGCTTCGCCGTCCACCGCCGCGGCGCCGCCGCCCCCCTCTTCGACGCCGCCCCGATCCAAAACCAGCCCTCCACCTACCTCGTCTTCAAGAATCAATATCTCCAGCTGTCGTCGTCGCTGCCTCCGCAAAAATCCAATCTTTACGGCATCGGCGAGCACACAAGAGGGTCGTTTAGGCTTCAGCCTAACCAGACACTGACACTATGGAACGCCGACATCGGCAGCGCCAATGTTGATGTGAATTTGTACGGATCGCACCCTTTTTATATGGATGTGAGGCCTAATGGGATGACTCATGGCGTCTTGCTGCTCAATAGTAACGCCATGGATGTTGTGTATTCCGGCGATCGGATCACTTATAAGGTGATCGGAGGGATTCTTGATCTGTATTTCTTCGCCGGACCAACGCCGGAGTTGGTGATGGAGCAGTACACAGATCTCATCGGCCGCCCCGCTCCCATGCCATACTGGTCTTTCGGTTAGTACATGCTTGCATAGTTTAGTTTAGTTTCATGTTTCATTAACTTGTTTTTCTTAGAGATTTAGTATAATTTTTTTTGTAATTATAGGATTCCACCAGTGCAAATATGGTTACAAATCTGTGTACGAGGTCGAGAATGTGGTGGCTAGCTATGCTAAAGCTAACATTCCTTTAGAAGTGATGTGGACCGACATTGATTACATGGATGCTTACAAAGATTTCACACTGGATCCGGTTAACTTCCCCGCTGATGAGATGAGGAGATTCGTGGATCAGCTTCACAAAAACACTCAGAAATATGTGGTCATTATTGATCCCGGTAAGATTATATTTGAACTAATTGTACGTAGCTAAATATGACGCAAACTGCAATGTGTAGGGATCAGTGTGAACGAATCGTACCCGACTTACAAGCGGGGAATGCAGGCCGATGTGTTCATCAAGCGCGACGGCGTACCTTACTTGGGCCAAGTTTGGCCGGGCAAAACTTATTTCCCGGACTTCCTCAACCCAGCCACCGGAGAATTCTGGACTAACGAGGTCAAGATATTTCGAGATGTTGTTCCGGTTGATGGTCTCTGGATCGACATGAATGAAGTGTCCAACTTCATAACCTCGCCCCCGACTCCATCTTCATCCCTAGACAATCCTCCCTACAAGATCAACAACTCGGGAGCTCATCGCCCCATCAACGAGAAAACTCTGCCTGCAACATGTCTGCATTTTGGGAACCTCACAGAGTACAATGTGCATAATCTTTACGGTTTTCTGGAGTCCAGAGCTACTCATGCTGCTCTGGTTGAGGCCACTGGTAAAAGGCCTTTTGTGCTGAGCAGGTCTACCTTCGTGGGCGCCGGCAAGTACACGGCGCACTGGACCGGCGACAATGCTGCAACGTGGAACGACTTAGCCTACTCCATCCCCAGCGTCTTGAACTCGGGATTGTTTGGCATTCCCATGGTGGGAGCCGATATCTGCGGCTTCTCGCGCAACACCACTGAGGAACTCTGCAGGAGATGGATCCAGTTGGGGGCATTCTATCCCTTTGCCAGAGATCACTCCGAGAAGGGCAGCATCCCTCAGGAGCTCTATGTCTGGGACTCCGTGGCCGCCTCCGCTCGCATAGTCTTGGCCCTTCGTTACAAGATGTTACCGTATTTCTACACCTTGATGTACGAGGCCAGCACCAAGGGCGCGCCTATGGCAAGGCCGCTCTTCTTCTCCTTCCCTCATGACCCCAACACTTACGGAAACAGCGCCCAGTTTTTACTGGGAAGGAGCGTGCTCGTCTCCCCCGTGCTGGAACAGGGCGCGCTCTCAGTGAATGCCTACATTCCCAAGGGGAATTGGTTCAACATGTTCAACTACTCGAGCTCCTTGAGCATCAAGGAGGGGCGGTATGTGCAGCTGGATGCGCCGGCTGAATCCATCAACGTGCATGTTGGCGAGGGGAGCATCATAGCAATGCAGGGCGAAGCTATGACGACGCAGGGGGCGAGGGCCACGCCGTTCCATTTGCTGGTTGTGATGAGTGAGAGTGGGAATAGCTCCGGGCAAGTGTTCTTGGATGATGGTGATGATTTGGAGTTTGCAGGTGAGGGAGGGAAATGGAGCTTACTCACATTTAACGCTGGTTTGGTGGGGAATCAAGTGTTTCTTGAATCGAAAGTTTTGAATGGGGATTTTGCTCTGAACAAGAAGTGGATGATTGATAAGGCTACGATTCTTGGAGTGAAGAGGGAGTTTAAAAAGATACAAGGATGTGAAGGTGGAATTAACATGGAAGATGTGAAGTTGGATGCAAAGGTTGAAGACGACAACAATGGATTCCTTAGGTTGGAGTTGTCGAAGATGTCATTTCCTATGGGGAAAGAGTTCAGAATCGAGATCGCGTCATGTCTGCAGATAAAATGTCTAACCTAGGCAATGTGTAATACACATCGTCGATAAGATTGCGCCACGTAGCATATGCAAAAGTTCCTTCGGTTTTCCTTTAATTTGGTCCGGTCCGATTTCTTCATTATAATACCACTTTCAATCCCGTTGACTGTTTTTAGAATACTGCCCCCCTTAGCTCTTTGACACATGTGCCTAGGATTTATGTAGGCATTAGTTTCATTTTCTAATTGTTACTAGGACACGTTTCGCCCCAGTATTCACTCGACTTATGAGATTATTTTTTCGGGGGTTTCCCTCTTATTTTTTGTTTTATGCACATTTTATACTATTATATATATTTTTTTTGGTCAGAAAAAATGGAATTATATATAAAAAGGGTAGAAGTTTAGGTACCAGAGATACCCAACAGTTACACAAGGAAAGATGAGACATCGTTAGAACACCAGAGCATGAAATTTGCCTCCTTCTAAAAAAAGTTGAAGATTCTATTCCAACTCCACATCCGAGCTTTGATTTCTCCACATAACTTTTTGACATCCCAGTTCTTGCCTTCGAATCTACTCTCATTCCTTCCTTTCCAGATGAGCCAGGTGGTGCAAGCCCAAAGTGCCGATAAGAACCTCCTACTCTTCTTGCCTTTTCCCATCTGTGTGAAGACGTCGAAGTGACCTTCAATGCTATTAGGTCGTGCCGAAAGAAAACCAGTCCACCTCTGGATCTCACTCCAAAGCATATCTGTCTTCGGGCAAGTGAGGAACACGTGATTGGCAGATTCCACTTCCTGGCAGCAGGCATTGCACATGATTTCCTCCTCACCCACAGGAATATTCCTCTTCCTTAAGTTGTCACAAGAAGGAAGCCTATTCCTGAGAATTCTCCACGCCGAGACTCTTACTTTCTGAGGAGCACAGATTTTCCAGGCCAAGGCTGATTTTTGTTTACTGGAAGATCTCGTCACTTCACGTGACCTACTTTCTTTGATCCAGGCGTAAGCGGAGCTGGTAGAAAATCTGCCATCCTTAGATGCCGTCCATCTCCAGCCGTCAATCGTACCTGCAGTTGGGACAATGGCAGAGATAGAAGATAACAGTTCATTAAGAATCGGCACTTCCCAGTCAAAGAGAGTCCTTCTCCATTTTAGGTCCCAAATCCATTCTGTCTCCTCCCAAGTCCCCATATCACTAATGACTGCTTCTTTGTTACTGCTAAGCTGAAAAAGCCTAGGGAAACTGAACTTAAGTGGTTTAGTCCCAATCCACCTATCTTCCCAGAACTTTGTATCCCTCCCGCTTCCAATAGAACGTTCCAGGTTATTCACAAAAACAGCCCCCAGACGTCCCCATATCCCTCCCGCTTCCACTATTATATTTTTAATGTATGATAAAACCCGAACATGTGCATATTAATTTAATACTAACAGTAGATTTCGACAATTTACGTTGCAAATACATGTTATATTATAAAGATATTTAAAAGCCCAAATACAGATAATTGGGAGATTAACCACTTTTGTACGTAGAGGCTCAAATATAATTTCATATAGTCTACCTTCGGTTTGATTAACATATATAGTAATAGAAATATAATTTGTTTTTCCAAGAGAAAACAAAAAAAACATTTGGGAAATATAAAGTTTTAACATTACAGAAGAATGTTTTCAAGATAATACTACATGGATCTATTTTAGTTGACTTGATTAATCATTTGTTTAAGTCAATAAATATCAAAATAATTATAAGTTAATAAGTCAACAAAATTAATTCTAAGAAATTAAATCTGGAAAATAAAGGATAGTGAGTAATTATTTAAAAAAAAATTGATAGATTTTTTTTAGGGAATAAAATGGTCTCACCATTTAAAAAACGAGTGATTTTGGTTAGAAATAGAATATTCATATCCTAAAAAAATAGTATATTCTCAAATGAACGTTAAATCGAGTAACTGTTGTATACACTTGATGGACGAATGTAGTATATAATTCAAGTATGATTTGATGAAATTGATTAGGAGATTCTCAAATTCATTGATGATTCATGGATATGAATTGAGGATTCTCAAATTCAAGTACTCCCTCCGTCTCACAAAAACATGAACATAGAGAAATGCACGGGTTTTAAGAAATGTTAGTTGAGAGTTAAAGTTAGTGGAAAATGGGTCCCACTTTAAAAGGTATTGTGAGAGTAATGAATTAATTAAGGAAAAGTAGTGGTGGGTCATGATGTACTAAAATGGAAAGGTTCATGTTTTTGTGAGACACCCCAAAATGGAAAAACGTTCATGTTTTTGTGAGACGGAGGGAGTATGATTTTATGAATTTGATTACGAAATTCTCAAATTCATGTATGATTTCATGGAAATGCATTGGAGATTCTCAAATTTAATGATTATTTGATGAAATTGACCAGGGAATTCTCAAATTGAAGTATGATTTGATGAAATTGATTAGGGTATTCTCAAATTCATCGATGATTTCATGGATATGAATTGGGGATTCTCAAATTCAAGTATGATTTCAAGTATGATTTTAATGAATTTGATTAGGGGATTCTCAAATTCATGTATGATTTCATGGAAATGAATTGGGGATTCTCAAATTCAAGTATGGTTTCATGGAAATGAATTGGGGATTCTCAAATTCAAGTATGATTTGATGAAATTGATTAGGGGATTCTCAAATTCTTTACTAATTTATGGAAATGAATTGGGAATTCTCAAATTCAAGTATGATTTCATGGAAATGAATTGGGGATTCTTAAATTCAATGATGATTTGATGAAATTGATTGGGGATTCTCAAATTCAAGTATGATTTTATGAATTTGATTAGAGGATTCTCAAATTCATGTATGATTTCATGGAAATGAATTGGGGATTCTCAAATTCAAGTATGGTTTCATGGAAATGAATTGGGGATTCTCAAATTCTAGTATGATTTGATGAAATTGATTAGGGGATTCTCAAATTCTTTACTAATTTATGGAAATGAATTGGGAATTCTCAAATTCAAGTATGATTTCATGGAAATGAATTGGGGATTCTTAAATTCAATGATGATTTGATGAAATTGATTGGGGATTCTCAAATTCAAGTATGATTTTATGAATTTGATTAGAGGATTCTCAAATTCATGTATAATTTTATGAATTTGATTAGGGGATTCTCAAATTCATGTATGATTTCATGGAAATGAATTGGAGATTCTCAAATTCAAGTATGATTTCATGGAAATGAATTGGGGATTCACAAATTCAAGTATGATTTGATGAAATTGATTAGGGGATTCTCAAATTCAATGATGATTTGTTGAAATTGATTAGGGGATTCTCAAATCCAAGTATGATTTAATGGAAATGAATTGGGGATTCTCAAATTCAATGATGATTTGATGAAATTGATCAGGGGATTCTCAAATTCAAGTATGATTTCATGAAAATGAATTGGGGATTCTCAAATTCAATGATGATTTGATGAAATTGATTAGGGGATTCTCAAATTAAAGTAAGATTTGATGAAATTGATTAGGGGATTCTCAAATTCATTGATCATTTCATGGATATGAATTTGGGATTCTCAAATTAAAGTAGTAATTAGCATTTGTAAGTAGTAACCCCATTTGTAAGTCCAATTTGATATCAAAGTGGAAGATTGCGAATACCGTCGGATTAATTGAGAATACCGTTGGGTAAATTACGAATACCGTCGGGAAAATTATAGAATACCGCCAGCCGGTATTCTGAACTATTCCGACAGTATAGTCAAACACCACGACGGTATTCTCATTTTTCGACGGTATTATCACACATATTTAAGTCTCATAACTTTTATGTAATGTTTCTATAAATTATTAAGGTATTTTGACATAATTCTCGTATGCTAAATAATTATACCTTGAGGAAATTTTAGAATACCACCGTTAAAATTGAGAATATCGTCGTGGTGTGTAATTATACCGTCGGAATAACGGCTGGCGGTATTCTATATTTTCCCTGGCGGTATTCTCAATTTGTCCGACGGTATTATCAATTATTTTGACGGTATTATCAAATATTACCGTCGGAATAACGGCTGGCGGTATTCTATATGTTGATTTGATTAGTGATTCAATCTAATCTAAGAATCTTAGTAAGAATCTTAGATTCTTACTAAGAATCTTAGAATTATAACATAAGAAACTTGATTTGATTAGTGATTCACTAATTTAATCTAAGATTCTTAGTAAGAATCTTAGATTCTTATTAAGAATCTTAGATTATTAGTAAGAACTCAAGATTCTTAGTAAGAATCTTAGAATTATAATATAATATTCTTATTAAAAATCAAGATTCTTAGTAAGAATGTTGATTTGATTAGCGATTCGCTAATCTAATATAAGATTCTTAGTAAGAATTCAAATTTCTTAGAAAGAATCTTAGAATTATAATATAAGAATGATGATTTGATTAGTGATTCACTAATCTAATCTACGATTTTTAGTAAGAATGTTGAATTGATTAGTGATTCGCTAATCTAATCTAAGATTCTTAGTAAGAATTTAGATTCTTAGTAAGAACTCAAGATTCTTACTAAAAATCTTAGAATTGTAACATAAAATCCTGATTTGATTAGTGATTCACTAATCTAATCTACGATTCTTACTTCTTTAGTTTCTTAGTAAGAATCTTAGAATTATAACATAAGAATCTTAATTTGATTAGTGATTCAATCTAAGATTCTTAGAAAGAATCTTAGATTCTTACTAAGAATCTTAGATTATTAGTAAGAACTCAAGATTCTTAGTAAGAATCTTATAATTATAACATAAGATTCTTATTAAAAATCAAGATTCTTAGTCAGAATGTTGATTATTTCGATTAGTGATTCACTTATCTAATCTAATATTCTTTGTTAGGTCCGGAGGGTCTCGAATAGGTGTATGGGGGGGGGAGGAATACACATGTAGGCTATTTTTGAAAACGAAACACTTTAAATACAAACTGACTCAACCTTTTTGTGAAAAGAGTTTTATCAAAACAAGGTTGGCGACTGATACTGAATACTCTCCAGTAAAGAGTTATCAGTTAAGTCAAAGACTTTAACTGATACACGTAAGGCTTCAGTCGAGTTTGCTAAACAGAGAGATGTTATGAATCTTATTGACTATCTGAAGATAGATCAGTTAGACTGATAACACACGCAGCGAAAAACTTTTATTTCGAAATAGCCTGTGATATTAATCACGTTGTCAGCAGTTAAGTTTCTCTTTGCAATTAATCAGTTTTCAGTTTAAGAATGAAAGAGCACAAGTAAGAAGGTAAATACTGAAAGCTGTAAATAACACAGAGATTATTAGTAAGAACTCAAGATTCTTATTAAAAATCTAGATTCTTAGTCGGAATGTTGATTAATTTGATTAGTGATTCACTAATCTAATCTAATATTCTTAGTAAGAATTCAAAATTATTAGTAAGAATATTAATCTTAGAATTATAACATAAGAATCTCAATTTGATTAGTGATTCAGTAATTTAATCTAAGATTCTTCACTAATTTAATCTAAGATTCTTAGTAAG
The DNA here is from genome assembly GCF_028751815.1 of Salvia miltiorrhiza. NCBI lineage: Eukaryota > Viridiplantae > Streptophyta > Magnoliopsida > Lamiales > Lamiaceae > Salvia > Salvia miltiorrhiza. The sequence continues at coordinate 29,085,895 of NC_080391.1, forward strand.
AATCTTAGATTATTAGTAAGAACTCAAGATTCTTAGTAAGAATCTTAGAATTATAACATAAGATTCTTGTTAAAAATCAGGATTCTTAATAAGATTGTTGATTTGATTAGTGATTCACTAATCTAATCTAAGATTCTTGGTAAGAATCTTAGAATTATAACATAAGAATCTTGATTTGATTAGCGATTCACTAATTTAATCTAAGATTCTTAGTAAGAATTTTCTAATTATAACATTAGAAATCAATTGGAGAATGGAGATTATGAAATCGAAGTAAGATTAGTGTGAAATCAATTGGGGATTATGAAATTGAAGTAAGATTAGTGTAAATGCAATTGGGAGTTTATGAAATCGAAGTTCGATTAGTGGAAAATCAATTGGGGACTATGGAATTGAAGTAAGATTAGTGCAAATGCAATTGAGTTCGATTAATGGAAAATCAATTGGGATTGTGAAATTGAAGTAAGATTAGTGGGAATGCAATTGAGATTTCGAAATTGAAGTTAGATTAGTTCATAATCAATTGTGGATTATGGAATTGAAGTAAGATTTGTGCAAATGCAATTGAGGATTATGAAAATGAAGTAAGATTAGTGGAAAATCAATTGGGGATTATGAAATCGAATTAAGATTAGTAAAAATATAATTGGGGATTTTGAATCGAAGTAAAATTAATGAGAAATGAAATGGGGGGTTTTGAAATCGAATCTTGATTAATGGGAAATCAATTGGGGATTATAAAATTGAAGTAAAATTTGTGCAAATACAATTGAAAATTATGAAATTGAAGTAAGATTCCTGAAAAATTAATTGGAGATTATGAAATCAAAAGAAAATAAAAATAAATAAAAAATAAATTAATAAAATCTAAAATTGAATGTCAACTATAAACATTTCATTTACCGCTCCCTCTCAACAAAACATTTCATTTTACCGCTACACACGAAAATTTAATTCTACCGCCATGTACCTAAAAAAATAAGTGGCGCCACTTTATGTTTGTCACTTCAACAATCTTAAAGTTTAGATTTACAAATTATTCTCTAAATCACATCATTTTGCTTATACAAATTGGATTCGCTGGAAAAAAAAATACTAAAAAAAACAATCACAATATATTATAAGAACACTAAAGCTGTACACAAATACATATATGTTACTAACATTGACACTTTAAAATTAATAGTAAAACAAAATGCATGTTGGGAACCTTGTGGAATATCCTAACCCTTGTTTTGATGATACCAAAATTCATAGGACTTATGTGTAATAGACTAGAATCGTTTTGAACTCAAGTGTTAGAGTTCGTTTCTAGTTTAGTTGCGGTGTCGAAGACTGAAGACTGAAGAACGAAGACTGAAGACTGAAGACTGGAGTTACCAACTGAAGTATCAGTTGAAGAATCAGTTGAAGAATCAGTTGAAGACTGATTATTTAATGCGCGCAAAGGACTGATACTAAAGTCAAGTATCAGTTGAACATTCCTCCTAGGACTGATCTTCCAACGTTCAGAGGAAGCCACGTACGCTCAAGTATAGCCGTATTAAATGCAGAGATCTCAGAATATCTTATCTCTGCAGAGGTCATTCCTATCTGGTGGTTACTTTTCAGAGATGTCACATCTCCTGTCCATCAAAGAGAGCCGTTTCCACACAGACAAGGAACCTTGAAGATTGAAGCCTCAGCCCAAATTCGAATTGCTCTCCAACGGAAGAAATCTTGAGGACGATTTACGCCAACGGATCTATTCAAGAGTTCTCCTACAAATAGCGCTCGATGATCACTTCAATCTTCACCGATTCAACGACATAAGCTGAAGCTCTGCCGAAATTGCTACTCAGCCTAAAGCTTAACCGCCCAAAGCTTGAATCGAAGAAGAGAATTCCAAAGCCAAAATCAGTCGCTGCTGATTACATACATTCTCTTAGACCCTAGGCATATATCTGTTTACCCAGAAGCCAAAGGTCAAACTTGCTTCAAAGAACTTGTTCTTTGTAAGTATAGTTGGCACTCGTTTAAACCTCTCTCCCATAAGAGTGTTTGAGTGATTCGGAGTTCAGGAAGGTACTCTGAACTCTGAGTGGAAAGTCTGAGCACGAGGTGTGCTTAGCAGGGAAATCCTACGCGAGGTGTGTGGGTGCTGAAGAGGGGTTATCTTCAGTTTACGGTTGTGTGCACCAGGCAAGCACACGGGTACGGTTTGCAGTGCACCAGTGAAGCACTTGCGGAGTGGATTGTTGGTCTGATCAACCAGCCGTGGATGTAGGAAAGGGTTTTTCCGAACCACGTAAAAGTCTTTGTGTTATTTACAGCTTTCAGTTTTACATTCATACTTGTGCTATTTCAATTGATAAAACTGAACACTGACTAACAGCAAAGAGAAACCTTAATCCAACTATCTGCTCCACCGAGGCTATTACGAAACTAAGTTTAATTTCCGCTGCGTATGATATCATTCTGACTGAACTATCCTCTGATAGTAAGGAAGAGTGATATCATCTCTATCTTTGCAAACACGACTGAAGCCCTTACTTGGATCAGTTAAGTTCCAGCAACTTAACTGATAACTCTTTACTGAAGAGCTTTCAGTATCAGTCGTCAACCCTGTTGGTCAAAACTAATTTCGGTAAAACAGGTGTCTTGTTTGCATGCAAAGTTTCGTTCTAATCTCTGACTGAGATCCCTCTGATTGAGGTCGGTAGATTGTTGTAAAAATAGCCTATAGGTGTATTCCTCCCCCCCATACACCTATTCGAGACCCCCCGGACCTAACAATTGGTATTAGAGTGACAAACATGGTTTTCGTACCTCAATTCCACATGATTTGTTGTCATTTCCCTTCATATTTTACTTGCCAATGCGTGTTTGTACCATAATGTTGAGTTTTATGAAGATTTGATGTCTTGGTGTAGTTTTGGAGTAATTTCAGGAAAAATCAAGGATTAATTGGAGGATTTTGAAGATATTATATTGAAGTACGTCTCGAGAGGAATCCGTGAGCGCAAACGGCGATCAAATCCGAGTCCGGACGAGGGAGAACGGAGCAAAACGAGCGGACTGCGCATAACGCCCAGTAGCCCGCGGTCACCACCCGCGGCCGCGGGGTGGGACCGCGGGTCAGCTGCCCCCGACTCAGGAGACACCCGCGGTCACCACCCGCGGCCGCGGGGCGGGACCGCGGGTCCCCTGAGCATCCCCCACGTTTGAAGGCCGCGGACGCGGGCCGTGACCGCGGGAAAAGGGCGGGGCTTCCCCCAAGTGGGCCCCAGACGCGATTTTAGCCCCAAAACTCCATTTTTCCCTTCTTTTCTAATTCATTCACCACACACACCCACTTCATCTTCCCCAACACTCCATTTCCAAACCCTAGCCTCTATTCTCTACCATTTTTTCTCTCTTCCACACACAAGAACAACACCAAAATCAAAGAAAGAAGGGGAAGACTTGGAAAGGAGCTCATCAAGACTACATGATTGAAGATCAAGATTATAGGATTTGTCTATGAATCTCTATCTCTCTATATCTTTATTTATGTTTTCTTATGACTTGAGATTTGCTTTTATTATGAATATGCTTGGCTAAAATCTCTTATCTTAGGGATTAGATTAGATGGATTTGTAATGGATTGATTTCTTTGTTCTATATATATCTTGATTGTGCTTATTGTTATCTTTTCAAGTCCTAGATTTATCTCTTGTATGATTGGTTGGCCACCTTTTGTGCATTTCTAATTTGTGATTTGAATCGGGAGAGGATAATTACAATAGATTAGGAGTTTGATACATATCATCTCAATAAACCGGGAGGTTGAGAGTTGGGTGAGGGCTTGTTGATCTTTTGTGCTCTTGGGAGTTATAGGTTAGAAATTGACCGGGGACGGCAATTATGACCCATAATCTACTGTTTTAGTCGTCCGGGAGGGGGCTAAAACTAGTGGGGAGATCGCCCTAGATAAGTAGGCCATATCAAGATTAATATTGCTTTAGATTGAAGTTCATTACGATCCATCGAAATTTAGTCCCTAGGATAACTTTCATTCGAGTCATTCCCCAATTTATTAACTAAGTTTATCTTATCGTTATTTTATTTACTTGCTTTATTTAGCTTTGTTTTAGTTCTCAATATCTCTTCATCTTTGGTTTGTCTAAATAGATTGAAAATAACTTATTAATAATATTTAGAAGTTTAAATTCACCAATCCTTGTGGAATACGACCTTGCTTCCATATATTACAACTACCCGTATACTTGCGGCGTGGTGAAAATATTAGCGAACAAGTTTTTGGCGCCGTTGCCGGGGATTGGTTGAATTTTTACTTTTGATATTGTGAAAAGTTGTTTTTATCTAATTTAGATATTGTTTTTATGTTTGTTTATTTATATGTTTATTTATTTTTGTTTGAGAAAATTGCTCCACAACCGTAAAAGCGGCACCAAAAATGGATGATGGAAGGAATGTGTTGGTTGAGCAACTCCAACTACAATTGGCGTTGATGCAACTTAAGTTGCGTGTTTTGGAAGCCAAAAGAAATTGTAGGCAACCAATGATCCAAAAAGCCTTCCAACCAACACCTTCCTATGGTGAGTATTATGACATGGGGTGCAATGCCATGGAGTGGCAATCACCATTGGAGTATGAGGACCATTTCAATAGTTGGAATTATGAAAATTCTTATTCCACTCAAGAAGGCTTCCAAGGGGGAAATCGATACTATCAAGAGGAGAAATCGAATTCGAAAGATGATCTCCTACAATGCTTCTTAACTACACAAGCTTGGATAGAAAAAAGTCTAGCAAAATCGGAGGTTATGCTAGATGAGCAAAGGAGGTCTTTGGCTACCACTATGGAAAATCAAAAGCGAATTGATGATTTGTGCATGGCCATTAGCCTACGGAATGGAACCTTGTATGAGGAACCAATGCCGATGCTAAGTGAAGAGCCTCAAGAAGTTGAAGAAGAGTATAAAGAAGATGAGGATCAATTCTCCAAACCCCTTGAAGTCGAGAGCCCAACTTTTCCAACGCAACCTCTACAATTCCAAAAAGATGAAGATTTCACAAGTTTTAAAGAATGCAAAGTCAAAAATTTTGTCGATCCTTACCTCGACATGGGCGATTCTATGAAGGCTTGCTTCTTTCACTTTTATTTATCTTCATCTTTTGATTTTCACTTTGATTTGTCTAATAAGGAATTGTTTGAGTGTGGTGGTACTCTAGATGGTGAACGAGATTATCATGACGCCCGGGATGTCTCAAGAATTGCAAAGCCACCATATTTTTGGGTCGCGGTGGATGGAGCATGCAAATTTGATGAGAAATGGCCACCGCCTAAGCCTCCACCTCGTTTGTGAGTACGAGACAAGTAACCATTTTCTCCTTCATCCAAACTTATTTCTCCTTTGTGTGAAATAAGTTTGGGGGGAGGGTGAAGATGGGTTACTTATCTCATTTATTCGTTGTTTATTTATTTAGTTAGTTTAGTTATGTTACAATAATTAGTTTTGTCTATGTTTTTTTTAGCTTTTCCTTGTCTTTTATTTTTGAGCTTGATTGTTGAAACACATGAGTTGGATGAAATGTGTGTTGGGCTTATGATATGAATGTTGCTTTTGAAAAGAAATTGTTGTGTTTCACTTGTTGATTTTGCATGTAGAGCTTGAACTTGTGACAAATGAGCTAAATATTTTACCTCCAAGAACTTGCAAATAAAATGAGCTTGTGAGAATTGAGCCCTTGATTGTCATCCAATTACAATCTCATTTTGTTCTTGAGTGTAAATCGATTGAGCATGTATGTTGGTCTCTAGAACTTGCCATGAGTCCTCTCTTGAAAATAAAAGTAGATGTGTTGTTAATATTGAAGTGATTTAAGGCCATCTTTGTTAGCCACTTGACCCCAATTGTGCCAAATTCTCATATGATCCTAGTTTACCCCTTTTGTGCCTTGTAGCCTTTCTTTGAATGAACCAATGATAAAGGGGTAGAACTTAGAGTGTTAGTGGTTGCTTTGATGAAGAAAAAAGTTTGGGAAATGATTGAAATTGCTTATCAAGCTTTGATTGTGTGAAAATCACTAATCCCCTATGAGCTCAAAAAGAAAAAGAAATGAAAATGAATGTGAATAAAAGAGCATAAAGGGGAGTGATTTGCCTTTTGAATCATAGCCATGATAGATATCACTAAGGATGAAAAGATGAAATGTAGGGATTTTGGTTTATGTTTGATAAGAGAAATAGTAAAGTCGATTTGTTCATTATGATTATTTGATCGTGGGATGAGTCACTTTGCCTAAAAACACCTCACCTCACCAAAGAGCCCTCATTACAACCCAATGAAAGCCCTTGTTGATCATTATTTATAACACATTGAAGTATAGAGAGTTAGGATAAATGGCAAGCTTATGGTAGATTGTATACATTGTTTCAATTTGAGTGCAAACACGTCCAATCTAAACACTTGAGAGTTGAGTGCATCATTGAAACATCCACATTTGTGAGGATTCAAGCTTGGAGGCCATAATATTGAACTCTTCATCACTTGTGATTTTTTGGAATGCATTTCTACTTGTGATACACTTTTGAAAGATTTTTGAAATTGTTGAAGCCCTTGAAATGACACCAATTCATTCTCACATGTTTGCTATCTTTTATTTCTCTTCTCTTTGTTGTTTGGGGACAAACAACGCTTTAAGTTTGGGGGGGTTGACAAACATGGTTTTCGTACCTCAATTCCACATGATTTGTTGTCATTTCCCTTCATATTTTACTTGCCAATGCGTGTTTGTACCATAATGTTGAGTTTTATGAAGATTTGATGTCTTGGTGTAGTTTTGGAGTAATTTCAGGAACAATCAAGGATTAATTGGAGGATTTTGAAGATATTATATTGAAGTACGTCTCGAGAGGAATCCGTGAGCGCAAACGGCGATCAAATCCGAGTCTGGACGAGGGAGAACGGAGCAAAACGAGCGGACTGCGCATAACGCCCAGTAGCCCGCGGTCACCACCCGCGGCCGCGGGGTGGGACCGCGGGTCAGCTGCCCCCGACTCAGGAGACACCCGCGGTCACCACCCGCGGCCGCGGGGCGGGACCGCGGGTCCCCTGAGCATCCCCCACGTTTGAAGGCCGCGGACGCGGGCCGTGACCGCGGGAAAAGGGCGGGGCTTCCCCCAAGTGGGTGTGTGTGGTGAATGAATTAGAAAAGAAGGGAAAAATGGAGTTTTGGGGCTAAAATCGCGTCTGGGGCCCACTTGGGGGAAGCCCCGCCCTTTTCCCGCGGTCACGGCCCGCGTCCGCGGCCTTCAAACGTGGGGGATGCTCAGGGGACCCGCGGTCCCGCCCCGCGGCCGCGGGTGGTGACCGCGGGTGTCTCCTGAGTCGGGGGCAGCTGACCCGCGGTCCCACCCCGCGGCCGCGGGTGGTGACCGCGGGCTACTGGGCGTTATGCGCAGTCCGCTCGTTTTGCTCCGTTCTCCCTCGTCCGGACTCGGATTTGATCGCCGTTTGCGCTCACGGATTCCTCTCGAGACGTACTTCAATATAATATCTTCAAAATCCTCCAATTAATCCTTGATTTTTCCTGAAATTACTCCAAAACTACACCAAGACATCAAATCTTCATAAAACTCAACATTATGGTACAAACACGCATTGGCAAGTAAAATATGAAGGGAAATGACAACAAATCATGTGGAATTGAGGTACGAAAACCATGTTTGTCATAGAGCAGGTTGTTTGCAAGAACTATCTGCATCTGACTAGGTTCTACTTGAACTAGATCCTTTGTCTTAAAGGTCTCGGAAAAGTTTTACTCTTTCTTTTTGTACTTGCTTTTTGCTCTATCTGCTGTTATCTGTTCTCTCTTTTTTGATGGAGACTAACCACAGCAGATTGTCTTCTCTACCGATGTTTAGTATTGAAAAATACGACATATGGAAGTTTCGGCTTGAAAGCTTCCTCACCGCCCAACATTGCCGAATGTGGGAAGTCATCACCAACGGACCAATCACCATCACCGAAACGATAAAAAGGGTTCCTGCTGATCTCCATCAGGATCCTTACGATGATGTCCAGCCCAAGTCAAAGGCAGACTTCACCACAGAAGAAAGGAAGCAAGATGAGTTAGACAACCTCGCCAAAAGCATCATCTCCGGCACCGTTCCAGACAAGCATGTCATGAAGATCATCAAGTGCGGAACAGCAAAGGAGATGTGGGACATTCTGGAAAGAATGTGCGTAGGTTCTGAGGAAATCAAGGAGAATAAGCTATCCATAGCTTGCCAGAAGTTCGACTCCTTCCTCATGCTCAAGAATGAATCTGTTGAGGAAATGGAACTTAGATTCAACCAAATCTTGAATGAAGTTCAATCCATTTCCAAAGACAAATACACTCAAAGAGAAATCAACCTGAAGATTCTTCGAGCACTGCCACGTGGAGAATGGCAGATCTACTCAGTCGCTCATCAGCATAAGCCAGGATTCAGTCAGCTCCCGACAAACAAGCTTTTCTCCGATCTCATGGCAAATGAGTTCGACCTTCTGAGAAATCTTGGTAGCAAGAAGGTTGGAGGATCAGACGAAGACGGTCCATCAACCTCAAGAGGAGTTGCACTGAAGGCCTCAACCAGAGAAGGCAAGAAGCAGATCAAGGAGCTAACGGAATTCAACCCAGAGAACTTCTTCAGTCAATATGCTTTGTTGACTGAAAGATTCAACAAGATGGAGTCCAAGTTCTGGAAGTACAGAAGGTTCCACAAGCAGCACTACAAAGGAAAAGAAAGAGAAGGGAACTCCAGACATTCCACAGATCGAAGCGGAGAAAGGAAGTCAGCCGCTTACGGCATCAAAGATATGGAATGCTTTGGATGTAGAAAGAAAGGGCACTTTCGACATGAATGCCCTGATCTGACTCCAGCTGAGCGCAGAGAACTGAAAGCTAAGAAAGATCGTGGCTTTTCGAAGAAGAAAGCGATGGTTGCTGACGATGCTGACTCTTCCAAAGACACATCAGAATCATCCGATTTCGACAGTTCCAGCTCAGATGATGAGAGCCGAGCCCTGATGGCCAACGAATCAGAAAGCGTGGTTGACAACAGCTACGACAATGGAATGGATGGCTCAGAGGTAAACTCTCTCTCAAAAACTCCTTATACTGATAACTTCCTGATGCTTTCAGGAGACCACTCAGAATCTGGAGATAGCTCATCCTATGAAACTGACGAGTTTGATCAGCTCTTGACTGATCACTGTCAGCTGAGGAAAATGTTCGAAGATCTCCTCAAGCAGAATCAGACATTGGACAAGGAGATCAATGATGAACGAGCTAAGAATCAGACAATCATCTACTTTTCGGATGAAACTTGTCTTGATCAGCTAATCATGGAGAATAGCCGACTGGAGAAAAAGCTCAGAATTTCCAATTCAGAATGTGAAAGAGCATCTCATGAAATCAAGAGGCTCAATCACAAACTGGAAGAAACAGTCAAGAGCTGCATGATGCAGTCCCCCATGATGAGCAACTTTCCATCGAAAGGACTGGTCAACAGCATCGGAGGAAAGGTTGCAGCTGTTAAAGGAAAGGATATCATGATCATCTCTAAGGACAATCCTTCTGAAATCACAACCTCAGAAGAATCAAGAGATCATGATATGGATGAAGTTCGCAAGCGCAGACTGATGGCTAGATCAAATGTTCCACCTCCACGAAGCTACAGACGAGCTAAGGAGGCCCCCAACCAGATCATCCTACTGAGAAGACTGGAAAGCAGATTTCAGTCAAAGATCAGGGAAGGAACATCAGGAGCCAAGAAGAATCTTCCTCATCAACCCAGGGGGAAGAAAAGCCATATCAGTCAGAAACTGACATCCCCAGTTCAGTTTCAGAAGGAACAACATCCATGGAGATCAAGCAATGCTGAGTCCAGTCGAGCCATGCCACTTCATCGACGACAAGCTACTGGACATCAGTCAAGTCTCCAAAAGTCTGCAAAGACTCGTGTATCTCAGGGAAGATACTTTTCCGAGCAAAGAAGACCTCATCCACTCATCAGACAGAACTGCTACAAGAGTGAGACCTTCAAAAGGATTTCTCAACAGAAGAATGCTCATGTGCCAGCTGAAGTACCAACGACGTCAATCAGACAATCAACAAAGCGCAAGAGATCAGCCAGACCAATTCTGAAGCAGATATGGGTTCCAAAGGGAACTCGAGCTAACATCAAAGGACCCAAAGCTTGATTGGGTGCCTGAAGCAACTCTTCCTTGCAGGTCAATGTCAGGAAACATAAAAAGAAGGAAGAGGCCAAAGCTTCAATCAGAACGTGGTATCTGGACAGTGGCTATTCGAAGCACATGACGGGCTACAAAGAATATCTATCTCAGTATGTTGAGAAAGCTGGATCCAAAGTTGCATTCGGAGACAACTCAATCGGAGAAACAAAAGGCTACGGTGTGCTCAACATGGGTAACCCAGTATCAGTAATGTTAGCTTTGTTTCTGGTCTTAAACATAATCTGTTGTCTGTGAGTCAATTTTGTGACAACGGTTTCACAGTGAAGATCAAGAAGGATGAATTCACTGTTAGAAACAATCAGAAGAAGGTGGTTCTGAAAGGATTCAGACAAGGGAGTCTCTACGTCGTTTCTTGGGAGGATAGCCCACCAGAAACGTGCCTTATCAGCAAGAGCAGCTCAGAGCTCAATTGGCTATGGCACAAGAGACTCAACCATCTCAACTTCAAGACGATCAACAAACTTGCTAAACATCAACTGGTAGAAGGTCTTCCTTCTATTGTGTTCTAGAAGAAGCAAGAATGTGAAGCATGCCTCAGAGGAAAGCAGACGCGGACGTCATTCAAGTCAAAGTCAGGACACTCCTCTGAAAGGATTCTGCATCTACTTCACATGGATCTGTTTGGCCCGATCACTCCAAGAAGCTACAACGGTAGGAAGTACACCTTAGTAGTTGTGGATGATTATTCACGATATACTTGGGTTATCTTTCTCTTCAAGAAGAAAGAGACACTGGAGGAACTGCCAAAGCTACTGAGAAGACTGAGCGTTGAAAAGGAAGTCAACATCATCAGCATCAGATCAGATCGTGGGACTGAGTTCCTCAATACTGTCATTCGTAAGTATTGTGATGAACAAGGAATCAGTCATCAAACTTATGCAGCAAGAACTCCACAGCAGAACGGAGTTGCAGAAAGAAGAAACCGGTCTCTAAAGGAAGCAGCAAGGACGATGCTAGCCGAGTTAAAACTCCCCTTGAAGTTTTGGGCCGAAGCAGTCAACAACGCTTGCTACACGCAGAATCGCTCCTTCCTCACTCAGAGACATGGAAGAACTCCATACGAGTTATGGAAGAACAGAAAGCCATCGATTGCCTATTTTCATGCTTTCGGTTCTAAGTGTTTCATACACAACAATGATAAGAGAAGGTTGAACACTTTCGATAGCAAGGCTGATCCAGGAGTCTTTCTTGGATATTCTGGAACAGAACGTTCAAGCAAAGCCTATCGAGTGTTCAATACTCAAACTCTTTGTGTTGAAGAAACACCTCATGTGATCTTTGATGAGTCTACAGATGGTTTCAGGGAACAAGAAACTGAAATGTGTGTTCAAAACACTGAAGGTTCCAGAGCTGAAATCCACAACACCGAGCCCTCTACTGTCTTGATATGGGGACCAGGCAAAGATGAAGATACTGAGATGCTTCAGTATCAGAAGATCAACCAAAGGCCTGAAGTTCAGAATGGAGCCAATACAGACGGCATCAGTCAAGGGGGAACTCCAATTGCTGAAGTTAGAGTTGAACGCGCAGAAGCCGCCCCAGCTCAACTCTCCCCTGCTCCAGAAAGTGCTCAACACCCCAGAGGCTTTCTGACCGAAGAAGCTCCTCCTTCCCCTGAAGAGATCAAGAAGTATCGAAGATGGTTTGAACTCCACTCAAAGGAGATCAATGTGCAACCTCGTCTTCGACATCAACCAGAACTGCATCAACGAAGATAAGAATTTCAGCTGTTTCTTATCAACTACAGAGCCTAAGGATATTGAAGAAGCTCTGAAGTCTACTCAGTTGGTCATCGCAATGCTAGAAGAACTCAATGAATTCAACCGTAATTCAGTTTGGGAGCTTGTGGATCGACCAGACGATGCAAAGGTGATTGGCTTGAAATGAATTTTCAAGAACAAGGAAGACGAAGAAGGAAACGTTGTGAGAAACAAAGCAAGGCTTGTGGCTAAAGGATACAGTCAAGAAGAAGGAATCGACTACGACGAGACGTTCGCCCCAGTTGCCAGATTGGAAGCAGTCAGACTCTTCTTAGCCTTCGCAGCTCACAAAGGTTTCAAGGTACACCAAATGGATGTCAAGTGTGCATTTCTCAATGGAGTGCTCACAGATGAGGTCTATGTAGAACAACCTCCAGGATTTGAGGTTGCTGGACCAGAAAAGGTGTAGAAGCTGAAGAAAGCGCTCTATGGATTGAAGCAAGCACCAAGAGCGTGGTATGATACTCTCTCAGAGTATCTGGTTGAACAAGGCTTCAAAAAAGGGATCTGTGGACAGAGCTCTGTTCACTTTCAAAGAAGGAGAAGATCTCTTGCTTGTTCAGATTTATGTCGATGACATAATCTTCGGATCCAAATCCGAACGCATGTGCAAGAAGTTTGCTGACATCATGACCAACAAGTTTCAAATGTCCATGATGGGAGAAATGAATTTCTTTCTCGGATTGCAAGTCAAGCAGACCAACGAAGGAATACTGATCAGCCAGTCCAAGTATGCCAAGGAGCTGATAGCTAAGTTCGGTATTCAGCACATGAAGTCAGTCAAGATCCCAATGAACACAAACTGGAAAGTTGATCCAGGTTCAGAAGGAAACTCTGTTTCTTCGAAAAAGTACAGAGAAATCATTGGATCTTTGCTGTATTTGACTGCGAGCAGACCAGATATCGCATTTGCAGTCGGGGTATGTGCAAGATATCAATCAGATCCTAAGGACGCTCATTTGGATGCAGCTAAGCGGATTTTGAGATATCTCAAAGGCACGCCCAATTTAGGATTTTGGTACCCAGCAGACGACGACATCAAGCTCACCGGATATTCAGATTCAGACTTCGGTGGATGCAAGCTTGATCGTAAATCAACCTCCGGAACTGATTTATGCTTAATTTACTCTATTTTTGAGGGTTTATACGTGCGTGTTTAAAGATAATCTTCTGGAATTTGGTGCGTTTATGGTGTATTTTATGCTTTGCAGGAGATTTAGGCTCTCGAGATGGAAGAATGCAGTTTTGGATGAATTTGGATGAATCTGGCGTTTTCCAGAGGAACCGACATCTCCAGAGCAGAGAAATCACCATTCCACTGGAGTCAAAGGAATCAAGTCTCCAGTGCAGAGGAATCGAAGCGAGCGCGGAATCGCCAGAGAAATCACTTCACCAGAGAAATCAACATGCCAGAGAAATCAAAGCCCAGATCAGCGAAGTCGCTAGTCAGAGGAGTCGCTAGTCAGAGGAATCAAAAGTCGGAGGAATCGAGAAGCCAGAGCAGAGGAATCACCTATTCCTCTGCCGAGAAGCGCCAGCATAAGAGAAGTAAAGTCCAGCGCTCAATAGTCAGAGAAGCCAGAGAAATCGCCGTTCCTCTGGCGATAGCAGAGAGATCATCATTCCGCTGGCGACGATCCCGCTGGCGAGGTCAGAGAAATCACCCATTCTTCTGGCGTGACCCGTTACTCTGGTGACACTCATTCCTCGGGCGAGAGCTGCGAAGTTGGCGAGAGTAGGAGTGTTTTCCAGAAGCGCGCATCCAGCTGGAGAATTGCCTTAATTCACACGATTCTATTACCATTAGAATTCTACTTTGCATGGCAACTTCCATGGTGATCTGAAGGAAAGCTGAAGCTTATGAATAGGTTCTCTTTTGACCTATTCGGGGGACAGCCCCCGACACCCAGACTTATATTTTCAGTTTTATAGTTTTAGCTTTATTTTTAGTTTTTCTAGTATTCAAGGCTTGGAACAAGATTGAAGATTCAAGTCGCTACAATCGTTTTTATTCAGCTTTTATTTAATTTAGTTTTTACAATTACGTTTTCTTTAATTATGTTTATGTTTTATTTAAGCATGTCTGGCTAGTTTACTTTAGCTGATTCTAGGGTTTGTAAATAGTTGATTGAATTTATGTGATTTATTTGTTAATACCTTTGTGCCTTCCAGTTTATGATTCATAATTCCTGGTGCTTAATTTCTTGTGAATTATTTGGCCAATAGTTTGCATGTTTAGCTATTCGGTTTGAGACCTAGCGGAGATAACTGTTTAGCGGATTCAGGAATGTATGATATGATTTTAACCTTGAGACCTAGCGGAGATAGCTGGATCATAGGGAGCTATTCTTAGGAGCTATTGGGAGTTAGTAGATTTTCTTGAGACCTAACGGAGATAGATAATTTACTAATCTACGATCGTTGCTGCTCTAGCGAGAGTAATTGATTAATTAAGTGATCTCTCATCATAACTGGATTAAACTGGTACATAGGATTAATAGATTAATTGCATGGATTTAGTTAATGAATTTACTACCCTAGGATCAGTTGTCTTTTATTTTTGATATTTTTCCTACGTGATTTTAATTATTGTTATTTGCGTTTAAGTAACTCAATCTTTACTTTCGTTTGCCTGAATATTACTAGATGATGAGGACTGAAATATGCACCAGCGCTGTGCACTATATAATGGGAACATTTCTATTTATGCTTATGATTAGTATTATTATTATTAAGCTAACCACTGCAGGTTTAATTGAAGACTTGGGATAATAAAATTAATAATAGAGCTTCCGGCGTAGTCAAGCAAGCACAGGCGATTCAGACCAAGGTCAATGTATTAAAGGGGCTTAAGCCCAATTATCTTAGTAAATGGGCTTGAGGCCCTAGGACTTACTTACATGCTTATAAATAGAGACTTAGTAGTGGGTTAGGGGGGGATCATCTGATTTTATTCTTTCATCTCTTGTAAAAATGTAATTCTCTCGAAGTATAGTGAAAAAACTCCAAAACAGCCCGTGGACGTAGGTCTTCTCGACCGAACCACGTAAATCCAGTGTCGTTTACTGCTTTCTAGTTTAGGTGTTGGTTTCTCGTTTCACCACTAGAGTTAAATTAGGATTACTTAAGGTGATTCGTCATAATAGTCCCTGTAGATACGATACTCGGTTACTTGTTGCTTGCTACAATTACCTGTGTTAGTTGCAGTTTTTATTGCTAAGAAATTAGTGATCAACTTTTTGGCGCCGTTGCCGGGGACTGTTTAGAATTGACTTTAATATTTCTGATTAGACTTAAGCATTATTTCAGGCATTATAAGTTTTTTTTTTAGTTTTTAAATTTCTGTTCTTAGTTGTTGTCTCAGGCGTGTATGATCACGAGATCCAAAGGAAAAGAACATCTAGAACCTTTGAATTTGGAAATCGAAAAGCAATACAAAAAAGACAACCGCGAAAAGAAGAAGCAAGCAATGGCAGAGCAACAGAATAACATGGACCTTGAAACTCTTGTGCGAGCCGTGACAAAACCTTCAGAGGCAGCTAGACGAAGAGAGAGAGCGCAACCGGGCTCCTCCACCAGAGCCACCACTGAATCACATGTTTCAGCTTCGGGTTGATCAATTTCAAGGAGGCAGATGGGGACCAACTGTGCAGGCTAACACGTTCGAGCTGAAGCCGGGATTGATAAACATGATGCAAGCTGAACAGTTTAGTGGAGCGGCTTCTGAAAATCCGCATGCTCACATCACTCAGTTTCTAGATATTTGCGACACTATTAAGCAGAATGGAGTGCCACCTGATGCCATCAGAATGAAGATGTTTGGATTCTCTCTCAGAGACAGAGCAAAGGAGTGGTTCAAGAGTTTGGACAGAGGTGCTATTACTGGATGGGAGGATCTGTGTAGAGCTTTTCTAGCAAAATACTTTCCTGCTTCTAAAGCTCAGAAAATCATTGCGGAGATTTCTCACTTTTCCCAGTTAGGAGATGAGACCATTCATGATGCCTGGGAAAGATTTCGTGAGCTGCTCAGGAACTGTCCACAACATGGTTTCACGGAGGATCAGCAAATCATTCACATTTATAATGGTTTGACTGGTCTGACAAAAAGTATGGTGGATGCTACTGCAGGTGGATGCCTTCTCCATAGAAATACAAAGGAGGCTTATCGTGTGATAGAAGAGATGGCCTCCAACAGTTACCAATGGCCGAATGACAAAAATTCTATGAGAAGAATTGCAGCTGTGAACGAGGAGAGAGATGATTTTAAAGAGAAATACGAAGCTCTTCAAAAGCAGTATGAGTTGGAGAGAAAAGCACTACTAGCCAAAATCCCTCAGCAGCCGATTTTATCCGATGTGGCACAGTCTGAAGATGCTAATTTTGTCCAGCGGCAATACCAATTCCATAGGCCAAACTATCAGGGACATCCGGGTGGAAATCCCCTGTATCATCCAAATAATAGGAATCATCCAGATTTTTCCTATTCAAATCCCAACAATGCTTTGCAACCTCCACCGGGATTTTCTGTGTCTAGTGGAGGAGTCATCAATGAGCCGAAGAAGGATTCACTAGAGGAGATGATGAAGCAAGTGTTGGTAAAGGTGACCGGGATGGAGGCAAACTCGACAAACCTGGGAACCAAAATTTCCAACATGGAGCAAAATTTTTCAGCACTATCTAAGAAAGTGCAGATGTTGGAGACTCAAGTTGGTCAGATGGCCAACCAAGTAGCTGCGCAGCACACACCAGGAAAGTTTCCTAGCAACACTCAGTTCAATCCGAAGAGCCAACATCAACAGCCTCAGCAAAATCAGCAATGTCATTCCATACGGGTGGTTGATAAGTCAGTTGAGGATGAAGAGCAGCGGGATCATACCGAGCAGAGGAATCACCATTCCTCTGCAGAGCAGCGGAATCGTGAAGAGCAGCGGAATCATACTGAGCAGAGGAATCACCATTCCTCTGCAGAGCAGCGAGATCATACAGAGCAGCGGGACGGCCAGAATGGAACCTCTGCTGTTAAGAAGCCTATTCCTACTCCTACACTTCCCAGGCCAGAGTACAAGCCTGTAGCACCTTTCCCTCTTTCATTCCCGAGGCCAAGATTAGATGAGCAAAGCTCCCAATTTTTGGAGACATTTAAGAAGTTGGCTGTGAATATTCCTTCCGTGGAGATCTTGAGAAATAAGCCAAATGAGGTGCAAATTGTGAAGGCTGTGATGGAAAAGAAGAGTGCATTCAATGAATTTGAGGAGGTGCTTGCAGTAAAGGAGTATCAGTTGCCTCCAAAGAGAGAAGATCCGGGCAGCTTCAATATTCCTGTGAAAATTGGAAAGTCATTGTTTGAGAAAGTAATGTGTGACACAGGAGCAAGCATAAATGTCATGCCTCTCAAAGTTTATAGGAAGTTGCAGCTGGGGGATTTGAAGCCAACCAACAAGACAATTCAGCTTATTGATAAGTCTTGCTCTAAACCTCTGGGAGTTGCGGAAGATGTGCTTGTGAAGGTGAGTGATTTTTTCTTCCCAGTCGACTTTGTAGTGTTGGATATCCCGGAGGATCCAAAGATGCCTTTGCTGTTAGGGAGACCTTTCCTCGCCACGTGTGGAGCAAAGCTAGATCTGCAAAGGGGGACGATGACATTGGGAGCCTATAGGGAAACTGTGATTTTCAAGAAACCTCCACCAAAGGAAGTCCCCCAGAACGAAGTAATTAATTTGGCTGACAGTTTTCTAGCAAATTCGGAGGATGAAGAGGATGAGAAAAATGAGCTGCCCACGTATGAATCCAAGAAAAAGACTCCAAAACCAAAAGAAGTTCTGACTTTTGAGATGTGTTTGTTCTTGAAGCATGATGGGGGGTCTTTGAAAACCCATACCCCCAAGAAGAAGAAAGTGAAATTCCGAATTTTTCGGAACAAGAATGAGAAAGGGGCAATGCTTGTGGAGGATGTTAGAGCCAAGAGAAGTGTTTTGGTGGAGAAAGCACCCAAGAGTAGAAAAGCTTTCCAATGGTTAGAGTGCTGTTTCCGACCTCCATGAGCCATGAGGTATCGTCGAGCTCTAGACGTTAAATTAAGCACTTGTTGGGAGGTAACCCAACTGTTTGTCTTTGTTTTGTTTTTTGTTCTTTTTGTATAGTTTTGTTTCGTTTTGTTTTTGTTTTGTTTTGGGTTTTTAGTGCGGTGTTGAGCTGGCTAGAGAAATGGCGATTTCTCTGCCAGATTTCTGGAGGTCTTCATATTCTAGCGCAGCCACTCACTTCGCTGCCCTGTCCAGCGCAGCCACTCACTTCGCTGCCCTGACCAGAGCAGCCATTCTCCCCTCTGCAACAGACCGCAAACCCACCTTTTCGCCACCTCTCACGATGATTCAGTTTTTCAAATGCCGAAAATCAGGGATGTTTTCTCAACTCTTCTTCTTTCTTTTATGCCCTGAGGACATGGCATACTTTAAGTGTGGGGGTGGTGTTTTGGAACTTATATTTTTCATAAATTGGGCGAAATTTATTTTTCTATGCTTAGTTTTTGGTCTCGAATCTGGCTAATTTTTATGAATTTGTGGAAGAGAATAAGGTTTTCAATGTGAATTTCGGGTTTGTGAATGAATGGTGGTTATTCTTATTTTACTTTTAATACTCCCTCCGTCCCACTATTGAAGACACACTTTCCTTATTGGGATGTCCCAATAATAAAGACACACTCCAAATAAGGAAAGAATTAGGGGTTAATTAACACTACTAATTGCACCTTAATTCAAGTAGTATAAATAAGAAGGAAAAAAAACCCTATCTTCATTCTCACTCTCTCGGCCTCTCCGCCTCTCTCTCTCTCGATCGAACTCTCGGCCTCTCCGCCTCTCTCACGCTCTGAAACCCTAAGATACCGCCGCCCTCATCCTTCATCTGCGCCGCCCTCCTCCGAAACCCTAGATTCTGCCGTCCTGAACCTCCATCCGCGCCGCCCTCCTCCGAAACCCTAGATTCTGCCGTCCTCAACCTCCATCCGCGCCGCCCTCCTCCGAAACCCTAGATTCTGTCGTCCTCAACCTCCATACGCGTTTATGGCCGATAATATGGGTTGGTCGGCATATTTGAACTCCGAATTCGTCCCCGATTCGGAGGACGAAGAATTCTTTAAGCTCATACCTCCGTTGCCGTCGCCGCCGTCTGGTTTTGTCTATGAGGGGAGCGGCGGATTCCAAGGTTCTGAGGAGTCCACCGGCGGTGCTTTCATGGAGGATTCGAGGGTTCCGAGGAGTCTGATCCGGCGGCCCATCTATCGCCGCCCCTCTACCGCGATGAAGGCGCAGGTGTCGGAGCTAGACTCTCTCCTATGCACGGAAAGCTGGGACGACGTCGTGCGCGAGCGGGAAGAGGCTGTTGGCGGCGACTGGTGGTGACGGCGCTCCCCTTTGTTGCGAAGGATGGTGGAGACCATGTATCCTGCTTTAAAAGGGTGAGATCTTTCTTATTGTCCCGATATTTGTGATCGTCTA
The DNA here is from genome assembly GCF_028751815.1 of Salvia miltiorrhiza. Lineage (NCBI taxonomy): Eukaryota > Viridiplantae > Streptophyta > Magnoliopsida > Lamiales > Lamiaceae > Salvia > Salvia miltiorrhiza. The sequence goes on from NC_080391.1 coordinate 29,105,439, forward strand.
TGTCTTGTTGGTATGAGGGGTGTGGCCCTCTGTGCTCTCATTCCTCTGTGTTCCTCTATGTCCTGTTGGTATGAGGGGTGTGACCCTCTGTGCTGTTGTGGTAGATGGGCTGAATGCTGAGATGATGAACTTGATGCTCATTTGTTTGATTTTCCCTATAATGCTAAAAATCTATGATTAAATGTCAAAAAATGAGATTGTGGGCTGTGTCCCCTACATTTTGTTGATTGGTTGTTGCCATGGTTCTTTCTTGTGACTAATTGTGTTTGATTGAATATGGTGTGTGCCCTGGTTCTTTCTTGTGACTAATTGTGTTTGGTATGAGGGGTGTGTCCCTCTTGTTTGTCCTGATCTTTCTAATAAAAACTGATCTTTCTAATAAAATGTCCTTACTATGCTTTGAGCTTTACAAAAACTATGCCCTGAGCTTTACAAAAGACTGCCCCCTGTTCTTTACAAAAGCCTATACTATGAGCTTTACAAAAAACTATGCTTTGAGCTTTACAAAAAATTAGGCTCTCAAGCTTTGACAAAAATATCTACCATATTTTTAACTAAATGGAGGCATCCTCAATCATATTCAAATGATTGAAGGCTGCCTCCATTGCTTCAAATGGAGAGGGGTCTAATCCCAACTGCATTTTCAGTTGGTCTATGCCTTCCACCACTCCTTTTTCAAACAAATAGCCAATGCACTCTTCCACGAGCTCTTTTGGCACTTCTAAAGCCATTGGAAGTGCACCTTGTCTTGCAAAAACTCCTTTCTTCATGTGTGGAAGCTTGTAACAATTCTGCCCTCTTATTTTCATAATTTCAGTTAAACATCCCTGTAAGCTCAAGAAAACAGAGTTTAAAGTATGAGGACTTAGCTCCTCAAATGATTTTTCAACTGTTTTTACTAGCTCATGCTCATTTGTGGCAACTGACTGTACTTGCAAGCTTTGAATAGCCCTAAACCAACCCAAGTCATTGATGTTGGTGTCTGGGCTATTTGGAGGTTGTTGTACAATATGGATATCAAAGCCATTGGCTGTTGCCGCAGCTCTCCAATCTGGATCATTGTCCAATATATGTGGCCTCGCATTGTCTTGCTGTATATATATAGTTTTGCTTGCAAATTGGGGCCATTTGGCCATAATTGCTGGAATTAACTGTATTTAAAAAGGCATAATAAACTGAAATTAATAAATCTTGCATAACAAACTGAAATTAATGCTCATTTGCATACATTTGAATGCAATACACTACAAATTGGAATAAACTTCAATTAAGATATCTTGCCTTGGAGATATAGCAGTCCTTCATCACTCCTTTAGTGATGGACTGGATTGGCTTCTCCTCCATTGTTCCAGCCAGCCTATTCTTGCTTGTTCTTTTGGCTGGTACCATCTCAGTGAAAGGGAAAATCCCTATCTTGCCATCAAATAACACACTCCCATCTTCATTGAATAGAGGCCTGGCCACTGCACAACTGAACATAACTTTTTTTATAAACTTCTTACTCTTGCATGTGCGATATGGATCAGTTTCCTCTGGAGTTAAGTAAAATTTGTGGTTTGCTTTGGTGATGTAGAACCACTTCTCATCAATATGCACTACATTGTGCATATTCTTGAACTTTAGGACATTGCATATCCTATCATACACAATCTGTTCAAGAGAGAACCGTAGCCTCAATAACTTGTTGGGGGCCGTCAAATCGGGTCGGATAGCACTTGAATGAGCTCTGATCAACCCCTTAGAGATCCATCTACCCACTGTACTTTTCGAGCAATTTATACCTGTTGCAAGTCTTCGAATGGTTCCCCTTTTGTGCAACTCTAGACTAGCTATGAGTTCTAAATCTATTTGCACTCTTTTTCTTCTACATTTGTTGATTTTTTTGCTTTGAACGGAGACTAACTGACCTTGTGCGTGCTCCTTTTTTGCAGCCTGCCATAAACGCGCGACGGAGCTTCGACAACACCCCCACTTCTCCATGGCAACAGTGATAGTCCCATGTCGGAGCTTCCCATCTGTAAAGTTTTGAAGAAGAAAGAAGGCCATGGCTTGCCTTTCTTGGCTTGACAAATCTTTCCTTCTTCCCATCTTTTCTTTTCTTTTTTTGGCTGTGGAGTTTCTAACACAGAAATTGTGTGTATGTTTTGAAACTGGTACGAGCAGCCTGTTTTATAAGGTTGGTTGTCAAATTTTGGTGGGAAACTTGAGTTAGAAATGAAATTTTGATGTTGGCGCCTTTATTAAAGAATTGGAGCATTTCTTTTCATTTTAAAAGGGGAGCAGACGCCTTTTTAGTGTGTTAATTTAATTTGGACTTGAATCCAAAAGCATATACCATGAATTGAATATGGATAATGATTAACAAAAATTGGATTAAAAAAAACGCTTAAAAAAAACTGGATGAATAAAAGTCAATTTTTATTTTGTTAAAAATTCTGGACAATTAAATTAATTAACATTTGTGAAATTTATAAAATTACAAAATTTAAAATTCAAATAAAACATTAAATAGAAATACACAAATACACTAAACTAAAACTAATCAACTAAACTAATAGAGGTGGTCCCCAACACTTTAACTAGGGCTGTAAACGAACAGAGCTATTCGCGAGCTATTCGGAGCTCGGCTCGAAAAAAGCTCGTTCGAAGCTCGGTTCGATAATAAACGAGCCGAGCTCGAGCCTAAAATCGAGCTCGATAATTTTATCGAGCCGAGCCCGAGCTTTATAGTGCTCGGCTCATTAGGCTCGCGAACATGTTCGGATTCGTTTATAATCGAACATGTTCGCGAGCCCACAATCGAGCTTATGCTTCAAGAAAGACAAATAAAAATTTTTGTATGAGACAAGGTTCGAACCCTTGACTTCAAGGCATAATAGCACTAAATAAACTTCCAACTTCCATTGCCATTGAACTACATATAGCAATTGTTGTAAAATTTAAACTTAATAAATTCTTATATATTACAAAAAAAAAAATGACTTTATGTATATTACGTAAGAAATAAATTTATATATATATATATATATATATATATATATATATATATATTTATATATTAATATACTCAATGTCTATGTCTATATTTATAATATGTAGCTAGCATTTGCAACCATGCTCCGTGACAATGCATTGAAACATCTTTAATTAAATATAACTTTTATAAAAAGAAATAAAAAGAAAAACATAATTTACTAATAAACCTTCAATTTTATTATAGTCACACAATTGATTTCAAATATATTATAGATGTATGTGTCATGTGTGTATAAGGATAAATGTTATGTCGTATACTCTGAATGAGCACCTCTTACATTAGTCGATATTATAATTATTCTTTTTTATTTTATACATATATTTTTTAATTCTAATACATCAAAAATCATTATTGAAATTACTAATTTATCAAATTGCAAAAATCAAAAATCAATTTGTTCATTTTTACCTTAACTCCAAATAAACGAATTAAAAGAACAATCGAGCTTTGTTACTTTGTTCATTGTTATATCGTTTAATAATATCATACATTGATATTATATAATATAATATATATACTATATAATCAAATCATGCACTATAATTTATGTGTTATAGTCCATATCTATATATCATGCATGTTATGTTGTATACTTTGAATGAGCGTCGCTTACATTTAGTCGATATTATCATTATTCTTTTTTATTTAATACATATTTTTAAATTTTTAATACATAAAAAATTATTATTGAAATCACTAATTTATCAAATTGAAGAAATCAAAACTCAATTTGTTCATTTTTATTTTAACTCGAAATAAACGAATAAAATGAACAATCGAGCATTGTTACTTTGTTCATTTTTATATCATTTAATAATTTCATACATTGACATTATACAATACAATATATATACTATATAATCAAATCATCTACTATAATTTATGTGTTATAGTCTATATCTATATCTATATATATCATACATGTTATGTTGTATACTTTGAATGAGCGTCGCTTACATTTAGTCGATATTATCATTATTCTTTTTTATTTTATACATATTTTTTAAATTCTAATACATCAAAAATTATTATATAATACAATACAACATATATATACTATATAATCAAATTATCTACTATAATTTATGTGTTATAGTCTATCTATATATATATATATATATATCATTACATATTGAAATTATATAAGTAACATGTATACTTTATCATCATATTATAATACTATATAATATATAAAATAAATATATATCTAGTAGATAATATACAGTAATAAATTAATATAAATATATTATATCATTCTATCATTGTATTATTTATAATGCATGCAATATAGTCTATATTTTAATATAGACTATATTGTATATATAATGCATGTAATATAGTCTATATTTTAATAATTTATGTTAACAAACGTATAAATATACTCTATATAGTCTATCCTTATTTTGATCAATAGTTTATATATATATATATATATATATATATATATATATATATATACACACACATATATGTTTTTTTTTTTTTGGATAAGCACACACGTATATGTTATTATGTTAACAAACTCAAATATAAATATCAGAACATGTATTAAAAATAAAATTACAAATTAAAAATAAAAAGCAAAAACAAAGACATGGAAATTATTATTCAGCACGTAACTCACAAATTCACAATCAGTAATTACGATTCACGCGTCTTTCCGTTTTCCATCATTCCATATTTTCAAACCCTTCTTGCCGCCGTTCACCATACCCACGATCTTTCAGCTTATCAAGGTTTTCAAACCATCACCGCCGCCGTTCGCTGCTCACGGTCAGTCGACGCTCGCTGCTCACCGTCGGTCGATGCTCGCTGCTGCTGAACTTTGAGAGCAAGTACGTAATAGTTTAACTGTGATGAACTTTTTGTTTTTCTATTATATTGTGACTTCGGATTTTCCAAAATTTATGAAACTTTGTACTAAAGTACTAGGGAGTAATATGAAGGTTTCTGTAAATTTTCAGATCAATCCAATATGTTTTGCTATTTTTCCTTGAATTTAATAAGATGCTCGCAGAAATAGTTTAACTATGATGAACTTTCTGTTTTTCTATTATATTGTGAATTCGGATTTTCCAAAATTTATGAAACTTTGTACGAAAGTACTAGGGAGTAATATGAAGGTTTCTGTAAATTTTCAGACCAATCCAATATGTTTTGCTTTTTTTCCTTGAATTTAATAAGATGCTCGCAGAAATAGTTTAACTATGATGAACTTTCTGTTTTTCTATTATATTGTGACTTCGGATTTTCCAAAATTTATGAAACTTTGTACTAAAGTACGAGGGAGTAATATGAAGGTTTCTGTAAATTTTCAGACCAATCCAATATGTTTTGCTATTTTTCCTTGAATTTAATAAGATGCTCGCAGAAATAGTTTAACTATGATGAACTTTCTGTTTTTCTATTATATTGTGACTTCGGACTTTTCAAAATTTATGAAACTTTGTGAGAGAGAACTAGAGTGCCTTACGAAGGTTTCTGCAAATTTTCAGACCAATCCAATATGGTTTACTAGTTAGCATATTTTATGTTTCTTTTGCAGGTCTTTATTTTCAAATGTCGCTTCAAGAATCAACCCTAATTCCAGCGCCACTTCAGAATCACAGTGATGGACAAGCAGCTGGTATCCATGTAAATCAACTAGATCCGAACCATGAGGTTGAGACAGAGATTAGAGAAAAGAATCAAGACAATCCCTACATGACAAAGAAAAGAAAACGCACATCCAAAGTGTGGGATGACTTCAAAGAGATCACTGATGTAAAAGGAAATGTGAAAGCCGAATGCATTCACTGCAAGACACGGCTATCAGTCAACAAGACTGGTTGTACAACTCACTTGGCTAGACATAGTGCCAAATGCACTGCTAAACAAATTCACAGCACGAAAGGCCAACAAATTATCAGCATCACAATGTCTATGGCTCAGAAGGAAGCGGTGAGCTCTGTCACTAATTTTAAGTATGACCACTCAAAGATCAGAGAGGTACTTTCACACATGATTATTGTGCATGAGCTCCCATTTCGATTTCCTGAATATGAATTATTTAATTTGTTGATGAAGAGCGCCACTCCCCTATATAATAAGATTAGTCGTGCAACAGCAAAGAAGGATTGTTGGGCCTCTTATGAGTTGGAGAAGAAGAGATTGATGAACGAATTGAAAGGTGTTAGTAGAGTAAGTGTGACTACAGACCTTTGGACATCAGATCAAAATATTTCATATATGGTTGTCACAGGTCACTATGTGGATTCAAATTGGAATTTACAAAAGCGCACTTTGAACTTTTGTGATATTCCACCACCACATACGGGAGTCGTGATAAGTGATGTGCTGCAAAGATGCTTTCGAGAGTGGGGTATTGAGGAAAAAGTTTGGACAATCACTTTGGATAATGCTTCCAACAATGATGTAGCTGTTCGGATATTGAAAGAAAATCTCTTGTTCAGACACACTTTACCTCTTGGTGGTCAAATATTTCACGTGAGATGTTGTGCGCACATTCTTAATCTTTTGGTCAAAGATGGATTATCTTCTATTCAGGATGTGATCTCCAAAGTGCGTGAAAGTGTGAAGTATGTGGCAGCATCAGAGGCACGTGTGATCATGTTCGGTGAAATTGCAAAGCAGTTGGAATTATCTTCGAAGAAGCTTGTCTTGGATTGTGTAACAAGATGGAATGCAACATATTTTATGTTGTCATGTGCTTTGGAGTTCAAAGCTGTTTTTCCAAGATATCAACAAAGGGATCCTTCATATACTACATTGCCGAGTGAGGAGGAATGGGAGAAAGTGCGCATTGTTTGTTCTTTCCTTGAAGATTTTCATGAGATCACTGAACTCATCTCAGGTATTAATATATTTACTTTGCACTCATAATATATTGTGTAATTACTAATGTCAATTATATCATCACATTTAATGCAGGTTCTGAGTACCCGACAGCCAATCTTTTCTTGGTCAAACTTGTTCACATAAAGTCACTATTGACTTATGAGAGTTTAGATAAAGATTCAGGTACCACAGCTACATTTATGAAAAAAATGCTTGAAAAGATGAAGTTGAAGTTTGATAAGTATTGGGGATCTTGTAATTTATTGATTTCTATAGCGGCTGTTTTAGACCCTAGAAACAAAATGAAGTATATTGAGTGGTGTGCTGACAATTGCTATTCTGGAGTGGAAGGGATTGAACTTAAAGTAACAGTTTTTGAGACATTGCGAAACTTGTATGCTGAATATGTAGAGGCTTATAGAGTTAGTACTAGTACTACTAATATTGTGAGAAATGCTAGTGATGCTCAAACAGGAAGTTCTAGCAATGTTAGTGGTGTTAGTAGTGTGAAATCTGGTACAAGTAGAAGCCAAAGCAAATATGAAAGCTTTAGGAAAACTGTTACTAGTGTTGATCAAATGAAGTCGGACTTTGATTTGTACTTTGAGGAGGCAGTTGAAGAATGGAATGAGCCGACTCAGTTTGATGCAATTGGATGGTGGAAGATGCATAAGATGAAGTATAAGATCCTATCAAAGATGGCTTGTGATGTGCTATCAATTCCCATAACCACAGTAGCTTCAGAGTCTGCCTTTAGTGCTGGTGGTAGAGTTATTGATCCACATCGTGCCTCTTTAGGAGTGGATATTGTGCAAATGCTACTTTGTGCCGAAGATTGGCTACGAGCTCGCTACGAGATCAAGGGAAAAGCCAAGGTAAGTATCAGTTTTAATCTTTATGTCTTTACTATATATACGTCTAATATTTAAATTTATGTGTTTATATTTTTATAGGACAAAGAGAATACCAAAGAGATCACTTTCACTTAAGCATGTCATCAATAGAATGGGTAAATTATTGTTTTTATTTAGGGTAAATATCACTTTAAACCCCAAACTATTTCCGCACTATCAATTATACCCTGAACTATTGAAAATAATTTTTTTAACCTTCAACTATTAAGTTTGTATCACTTATACCCCGTGTCCATTTTCCGGCGCCGAAAAACTGACGTGGCTCGCCGGATCGCCAGAGTGTATTTTAATTTTTTTTTTAGAATGATGTGGCATTTCAACCATTAAAATGATGTGGCATTTTCAGCCATTAAAATTTAAAAAAAAATACCCATTTACATTAAAATGATGACACACCTCGCCTAAATAAAAAAAAATGATGACACGCCTATCTATTAAGTTTTTGGAGTGGATAAAATAAATATAAAATTCCTTTTAACACCAAAAATAACATCTTCATTCCCTAAAACAAATCGTCACTCTTGGAATTAAGAAGAAAAACACAACCTAATTTTAAGAACCCTAAAATTGAGAGATTTCACTCCCATCCAAGATTCGTCTGTATCTCCAACAATAAGAATACTTATAGTTTTGCGTGATACATACAATCGGTGAGTGCGATTATCATTCATGATTCAAAAGTCTTTTATTTGTGTCGTTTTCTAGGACTTTTTGAATCCGAGGCAATGACCTTTGTATTGTATTGCTTTTGTTTGTTTTGTATTGTAGTGTTTGTCATTTTCCTGGTAATAATAATCTATTAGTGATTAATTCTTTTTTAATTAGCAGGTTCTTTTGTTTGGCAACACATGCAACATGGATATGCCATATTTAATTGCGATAAGAATTCACTTTGGCGGAAAGTTTGAGGGCGAAAGAAGATACGTAGGAGGTGAAGTTGATGTTCTAGAAGAATGGGATTGGTATTCTTTGACATTTTCTGAATTATTCAATTCATATGCTATTCCTGGGTGTAGTGGTTTTCAAAAATTTGCTTTTAGAGTAAAAAATACCGATGAATTGATGTTCTTTAAAGACGATACTTGGCTTACTAAGCATAGTGGGAACATTTGGCATTAAAGAATAACTGATGTCTTCTATTCTAAGAAAATAATTATTCTATCATTTATCCATTTTTGAGCTTAAATTAGGATTTTTGTTTTTTTTTTTTTTTTTTTACAAAAGGATTATATACCTTAGTTTTTTGGTGATTGTTGCACGTTGGCAATAAAGAATTGATCAACTCTTAACAATTCCATGTTGCTATATATTCAAAATCAAATGCCTACTAACAACTATTCAACCACTTGTACTTACATTAGGAATAATATAATTATTGCTACTAAGCTTTTTGAGGCATATTATCGAACACTAGGCATGCATAAAATCAGCAACTGTTATAGTAACTATTCAAAACTGTAATCTTTCGCATAGGCATTGTATCGAGCAGGTGGTGTGCTCAGCTTAAAAACCAAAAAAAAATAAAATTAATACAAAATCCAACTCCACCTCCAATACGCAGAAACAAATTAAGAACAATCAAGAACACCATTTCATCACGATGCCGTCAATCGATTAAGTTTATATTCGACACAAGTTATTCTAAATCTGAGTGTCAATCTATTTAAGTGAATATCGGTGTCAATCGCTTCTCTTAGCACACTTTCAGATTCGAAGCCGTTAATCGATTACACATTCAAGCGAATATGGGTGTCAATCGCTTATCTTTTTTCCGTTCTTTTTATCCATTGAGCTTCGTCTTGTTTAAAAAAAAAATCATCGTCTTGTTCCTTTTAAATGATGGCTGCACCTCTTATGTTCTGTTTGTGCGATGTTTCTTTGGAAATAGATGGCGTCGATCATTTTAATGTAAATGGGTATTTTTTTTAAAAAATTTTAATGGCTGAAAATGCCACATCATTTTAATGGTTGAAATGCCACATCATTCTAAAAAAAAAATTAAAATACACTCTGGCGATCCGGCGAGCCACGTCAGTTTTTCGGCGCCGGAAAATGGACACGGGGTATAAGTGATACAAACTTAATAGTTGAAGGTTAAAAAAATTATTTTCAATAGTTCAGGGTATAATTGATAGTGCGGAAATAGTTTGGGGTTTAAAGTGATATTTACCCTTTTATTTATATTAGTCTTATTATTTATATTTGTATTATTCTTAATTGTGTGATTTTGATTTTGTTGCTGCAGACTGCAGTAGTGACGCTTTGCTAGATTGGAGTGAATCTACAAAATCAATGGTTATCTTATATAGTAGTTTTTGGTGTGTATGTTTGGACTTTTCAATGCTCTTCTGGTTACACAAGACATTTTAATTGTTCGGATAGCTGTTTAAATTATGTTATTTTGGCATGCATGTACATTTGTTAGAATGATTTTTATTCGTATTGATGCTTGTTTTGGACGATTGATTAGAATATATAGAAAATCATTTTTCTTTGAGGTCGAGCTCGAGCTCGAGCAACAGGTTGATTAAAAGTACATGATTTCGAGCTTAACACGAGCTCGAACTCGAATATCCGAGCCGAGCACATTTCAAGCCTACACGAACCTTTAAACGAACATAACACGAGCCGAGCTCGAGCATAAGCTCGAGTTCGGCATTAACGAATAAAACACGAGCCGAACTCGAATCGAGCTCGAGCTTGATATTTTAATGTCGAGCCGAACTCGATCATGAACATAAAAGCTCGAACCGAGCTCGAGCCGAGCTCGAACACCTGAATATTTAAACGAGCCGAGCTCGAGCAGCCTAGTATTCGGCTCGGCTCGGCTCGTTTACAGCCCTAACTTTAACCACTAAACTACCTCTCCTTAATCTCCGTGCCCAAAAGACCTATGTCTTTATTAATGGGACGGAGGGAGTATATGTTTCTTGATTGTGCAAAGAATTATGAGTTTTGTTGCAACACTTTTGTAAGTTAGTAAAACGTGATTTGTCCGGTAGATGCTAGAAGGAGTGTTGTCATTGTGATTGCCTACGATCGTATCTTATCTGTGAAAATGTTGGACGAATTGCCAACTCTAAAAATTGCCAGCTCTGAAACATCTGGCCTGTTCTGAAATGTGATAGCTCTGAGTCTCTGCTCCTCTGGTCTAACTATGAGCATGGGAAACCACATGAAAAGACTTTGGATTACATCTAAATGGTTTTATTTCATGAATTATGGCTTAACTGTCAAAAATCTCAAGCACACAAAGTGTGACAAATGGTGATACTGATTATAAAGGCGATCACATTAGGGATTCACTTCTAGCGGAGAATTGGGTCTGATCAAATTACTTGCATTACTCTTGTGTTGCTTCTTAAACTTTGAGTTACTTGCATAACCGAGAGATGTGTGTTGATGGTAAAGTTTTGAATTGACTTTGTGAATGATTGGATGGAAATTTACATTGTTGAAATCAATTTCTTCCTAGGATTCATATAGATTTTGCTTGAGGACAAGCAAAAGGCTAAGTGTGGGGGAGTTGATTTATGCTTAATTTACTCTATTTTTGAGGGTTTATACGTGCGTGTTTAAAGATAATCTTCTGGAATTTGGTGCGTTTATGGTGTATTTTATGCTTTGCAGGAGATTTAGGCTCTCGAGATGGAAGAATGCAGTTTTGGATGAATTTGGATGAATCTGGCGTTTTCCAGAGGAACCGACATCTCCAGAGCAGAGAAATCACCATTCCACTGGAGTCAGAGGAATCAAGTCTCCAGTGCAGAGGAATCGAAGCGAGCGCGGAATCGCCAGAGAAATCACTTCGCCAGAGAAATCAACATGCCAGAGAAATCAAAGCCCAGATCAGCGAAGTCGCTAGTCAGAGGAGTCGCTAGTCAGAGGAATCAAAAGTCGGAGGAATCGAGAAGCCAGAGCAGAGGAATCACCTATTCCTCTGCCGAGAAGCGCCAGCATCAGAGAAGTAAAATCCAGCGCTCAATAGTCAGAGAAGCCAGAGAAATCGCCGTTCCTCTGGCGATAGCAGAGAGATCATCATTCCGCTGGCGACGATCCCGCTGGCGAGGTCAGAGAAATCACCCATTCTTCTAGCGTGACCCGTTACTCTGGTGACACTCATTCATCGGGCGAGAGCTGCGAAGTTGGCGAGAGTAGGAGTGTTTTCCAGAAGCGCGCATCCAGCTGGAGAGTTGCCTTAATTCACACGATTCTATTACCATTAGAATTCTACTTTGGATGGCAACTTCCATGGTGATCCGAAGGAAAGCTGAAGCTTATGAATAGGTTCTCTTTTGACCTATTCGGGGGACAGCCCCCGACACCCAGACTTATATTTTCAGTTTTATAGTTTTAGCTTTATTTTTAGTTTTTCTAGTATTCAAGGCTTGGATCAAGATTGAAGATTCAAGTCGCTACAATCATTTTTATTCAGCTTTTATTTAATTTAGTTTTTACAATTACGTTTTCTTTAATTATGTTTATGTTTTATTTAAGCATGTCTGGCTAGTTTACTTTAGCTGATTCTAGGGTTTGTAAATAGTTGATTGAATTTATGTGATTTATTTGTTAATACATTTGTGCCTTCCAGTTTATGATTCATAATTCCTGGTGCTTAATTTCTTGTGAATTATTTGGCCAATAGTTTGCATGTTTAGCTATTCGGTTTGAGACCTAGCGGAGATAACTGTTTAGCGGATTCAGGAATGTATGATATGATTTTAACTTTGAGACCTAGCGGAGATAGGTGGATCATAGGGAGCTATTCTTAGGAGCTATTGGGAGTTAGTAGATTTTCTTGAGACCTAACGGAGATAGATAATTTACTAATCTACGATCGTTGCTGCTCTAGCGAGAGTAATTGATTAATTAAGTGATCTCTCATCATAACTGGATTAAACTGGTACATAGGATTAATAGATTAATTGCATGGATTTAGTTAATGAATTTACTACCCTAGGATCAGTTGTCTTTTATTTTTGATATTTTTCCTACGTGATTTTAATTATTGTTATTTGCGTTTAAGTAACTCAATCTTTACTTTCGTTTGCCTGAATATTACTAGAGTTAAATTAGGATTACTTAAGGTGATTCGTCATAATAGTCCCTGTGGATACGATACTCGGTTACTTGTTGCTTGCTACAATTACCTGTGTTAGTTGCAGTTTTTGTTGCTAAGAAATTAGTGATCAACTTTTTGGCGGTGTTTTGGAACTTAAATTTTTCATAAATTGGGCGAAATTTATTTTTCTATGCTTAGTTTTTGGTCTCGAATCTGGCTAATTTTTATGAATTTGTGGAAGAGAATAAGGTTTTCAATGTGAATTTCGGGTTTGTGAATGAATGGTGGTTATTCTTATTTTACTTTTAATATATGTTTCTTGATTGTGCAAAGAATTATGAGTTTTGTTGCAACACTTTTGTAAGTTAGTAAAACGTGATTTGTCCGGTAGATGCTAGAAGGAGTGTTGTCATTGTGATTGCCTACGATCGTATCTTATCTGTGAAAATGTTGGACGAATTGCCAACTCTAAAAATTGCCAGCTCTGAAACATCTGGCCTGTTCTGAAATGTGATAGCTCTGAGTCTCTGCTCCTCTAATCTAACTATGAGCATGGGAAACCACGTGAAAAGACTTTGGATTACATCTAAATGGTTTTATTTCATGAATTATGGCTTAACTGTCGAAAATCTCAAGCACACAAAGTGTGACAAATGGTGATATTGATTATAAAGGCGATCACATTAGGGATTCACTTCTAGCGGAGAATTGGGTCTGATCAAATTACTTGCATTACTCTTGTGTTGCTTCTTAAACTTTGAGTTACTTGCATAACCGAGAGATGTGTGTTGATGGTAAAGTTTTGAATTGACTTTGTGAATGATTGGATGGAAATTTACATTGTTGAAATCAATTTCTTCCTAGGATTCATATAGATTTTGCTTGAGGACAAGCAAAAGGCTAAGTGTGGGGGAGTTGATTTATGCTTAATTTACTCTATTTTTGAGGGTTTATACGTGCGTGTTTAAAGATAATCTTCTGGAATTTGGTGCGTTTATGGTGTATTTTATGCTTTGCAGGAGATTTAGGCTCTCGAGATGGAAGAATGCAGTTTTGGATGAATTTGGATGAATCTGGCGTTTTCCAGAGGAACCGACATCTCCAGAGCAGAGAAATCACCATTCCACTGGAGTCAGAGGAATCAAGTCTCCAGTGCAGAGGAATCGAAGCGAGCGCGGAATCGCCAGAGAAATCACTTCGCCAGAGAAATCAACATGCCAGAGAAATCAAAGCCCAGATCAGCGAAGTCGCTAGTCAGAGGAGTCGCTAGTCAGAGGAATCAAAAGTCGGAGGAATCGAGAAGCCAGAGCAGAGGAATCACCTATTCCTCTGCCGAGAAGCGCCAGCATCAGAGAAGTAAAGTCCAGCGCTCAATAGTCAGAGAAGCCAGAGAAATCGCCGTTCCTCTGGCGATAGCAGAGAGATCATCATTCCGCTGGCGACGATCCCGCTGGCGAGGTCAGAGAAATCACCCATTCTTCTAGCGTGACCCGTTACTCTGGTGACACTCATTCATCGGGCGAGAGCTGCGAAGTTGGCGAGAGTAGGAGTGTTTTCCAGAAGCGCGCATCCAGCTGGAGAGTTGCCTTAATTCACACGATTCTATTACCATTAGAATTCTACTTTGGATGGCAACTTCCATGGTGATCCGAAGGAAAGCTGAAGCTTATGAATAGGTTCTCTTTTGACCTATTCGGGGGACAGCCCCCGACACCCAGACTTATATTTTCAGTTTTATAGTTTTAGCTTTATTTTTAGTTTTTCTAGTATTCAAGGCTTGGATCAAGATTGAAGATTCAAGTCGCTACAATCGTTTTTATTAAGCTTTTATTTAATTTAGTTTTTACAATTACGTTTTCTTTAATTATGTTTATATTTTATTTAAGCATGTCTGGCTAGTTTACTTTAGCTGATTCTAGGGTTTGTAAATTGTGACACCCAAATCCATCTTAAATTTTACATGAAAACGCACGCGGAAAATCATGACTATAAATAAATATATAACAAGAAAATAGTGAAATAAATTTTTGAAAACATACTTTACTCAAAATAACATTTTTAAGAAAAACTGAATTCAAAATATTTGATTCGCCATTCGACCTTCCACGTACCTCCGACCTTTAAAACCTGAAAATGTTATGTATGGGATGAGCATACAGCGTACACTCAGTGTGAGAACATGCAATCATTGTCCACGTTAATAAAATGAGAATCACATATGATCAATACATTCGTAACTGAAAGTCGCACTGTGGCATACCAAGGACCTTTCCGTCCTGGACCGATTGAGCCGGCCCCTGGCGACTGGTTGCAATCATAACTTTAACATGAAATCGCATTGTGGCATACCAAGGACTTTAATGTCCTGGACCCATTGAGCGGGCCCCTAGCGATATAATTTAATGCAACTCACATATGGTAAACACATAATATTAAAATGGACAAAGATTAACCACAGCATGTACTGAAATAAATCCCACACATGTATTTGAACTTCAACTTGAAAGCTAACTTGAATAATTCAATTAAAATTCATATCATAGTCGCGCCGCACCTAGTCAGATAAATTCAGATAATAAAATATAAGGGCCTAATTGAACTTTAAAACAATAATAATAGTAGTTTTATCATAAAATCATTTGAAAATAATTGGTCTAATGAATCAAATAATAAAATGTATGCTTCTTATAAAAAAAATATGGGTTGATACTTAAAATCAAGTGCAACCTATTTATAATAAAATCTGCAGCCCAAGAATTAAAATTTGGGCTCAATCACTTAAATATATGTATGAGCCCAGCCCATTTCTACCTCTCCACCCTAACTTATATTCACCACACTCCATACCAACACACAAACTCACGCAGCAGCTCACCCTCTCTCAGCCCTCCTCCCTCTCCTCGTCTCGGCCTCCTGCCGCCGCGCCACCGGACGGCAGCGCCGTCGGCGGAGACCGGCGGCTCCGCCTCCTCTCCTCTTCTTCCTATCTCCCTCTCACCCCTCACTTCTCGCCCTCACTCTCCCTCTCTTCGTCGCCTCTCTCCAGCGACCTCACCACCGTGTCTACACCTCCCTCCCTCTCTCCTTCGGCCGGCAGCAGCGGCCGCCATCGTCGTTCCCACGTCGACAGCAGCGCCGCCTAGCCACCGCCTCCCTTCTCTCTCCTGGCCAACAGCAGCACCACCATCGCCGCCCCTGCGTCGACAGCGGCGCTGCCCAGCCGCCTCCTTTCTCTGTCCGACCAGAACACCGAGACCTAGCGCTGCCGCCCCTGCCCTTCTCCGCCGGTCGCCGTGGTACAGGCGGCTCCCAGTGGCGCCGTCTAGCCACAGCCCCTTCATCCACCACTCTATTTCTATATCCCTAATTTCATTTTATTCTTTCTTTTTCTTTTGATTTTTCATGTAAAATTCAGTGAATATGCATTCTATTTCAGTTTCTTATGAATTACAAACACTAGATTTAATGATGTGTGTATGCATGTTTGGATTTAGAAACTTTGGTTTTGGGCAGAAATTGGAGAAACGATTGAGATGCTGAAATAAAATTACATAAGCTCTGTACAAGAATTCAAATTACCACTTGAATCGAAAGCTACTCGAAAGCTACAGAACAAGAAGTTGATTGCTTGCTAGGTTTTGGTGGTGTTTTCAGAAAATGAAAGAGTTTAATAAACTGAAATGAGGCGGTGGAGTCTAGTAGATAAACTTTAAATGGAATGAAGGTTAAATAGGGTGAAAATCGTGTGCTGCACAAGAATAAGTAAAAAATAATAGCATGTGGTACACAAAATTCCGAAAAATGCTGGCTGAAGAGGAAACATAAACTTGGGCGAGAAGAATAAGAATTAGAAATTGTGGCTGAAAATGAAAACAGATTGTGGCTGAGGAAGAAGACACGTAATTGCTGTTGAAGAAAATTTATGGGCTCTAACTCAATTCAGGCCCAAATGAAAATAAATGCACGAAAGGCCCAATATATATATAATTGCAAATAATTGTATTTAGGCCCAAATTAAATTAAAAGTAATTGAATATAAAATTTCTATTTCTATAGGTATAATTTATAGTTCAAAGTCACATCTAACTAGGGGCGCGACTAGATTAACATTAATTCAATAAATAAAATATTTTTCAAGCACTTTATAACTTAAAAGTTCACTAATTTTCAAATAAAATTTGTAAAGAAAATAAATGGTTTTGGGCTGTGACATAAATAGTTGATTGAATTTATGAGATTTATTTGTTAATACCTTTGTGCCTTCCAGTTTATGATTCATAATTCCTGGTGCTTAATTTCTTGTGAATTATTTGGCCAATAGTTTGCATGTTTACCTATTCGGTTTGAGACCTAGCGGAGATAACTGTTTAGCGGATTCAGGAATGTATGATATGATTTTAACCTTGAGACCTAGCGGAGATAGGTAGATCATAGGGAGCTATTCTTAGGAGCTATTGGGAGTTAGTAGATTTTCTTGAGACCTAACGGAGATAGATAATTTACTAATCTACGATCGTTGCTGCTCTAGCGAGAGTAATTGATTAATTAAGTGATCTCTCATCATAACTGGATTAAACTGGTACATAGGATTAATAGATTAATTGCATGGATTTAGTTAATGAATTTACTACCCTAGGATCAGTTGTCTTTTATTTTTGATATTTTTCCTACGTGATTTTAATTATTGTTATTTGCGTTTAAGTAACTCAATCTTTACTTTCGTTTGCCTGAATATTACTAGAGTTAAATTAGGATTACTTAAGGTGATTCATCATAATAGTCCCTGTGGATACGATACTCGGTTACTTGTTGCTTGCTACAATTACCTGTGTTAGTTGCAGTTTTTGTTGCTAAGAAATTAGTGATCAGGAACATGTCAATTCCTAAGCAACAAGCTCATCTCTTGGTTTTCAAAGAAGCAGACTTCAGTCGCCACCTCTACAACTGAAGCTGAATATGTTGCTGCCGGAAGCTGCTGCTCACAAATCCTGTGGTTAGTCCATCAACTAAAGGACTATGGAATCGACGAAAAGGAAGTTCCTATCTATTGCGACAGCTCCAGTGCTATTGCAATCTCCCAGAATCCAGTTCACCACACCAGAGTAAAGCATATCGAAATTCGACATCACTTCATTCGTGATCATGTCGAAAAGAAGAATGTCTCTGTGGAATGGATTTCCAATGCTATTCAGAGAGCGGACATGCTGACCAAGGCTCTTCCAGAAGAGAGGTTCAATGATCTATGTGCAAAGATCGGCCTCATCAACCCTGAAGAGTGATGTTGTGTTTGAAGATTTTCTCAAACAGTCATGCTGACTGGTGGTCAACCAACTGCTGATTCAATGATCACCGACGTGGAAAGCAATGAAGTCCGAATGCTCATCTGAAGAAGAAGTCATCCTGATGATTCAACCAGGATCAAGTGGTATCAACTGACTACGATGTTCAATTGATCAGTAAGTATTTTAAATGCTTACCTTTCAAAATCAGTTATTTCAGTTATGAGTTTTAAGTTTTTAGTTCAAAATCTTTTCTCTAACTGATCAGTTTCTTTGAAAAACTTTAACTGATTGTTGGAATTGTTGAAAAATGGAATATCCGAAAAGGACAAGATTTTTATAAAGTGAAAATCTGTTTTGATTGAACTTGTCCTGATCTTATTGCCAAAAATCCTTCCAACCTTGTTGCCTCTGCAATAAAATTTCTTGAAAAGCTCATTGACATGACAGAATGTAATGATGCCTTTCAACTTTTTGAAGACGCAGTCCCTCGCAGTGACGGCGGACGCGAATTTTCTCTTCAGTTGCATTTTAGGCACAGTTTTCGAAAAACCTTTTCATCTTCTACATGGTTCACATCTTGTCTATTTATACCATGTTGTCTTCACAATTTTTTCTGCATCAACTAACAACTCTCCACAACCTTCACTGTGAGAAAATTTTTCAATTGTTTCAAAAGTTGCAGAGAAAAATTTGTTCCGACTAAAGGAGAAATCTATGACTGCAAAGTCATGGAGTGGAAGAATAACGCTCACATTCTTGGTCTTCACCGGACCCTTCCACTGGATCTCAACGTCTCTCCGGCGTCAAAGTTTGCTCTACCCTCACTTGTATCCAGCGAAGCGAGTGTCTTCCATCCTCATGCCCGGCACATGGATTGGAAGTTCCTGCCTAAATATGGACAGACTTCACCTGTTTCTCAGGAAGCTTCTCGCCTTTTGGTGAAGCCTCCATGTGGTGCAACAGCAATGCGCAGAAGCTCATTGCCATCCGGCGCAAAATCGACAGTGCTAGTCCTCACGACTACCACTGATTCGATTCTCCATCTTCACATCTTCTTCTCTCCCATGTATGACAAGGCGTGTTTTGATCCTTTTCTTTCATCCACGCCTCGCCATGCATTTCCTTCGTTTCTCCTCCCCTCCTCTCGCACTCCTCTTTCTTCTCTCCTCGTCTGTCTCCTCGCTCTCCGGATCGTATGTATAGTTGCATCTCATGATTATCTCTAACGATGCTATACATATTTTCCTTTCCTTCACACTGCTCTTCTCCATTTCTCTGTCTCTCCGCCTTCTCCGTCCTCTCTTTTTCATCCTTCTCCACCCACTCCTGACGTCCTCCTCCTTCTGCATATTCGGGACTCCTCCCCTTCTCAAGTCGTTCTCACAACCACTTGAGAATTGGAGTTGAAGCCTCATTTGATTTCAGCTTCCATGGTCATCTCTCTTTTTTATGTTGCCAAAAAGGGGGAAAGAAGTCAGAGTCAGTGAGCAACCCTTTCTTTGGGTTACTCCTGTCCCTATTTCTTGACTGTAGATGGGATAGCTAAGGATCACCAGAAGGATGACGCTTCAGAAGAGACCTCAATTCAACGGAACACAAGTGAGAGTGGAACAAGCTTAGGAACATGAAGACATGAAGACAGAAGATGAAGATCAAGAAGTTCAAGGCGCAGCCAAGCAGACTGCTGGAGTCCATGGGTTTCCCATGTTGTTTTTGTTTTTCTTTTTAGTCCAATGTAAGTCCTGCTCTGTACCTCGACTGATGGCTTATCAGTCCTTTTTAATGAAATGAACTTCTTATTGATCTCAACCTGAAGACAATGACTCTTTGTCCAGGCTCTGATTATGGTTTTTCTGTCTTCTTTTTAGTTCTGTTTTTAGAACTATTTTCGTTCTTGCTCTAAGTACAAGTTGTTTAGGTTCTATTGTTAAGGGGGAACTGTTTTCACCCCTTGTTTAGAACTTGTACTGTGAGTTCAGTCTTTTTGTTGTCTAGAACTGCTGTGTGGTTTTGGCATCATCAAAAAGGGGAAATTGTTGGGAACCTTGTGGAATATCCTAACCCTTGTTTTGATGATACCAAAATTCATAGGACTTATGTGTAATAGACTAGAATCGTTTTGAACTCAAGTGTTAGAGTTCGTTTCTAGTTTAGTTGCGGTGTCGAAGACTGAAGACTGAAGACTGAAGAACGAAGACTGAAGACTGAACACTGGAGTTACCAACTGAAGTATCAGTTGAAGACTGATTATTTAATGCGGGCAAAGTACTGATACTAAAGTCAAGTATCAGTTGAACATTCCTCCTAGGACTGATCTTCCAACGTTCAGAGGAAGCCACGTATGCTCAAGTACAGCCGCATTAAATGCAGAGATCTCAGAATATCTTATCTCTGCAGAGGTCATTCCTATCTGGTGGTTACTTTTCAGAGATGTCACATCTCCTGTCCATCAAAGAGAGCCGTTTCCACACAGACAAGGAACCTCGAAGATTGAAGCCTCAGCCCAAATTCGAATTGCTCTCCAACGGAAGAAATCTTGAGGACGATTTACGCCAACGGATCTATTCAAGAGTTCTCCTACAAATAGCGCTCGAGGATCACTTCAATCTTCACCGATTCAACGACATAAGCTGAAGCTCTGCCGAAATTGCTACTCAGCCTAAAGCTTAACCACCCAAAGCTTGAATCGAAGAAGAGAATTCCAAAGCCAAAATCACTCACTGCTGATTACATACATTCTCTTAGACCCTAGGCATATATCTGTTTACCCAGAAGCCAAAGGTCAAACTTGCTTCAAAGAACTTGTTCTTTGTAAGTATAGTTGGCACTCGTTTAAACCTCTCCCCCATAAGAGTGTTTGAGTGATTCGGAGTTCAGGAAGGTACTCTGAACTCTGAGTGGAAAGTCTGAGCACGAGGTGTGCTTAGCAGGGAAATCCTACGCGAGGTGTGTGGGTGCTGAAGAGGGGTTATCTTCAGTTTACGGTTGTGTGCACCAGGCAAGCACACGGGTACGGTTTGCAGTGCACCAGTGAAGCACTTGCGGAGTGGATTGTTGGTCTGATCAACCAGTCGTGGATGTAGGAAAGGATTTTTCCGAACCACGTAAAAGTCTTTGTATTATTTACAGCTTTCAGTTTTACATTCATACTTGTGCTATTTCAATTGATAAAACTGAACACTGACTAACAGCAAAGAGAAACCTTAATCCAACTATCTGCTCCACCGAGGCTATTACGAAACTAAGTTTAATTTCCGCTGCGTATGATATCATTTTGACTGAACTATCCTCTGATAGTAAGGAAGAGTGATATCATCTCTATCTTTGCAAACACGACTGAAGCCCTTACTTGGATCAGTTAAGTTCCAGCAACTTAACTGATAACTCTTTACTGAAGAGCTTTCAGTATCAGTCGTCAACCCTGTTGGTCAAAACTAATTTCGGTAAAACAGGTGTCTTGTTTGCATGCAAAGTTTCGTTCTAATCTCTGATTGAGATCCCTCTAATTGAGGTCGGTAGATTGTTGTAAAAATAGCCTATAGGTGTATTTCCCCCCCCCCTCATACACCTATTCGAGACCCCCCGGACCTAACAATGCATATATTTGTATATATTTATTTTTAAAGTACATAGGAAGGCTATACAAATGAGTAGGGATACGTGTAAGTTTTGTTGGGGGTAAGTGGTAAGTCAAACAATTGTTGGGTGGTATTAGAGTTAAAAAAAACCCGAACCGGCCAACGAAAACCCAAAACAAAAGGCACTTTATTTAAATGCTACGTGTCCTTAATCTAACGGCAATGTGTAATACACATTGGGTAGGTTTGACATTTCCGTTCTAAAGGATGAATCATGAGGGTCCCACTTTGACGAGGTCAATTGTGGGGTCTGTCTCAGACAATCCGCAGCATGTTTAAGTGTAACAAAATAGACTAAAACAGAATAAAGTTGTCGCGAATAAAATGAATAAAGTTGCTGCATGCATTTAGATTTCGTAGTTTACATGATAATGCTAATGATATTAGCATATGGTATAAAGCTCATTTCCTTCTTTTCTACTTCAGTTTTTAGTTTATGTTCTGCAGACAGCCTGACATGTTGAGATAAATCTCTTCAAGACAGTCATGCTGAACAAGCCATGTAATTCTTTTGGCATCACCCAAATCCTTCGTGTCAAAATTGACTTGAAGATCTTGCTTAGCAAGTTCAATTTCAGATTTTACTTGCTTCTACTATGAGCATATCATTCACATACAATAAGTAAATTAAATAAGCTACAACAATGTTATCTCTCATCTTGATATAAACACAACTGTCATACTGTGATCTTTTGAAACCGATCTTCATTATATAATCATCAAATTTCTTATACCATTGACTATTACTTTATTTTAACCTATATAAATTCTTCTTCCATAGACAAACTTTATCTTCTTCTCCAGGCTGAACAAATCCCTCAAATTGAATCATATATATTGTTTCTTCAAGATCACCATGTAAGACTATTGTAATTTTTTCAATCGTTTTTATAATAACAACCAACAAAGTCTGATTGAATTGTGTTTTACCACCAGAGAAAAAACCTCATTGAAATTAATTCTTTTTTTTTAAAGTGAAAACCTCTTTTGCAACCAATCTTGCCTTGAATCTGTTCTTGTTGATACTAGCTTGGTGAAACCATATAATGTAGATTCTCAATTAAGCACATAATAAATCATAAAAGGAGAATCTGGTGAATGAGGAAGAATAAAGGATGAACACGTAGGAAAAACAATTGGAATCTGCAGAAAATAACTTGCACTTCTTTTGTTAATTAAAAATGTATGTGCCTTACACTACACAAGGGCGCACTATTTATAGAGGAGTAATACATGGGTAAACTAGTAAATATTCATAATTCACGTACATAGCATGGTTCCATTTACAATCATCAAGAATCCTAAATGCTGAACTATTGTATAGGCACACAACAAGCCATTGCCTAGAGTTTCAAATTTTTTGGGACTCATTTTTTTTAATATATATATATATAGGGGCGTGCTCCAGTGAGACCCTCTATTTTTCGTGTAACATGAGTACAATGAATAAGACATATAATACTAATGAACAAAACGTATATCTAATGAACAAGATGTATATACTGATGAAAAATAAAATTTAAAAAATTCGTAATGAATAAGACATATAAACTGATGAACAGGGTCGTATATACTGATGAACAATGCAGTATATACTGATGAATAACAAGATTTAAAATATTGTGCTCCCTCCAGGATTCGAACCCTGCAACAAAAAATCACCCTCCAGATACAATATCAGCCATACGATTGATAAAATAAACGCACCAGATCGTACCCTAGATCTCACTAAAATTAGGGGGTCTCATTGGAGCGGCCCCCTATATATATATATATATATATATATATATATATAGGGTTGGGTTCCGGTGGATCCCTATGCTTATAATAGATCCGTAGATCCAAATCTAGACCACACATTTATGACATGTGGCGCATCAAGATGGTGACACGTGGCAAGGCATTTCAAGGCAAAATCTGGAGAGGGGTAAAATTGGAATGTAATTTTCGAAATTAAAAAAAAAAAAATTAGATTTTCTCAAAATATGTATATTTTAGATGCATAAAGTTTCATACGAGAATGCATGAACTTTCATATAAAAATGCATAAAGTTTCATATAAAAATGCATAAGATTTCACCTCACCCCACCCCCACCCCCCACACCCCTGAATCCCACCCCACCCACCACCTACCCCCCACCCCCCCCCCCAAATTTTTTTTTTTTATTTTTTTAAAAACTGATTTTCTGACCATTGACCCACCCCTACCCCCCACCCACCCCCCCCCAAAAATTATTTTTTTTTTATTTTTTTAAAAATTGATTTTCTGACCACTGACCCAGCCCTACCCCAACACCCACCCCCCCAAAAAAAAAATTTATTTTTTTTATTTTTTTAAAAACTGATTTTCTGACCACTGACCCACCCCTACCCCCCACTCCCCACCCACCCACCCACCCCACCACCCCCCCCACCAAAATTTTTTTTTATTATTTTTTATTTTCTCAAAAACTGATTTTCTGACCACTGACCCCCCACCCACCCACCCCCCCAAAAAAATTTTTTTTTTTGAAAAATTGATTTTTACATGCATAAAAAAATTGCATGTTTTACATGCATATACTTTCGCACAGAAATGCATATACTTTCACACAAAAATGCATATACTTTCACACAAAAATGCATTACATTTTTTGAAAAAATATATATATATTTTTTTTTCAAAAATTGATTTTCGACCACCGAAATGCATACACTAAAACACTACACACTAAAACCTAAAAACTAAACCCTAAACACTAAAACACTAAAATCTAAACATCATTAAACCCTAAATACTAAAATTCAAACCCTAAAATAAATACTAAACCCTAAAAACTAAACCCTAAACACTAAACCCTAAAAACTAAACCCTAAACACTAAACCCTAACCCTATACCCTAAAATAAAATATTATAAAACATGTGTATATAAAAAAGAAAAATGCATAATCAAGAACAATAAAATGCATATATTATTACATGAAAATGCATAAAACATTAACTACAAATAAATTTTTGAAAAAAAAAACATTTTGGGGGGGGGGGGGTGGGTGGGTGGGGGGGGGTCAGCAATCAGAAAATCAGTTTTTGAAAAAAAAAATTTGGGGGGGGGGGGGGGGTGGGGGTCAGTAGTCAAAAAATCAGTTTTAAAAAAAAAAATTGGGTGGGGGGTGGGGGGTCGGGGGGTGGGGTGGGGGTGGGGCAGGGGTGGGGTGGCGAAACTACCAGATTTATTAAAATGAAATGCATTTTTTGTATAATTTAATGCATTGTTATGTGAAAACTTTATGCATTTTTGTTTGATTTTATATGCATGTGAAACATGCTTATTTTTGGGGGGTGGTAATGGGGAGGGTCGGGGGTGGTGTGGGCTGGATTGGGGGTGGTATGGGGTGGGGTGGTGAAAATACAAAAACTGGAAAAATTAAATGCATTTTTCTGTTCAAAGTTATGCATTTCATGTGAAAACTTTATGCATCTTTGTGTGAAACTATATGCATCTATTTTGAGAAAATTTAAAAAAATATTTTTTTTAATAATTAAATCCGAAAATTACATTCCAATTTTACCCCTCCAGATTTTGCCTTTGAATGCTTGGAAGTTCCTTGCCACGTGTCACCATCTTGATGCGCCACATGTCATAAATGTGTGGTCAAGATTTGGATCTAGGGATCTATTATAAGCATTGGATTCTATATATATATATATATGTATAGGGAGAGGTTCAAATAAGAACCACTAATAAAATAAGAACGGAGAACCATTTTAAGCCATTCGATCATCAAGATCTACGGTGGATGCATCATCTTGGTGGATGGATGCAGGTGCTGGGTTCGAATCCTGAATGGAGCAAAAAAATTATTTTTTTCGGATGCATTAAATTTAATAGCGGATGCATTAATTTGCATAGCAGATGCTGTAATTTTATTGGTTCTTATGTTCTCACGATAATTGTGGTTCTCACTATAACCGCACCCTATATATATATATATATATATATATATATATATATATATATATATATATATAGGGTAGCGCTATTCAATAAACTGCCCTTAGACTATAATATAAGACTATATTTTGAACGTTGATTAAAGCCTAATCAACGGATATGATTATATTTTGGATAGATTTCATAATTCATTAATTTTAGCATAATATTCATTCTGCTTATTTTCGGAAGGGTAGTTTGGACATAACAGGTTGACCTTCCATATCTTTTCCTATACCTTCCGATTACTAGTCCCAATTAAATAGGGATTTATAGATTTGTAATGATTGCTTCTCGATTCCGTGACTGGAGTAAATGAACAAAATCAAAATTAAGTAAATATAATTCATCCCGATATGAAATTTGAAAAAGCTCCATGTATAATCTTTATAGCTCGACATGAATATAATGCAATCTTGTGTGAATCATTCGTTGTTTGAGCATGAATTTAATTATAGAAAAAGCTCCATGTATAATCTTTATAACTCGACATGAATATGATGCAATCGTGTGTGAATCATTCAGTGTCTGTTGCATGAATTATTTTTAGTTTATGCATGAATTTTTTTCTTGTTACATGAATTATTTTTGGTTTATTTATGAAATTTTTACGTTTTGGGATAATCTAATTGCATGAATTATTAATAGTTTATGTATGAATTATTTTGTTTGAATTATGGAATCTTTTTTCTGGACGAATTATTTTGTATGAATTATGGAATTATTTTTTCTGATTCCATTTGGTTCATGAACTGTATATATCATGGAATTTATTTTTAATGATGGAAACGTGATCCCTTTATTTATGGAGATGATAGTTAAAGAAAAATGGTAATTACTTTCTTATCCTCTACTCCAAATCCACAATTATGGCATATATTACATCTCAATAAAATCTGGTCGTCCATTACAAACAAATCAAGCGTCTATATTTAGTCTTATTTTATAGGCTAAGCTTGAGTTTTATTTTAGCGCAACCCTATATGCGTCTAGACTAAGCCAGGTGGCTGCTGTTTATGTCTCCCGTCATCAGTTTGGTTTTATTTGCGGCCGTTCAATTCACGATTGTATTCTGATTGGGTCGGAAGGAGTGAACTGTATGCATCGTACGAGCCGTGGTCAAAACATGGCTTGCAAGATTGACATCAAAAAAGCTTTTGATACTCTCAGCTGGGATTTCCTGCTTAACGTTCTTCGTGTTGCTGGCTATGATTCAAAGTTCATTAGTTGGATTGAGATTCTGCTTCATTCGGCTAGGATTTCTATTCTGTATAATGGTCAGCTTAAAGGTTATTTTGCGTGTTCAAGGGGTGTTCGACAGGGCGATCCTCTTTCTCCTATTCTTTTTGGAATCGCCGAAGATGTTCTTGGTAAGCTCTTTGCAAATTGTGTTAGCGCGGGCACCCTTACCCCGATGCAAATGAGACAGGGAATTAATTTTCCCACTCATCTTTTATATGCGGACGATATTCTGGTTTTCTGTCACGCCACGGTCACGAACGCTCACACCATTCAGAAAATTATGGAATATTATGGTCAAATTTCAGATCAAATTGTGAGCCCGGAAAAGTCACAAATTTTTTTTACCAGCAAAGTTCCTTCTCAAACCTGCAGGGCTATAAGGAGAATTTTGAGATTTTCCCAGGGCAACTTTCCAATTTCTTACCTTGGGGTTCCTATCTTTAAGGGCCGTGTGCGTGCCTCCTATCTTCGACCGATTCATGATTGTGTGATAAACAAGTTCGCGAAATGGAAGGGATTACAGTTGTCGATGGCTGGGAGGATTTGCCTGATCAGGTCGGTTATCCAAAGCTCCCTGACGCACTCCATGATGATTTATAGATGGTCGACTGCTCTTATTAA
The DNA here is from genome assembly GCF_028751815.1 of Salvia miltiorrhiza. Lineage (NCBI taxonomy): Eukaryota > Viridiplantae > Streptophyta > Magnoliopsida > Lamiales > Lamiaceae > Salvia > Salvia miltiorrhiza. The sequence continues at coordinate 29,133,045 of NC_080391.1, forward strand.
GGAGCTCGATGCGTGCTGCCGTAATTTCCTTTGGACTGGCAACATCAAGCAGACGCCGTCTTGTTCTGTGAGTTGGAAGAGGGTCTGCTCGATTAAGGAGGAGGGCGGTCTCGGGGTTAGGTCATTCGAAATGATGAATAAGAGCTATCTCATGAAAATGGCATGGAAGGTGGTTGGTGGGTGTGAGTTCGAATATGATTTGATTAGAGATAGATATCTCGATCGCTTTGGGCGTTGTAAATCTCTGGTGGCTGCTTCTACTATCTGGATGAGCTTACGTGAGGAAATTGATGGCTTGGTGGCGGATTCGTACTCGTATATTGGTGACGGCACTTCTACTTCGTTCTGGTATGACGACTGGCTTGGGTATAATCTTATGAATAAATGCGGTATTCCGCTTTTCATGCTTCCGTTTCTTACTCAATCGGTGGCTGATTATTTCTACGATGGGGTCTGGCATTTCACGCAAGCCTTTGTTAATGCTTTTCCTGAGATAGTGTGTGATATTTTACTCACTCCTCTTGGTTATGAGGGAGATGTGCGTTTCTGGAAACCCTCGTTGCAAGGGAATGTCACTACTGCGTTGGCCTTCAACAAGCATTGTCATCATTATCCGAAGGTGTCTTGGGGTTCTTGGCTTTGGGAATCTTTTATTCCGATTCGACGTTCTTTGATCTGTTGGCGTCTTCTTCATTATAGAATGCCGACTTATGATCGCCTTATCCGCTACGGTATGATCATGCCTAACGTCTGTTTGCTTTGCTTAAAAGGAAGTGAGTCTCAGGATCACCTTTTCTGGAATTGTGAGCGTGTGAAGAATATTTGGGCTACGTTACTTGGGTGGTTTAATTTCACGCAAGGGTTGCAAGAGAATGATATTCATAGTTTTTTGGTTGCAGCTTGGCAGTATAAACTTAGTCCCCTCACCGGTAATTTCTGGAAAGTGGGTCTCATCACGGTCATCTGGGCCATCTGGATGCAGAGAAACAATTGTATCTTTGATAATCAAAAGTTCGAAGCAAGTCGTGTCATTCACACTGTGAAAGTTGCTTTCAAAGAGATTGATGATAACTTTTCTAAATTAGGCTACATGTGGAATTCTTGGTCGGATTATCTGATTCTCCGGGCAGTGGGTGTTACTACCAGGAGTGCTCCTCCTCCGGAGTTTGTCGAGGTGCATTGGTGGCCACCTGTGGCGCCGTGGATCAAAGTGAATACTGATGGATCGGCGACGGGAGCTCCGGGCACTATTGCTGCAGGTGGGGTGTTTAGAGATAACTGGAATGTGGTGCGTGGTTGTTTTCACTTCAAAGGTGGCTCGGGTTTTGCCTTCGAAGCGGAACTCCTGGCTGTTATCTCAGCGATTCAAATTGCTCACAATCGTGGATGGCACAAGCTTTGGATTGAAGCAGATTCCACCTACGTGATATCCATTCTTAATTCTCGTTCTTTAAATGTGCCTTGGCGTTTTAAGGCGGCGTGGAATAGGATTTTAAAGATGTTAGATGCTTTCTCGCTGCAGGTTTCTCACATCTTTAGAGAAGGAAACAAGGCGGCAGATTTAATGGCTAACCAACAACGTTCGGAAGGGTGGTGGCCGCACGAGATTGAGGAGATTAGGGCTGCGGTTCGCCTTGACATGGCTTCGCATAGCCATCTGCGTCAGAAACGGTAGTTGGGGCTGGTGGGTTGTTGTTTGGTTCGGCTTTTTCTTGGTTTTGTCGCCATCTGTTTGGGGAGATCTTGGTTTGGGTTTTTCTTCGATCAATTGGCCGACGTTTGGATTTGGGGTTGGAGGTTGTGGAGTGCTCACGGAGATGGCATATACCCGGATGTTTTGCTCTGCTTTTTCTTTGTTTGGGTTTGTTCTTCTTACGGCGACGGCGTCTAACCGGCCGTTTAGTTTTTTTTCTTGGGGTGAGAGCCGGGATAGTTTGGGGATGATGGTTAGGCCGGAGTTCCGGAAACTTTCCCTTCCGCTCTTTCCTTCTTTCGTTTTGTGTTTAGACGAGTACTCTTTTTCCTTTTCACGGTTTTTCCCACTGGGTTTTCCGTGAAAAGGTTTTAATGAGGTTCGGCCCTTAGTCTGCTCCTTCTGTGCTTTCAAGGGTTTTTTTGGGTTTTTTCTTTTCTTTTTTATTTATAAAATCGTCATTTAAAAATTAGCGCAACCCTATATATATATATATATATATATATATATATATATATATATATATATATGTGTATTTTTACAAGAATTCATCTCATTGTTTGATGAATTTAAAGAATATGGTTACTGAATTGGATAAAAGTAAGAAACTTGTATCTTTAAAATTGCAAGACAGTATTGTATTTGTTTTAAAGTAAGAAACGCATTTGTCTATTTTGATTGAATTCATACTGTTTCTTTTACAATTACTAAAAGTTGGTGGTTTTTATATTTTGTTAAATATCAAATACTACTATAATAATTGATACCATGAAAAAAAAAATTACACTATATACAGAAATCTATTTTAAAATTCTCACTTAGGGCCCCGTGAGACATAGATACAGCCCTGTGGATAACTAATTATTTTGTCTCTATCTGTGTTAATTCTATCACTTATGATCCATAAGTTAACTCTACACCGGTCTCAACGGTGAGATATCAAGGTTGAGGGCTCCGCATCGAACCTTCGCCTTTATGGGCTTAAGAGCATCTCCACCCATAAATTATTTAAATTGAAAATATATTAATTTTTGTAACTTATTTTTAAAAATAAAAATAAGATTTAAATATTTCATTGTATTCTATATATTGCAGTTATTTTTTTGTAATTATTTTTATTTTTATTTCAAAAAAATGCAAAAAAAATTTAAAAAATAAGTACAGTGTAGAGAATACCATAAAATAACTAAATCTTATTTTTATTTTTAAAAATAAATAAATCAATTTAAGTAATTTGTGGGTGGCCACAATGTGGCTGTATAGATTTATTGTAAACAAAATTAGTACTCCCTCCGTCTCATGAAGCGTGACCCATTTCTTTTCGGCACGGGAATTAAGAAATTGATTTTTGTGTGTTGAGTGTGGTAGGTGAAAAAGTGAAAAGGTGAATAAAGGGTAAATTTTTTGCCATTTTTAGAAACAGGTCAAGCTTCGTGGGACAACCCAAAAAGGAAAGTGGGTCACGCTTCGCGGGTCGGAGGGAGTATTACTCCCATGCGATTCACGATGATACCTATTTAATTAAAATAGTAAAAAAATTGTATTTTTTTAGAATATTATATTTAGAAAATAAAATTTTATAAATTACTTATATTATTATATAGAATAGTTCTAATAAAGATAGTAACGTTAAAATGAAGATGAAGCCATCTTTATAGTTGGAGGCGTATCAAATGAATGACCAAGATCTTGACAAAACTTTTTTATCTAATGATTATTAATTAGTGTTAATATATCAAAGTAGCTACTTTCTTATAACAAACTTAAATTTTACCCACTGAAATAAAAAGTTAAAAATATACCCAGTTTTTAGGTGAAATGTCTAATTTGCCCTTGGTGCAAAATTACAAAATTTCGGTCCTCCAATTGCCTCACCCGTAAGCTACAAATTTTTCGCTCATCTTCAAATCTTCAAACGAAATCTTCAAATCTTCATCCGTAATCTTCAAATCGTCAAGTCGGCATCTTCATCGTCGTCATATTCAATCGACGTCTCCGGTGATGCGCTGCTTCAATTCGTCGACGGTGAGTTTCTTTGAGTTGTGTTATTTGTTTTTAAGTTTTGAATTTTACTATTTCCACAATCTTCAATCTTTGAATTTGTTGATTTTTCGTTATAATTTATAGATTGTTTCTGTTCGTCGGCCGTTAAAGCTTTGGTTGTAAGCTTTGTGTCGTCGATAATCGCCGCCGATTTTCTAGGGCACATGTTAGATCTTTATTTTCTGCATTTTTTTTGTCAATGTTCTTCAATTCACAAATATTTCGTTGAATTCACAACTCCGTTACGATTGTTTTTTCTTTTATTTTCGTTACATGAATTCGCATTTAGGTCTGGTTGTGAATTATAGGTTTAGATCTTCAATTCACAACCATAATAATTTTGGTTGTGAATTCAAAAATACACAAACTCAAATTGATAACCTGATCTTTATTCAGCATTGAATTGCATTTCTCAGTTGTGAATTATAGTTTTACATGTTTAATTCACAACCATATCAATGGTGGTTGTGACTTCAGTCTTGAAAATTCAAATTCACAACCATTTTGAGGTTTTTTGTTGTGAATTAGTTTATTTGGTTGTGAATTCCCTGTTTCGATTCCTAATTTCTGAATTTCTTTATTAATTATATTTTTTTATACAGATTAATCGACCTAGGATTATCATACATTATGGTGGTGAATGGATTAATGATAAGTATGTTGGAGGACAACTTGAAGATTTGACTCTGTTGCATCTTGTTGAACGGCGACAGTTTCTTCTTCCATGGCGATTTCTTCTGCGGCGCGATGATTCGACTGCTCCGACCGTACAACGGCGCTTTCTTCTTCTGCGATGATGCTTCATTTTTCCGGTGGTGAGGTGGTGATTGACGCGGTGAGAAAAAGACGATTGACGCGGATGAGAGAATTTTTGGTGCGAAAAAGAGAGAGGGAGAGAGAGAGAGTAATTATTTGAATTTTGACTGAGTGGGGAAGTAACTTCTGTGTTTTTGTGAATTGGCACCTTCAGTGTGTATGAATTGTGAGTGGGTATATTTTTAATTTTTTAAGTTAGGGGTAAATTCGTAATTGTGGGTATTTTTTTAATTTTTAAAATTTGTGGGTAGTTTTTAATTTTACTATAATTTTCTGGGTATTATCAAAATCCACTCTATTAATTATCTATTTAAAATATCTAGATATTTTTCTTTCAAATTTTCTATCACTCTTGAAAGGATTTTTGGAACTCTTAGTTACTTTTTATTGATTTGCATTTCACAATATTTTTTTAGGCGTTAATTGACTGTAAATCCACAAACTATTAGTGAATTTTGGTATTTTTCCAACTGTATAAAGTTGTAATATAAATTCATAACTTTTACTCCATTCCGTAATTTACCCTGAATTTTAATTTTGTCCAAATCAAAACATACATGACAAAATTAAAAGATGATATAATATATACGTATTATATTAAAATAACTTATACTGAAATAGGGGCGCGCTCTAGTGAGACCCCCTATTTTTCGTGTAACATGAGTACAATGAATAAGACATATAATACTAATGAACAAAATGTATATCTAATGAACAAGATGTATATACTGATGAAAAATAAAATTTAAAAAATTCGTAATGAATAAGACATATATACTGATGAACAGGGTCGTATATACTGATGAATAACAAAATTTAAAATATTCTGCTCCCTCCAAGATTCGAACCCTGCGAAAAAAAAATCACCCTCCAGATACAATATCAGCCATATGATTGATAAATAAACGCACCAGATCATGCCCTAGATCTCACTAAAATTAGGGGGTCTCATTGGAACGGCCCCCTATTGAAATATATACAGTACTAATATATATATATATATATATATATATATATATATATATATATATATATATATATATATATAGGGGAGCGCTCCAATGAGACCAACTATTTTTAGTGAGATCTTAGACATGATCTCGTGCGTTAATTTTATCAATCCTATGGCTGATATTGTATCTAGAGGGCGAATTTTTTTTTCTCAGGGCTCGAATCCTGGAGGGAGCGAAATATTTTAAATTTCATTATTCATCAGTATATTATGTATTGTTCATCAGTATTTACTGCCTTGTTCATCAGTACATATGTCTTATCCATTGTATATAGGGGGTCTCAGTGTCTTACGAAAAATAGGGGGTCTCATTGGAGCGCACCCCTATATATATATATATATATATATATATATATATATATAGGGGAGGGCTACAGTAAAAACACTTCTTAAAATATAAATATAAACGTTTTTTAATGTATGAATTTTATCCAACAGGGTTACGAATTCATCCAACATGGTTACGAATTGTGAAAAATAAATTTTTGCTACCTTTGGGATTCGAACTCAGGACCACGAATTCATCCAAAAGGGTTACGAATCAACCGTAGATTTTGATGATCTAAGGGCTGAAAATCATTTATATTTTATACACTTAAGAGTGTTTTTATTCTAGCCCTCCCCTATATATATATATATAGGGGTGAGCTACTGTGAGATCACATTTTAAAATAAGGAGGTGTATTCGTTCAGGATTTTAATAGATTTCTACATACTTTTAAAATGTGGGTGTATTCGTTCAAATATATTTTGCATTCTCTTTGTTAACTCAATTTAGTATAAAATGTCGATTAATATATTCATGTATAATATGGATATACATTATAAATAGACTTAATATATTAAAATACCCACTTCCATAATATGTCTATGAAAAATACCCACCCCCTAGTAAGGGGGTGGGTATTCAATAGGCCGTATTTTTAGTTTCGATTAATTAGTTTTTTTATTTTTCAGGTTAAAATTTTGGACTCTAACCTTAATTCACTCGATTTTGGACTAGTCCATTGGATCCGTAAGTTTTTAATTTATTTACTTGTATAATTTTTTGTTTATTGATAATCATATTTTATAAGAAAAATAGGCCGTATTTTTTAATCAAGACACTTCGCCTCGTATTAAATTTAAAAAAATAGTGTTATTTCAACGTAAATTTACATAATAGTTAATATGTAACTTCGTTATCGATAAGAATTAGATATATATTTAACATAAATGACTATTTTTCTTTGATTTTTATGTCATAGACGTTGTTATTAATCATTGGAAAAAACCAAAATACATTCCACAAGTATCAAAATCTTATTATCGAATTAAAAAAATAAAGTAATAAAGTTTAAAAATTAATTATTAAGAAAAAGTTTGGTTAATCAGGCCAACCCACTTGATTTTTGGGTCAATCCTATTGGAATTGGGCTATTTTTTATTCGAGCCATTCATACTAAATTTTTTTCGAGCTAAAATTTTCAATCCTAATCCTCATTTTTATCGGCCAATTTGGATCGACCCATCTATTTCGAGCTTTATTGACATCCGTCACATCCCTAATAATACCCCTTCAAATTTTGACTAAGTAAGGTCTATTACTTTTAGACCGGTTTAAGCATTAATTATGTAAATCAAAGGCTTATTTACCCCTCCTACTTTTGACAAATAGTGGACAATGTTGTTTTACTATTTTCTTTCTTTATACAATTATATAAATCATTGATTTATTCCTTAAAAATCTAAACTAACATTAGTAGATATGCAACAATTTCTTTATTGAAGTAATCATAGATAGTTTTTGAATTATAAATATTACTATTAATTAATTATACTCCCTCCGTCCCAAACGAAATGTCATGTTTTCCTTTTTGGGTTGTCCCAAACGAAATGTCCTGTTTCCTTTTTTGGCAATACACTCTCTCTCTATACTTAATATTTAAATAATTTCCACCAACCCACTTTATCTACTTTATACACATTTCTTAATCTCCGTGCCGAAAAGAAAGAGGACATTTCGTTTGGGACAGAGGGAGTACTATTTTATAGGTTAAAACTAATTATTAATTTGTGAAATTTTAGACATATTAGCTAGAGTATCTAAATTAAACTATAATATAAATATAATAGTGAAATTAATACTATAAATTATGAAATCGAAAGGAATATAACTAAGACAATAATTTATTGTAATATAATACATTGATCTCATTATTAAATTTATTTTATAAAAATATAGTACTGTGGAAAAAAAGTATAAGGTATTATGAAATTGAAAATAAATAATAGAAAAATAATAGGATTGGATGTAACAGTATGAATAGTGTCACACGCTCATAACATTGTTTAATTATTTAAATAAATATCAAAAAAATTATATGAGTACGTATTATGGTGAGAATAGTGTCACATATTGACCGTGTTGTTCGTTTATTTTATAAATAATAACATAGTGAAATTGAAATCAAACATTATAAAATTGAAACAAATAGCTATAATTGTGAGAATATTGCCTCAAATTGACAACATTGTTAGATTATTTCATAAAAATATATTGTACTATGAAAACATAGAAGATATTGATGAAATTAAAATACGTTAATTAGATTGAAAGAAATTCCTATATTTATTTAATTAATGAATTCGGGCACCCAATGTCTGACATCCAACAAGGAATGCCTAACGCCTGACACTCTAACCCCCGCATCGACGTTAATATTATAACATTATTATTTCACAAAATAATAAGCTATATAAATAAGCAATCATATTCACTATCCACACTGCTATACCCAAATATAACTTTTGATGTATAAGAATTTTTTAGAAACTCAATTGTCATATAAAAATTGTTAAATATATGAATATATGTTTATATAACATTAAAAACCTTGAAGTAAGAGTAGTTACATATAGATGATAACGAAATTAAGTAATTTTTTTAGCATTTAATAATTTAAACATAATATGTTTTACAAAATATCATACAGTTAATTATATTAGTGAACCATCATTTGTAAGTGAAAAAAAGTAAACAAACCAAAATTGCTGATTATATTAATGTTGGGAACACCTATGATGAAATCATTTATGATTTATGATCGATGTAAAATAAATCTATCTATCAATTCTATAAAGTAATACATATTGCAGCCTCCATAGTGATTCTCTCTCCTACATGGCACTCCCACAATCCTTTATTTCATATTATCTCAAATGCTTTCTCCTCACGCCTAGCTTCAGCCTTCACATCTTTTTTCCCACAAATTTTACACAGCCACGCCCGTTACATCTCTCAAAGCTTCTCTCCCAATATGAGTTTCCATCAATCTTGCCACAAATCTCAAACAATCCGCTGTGTAATTGAGAGATTTATTCTCTGTCGCGACTTCTCAAACAATCCGTGTCGAATCTTCCCACAAATCTCAAACAACCGGCTCTGTAATTGGGAGATTCAGTCTCGCTCTGTCAATTTCCATGGCACAAATTAGGGAGGTGCTTCATCCATGGCTGCAACAAATTTGGGAGGTGCTTCATCCATGGCTGCACCCCACGCTACAGATCCATGATTCAAGGTGAGAGTGATAGATTTGGAAAGGCAAATCAGCGGATTTATGACATGTTTACACCTTGATTTTTTATTAAAATTCTTGGCAGGCTATTCCTCTACAAGTGGGCTTTAGAAATTCCAGAGAGAGGGAAAAGTTGCAGGTCATTCTTCGTCCTTGGAGCAATATACGGTAATTCTTTCAACTTTGAGGTTCTGAGTTTTGTGGGAAGGTTCGAGGCTCATTGAAGTTTAGTGCCATGTGTGGTTTAATGTTATTCCATCTCGATCATGGTTTTGGTTTTTTTCATTTTTGGAGAATGTTGTGTTTGTTTCGATTTTTTCAATTTTGGTCGCATATATATATATTGATGTCGTAGATTCAGTTTTCAATTTATTTAAAGAACTAACCACGGATATGCTATTGTGTACAGGTACTACTAGGCAGACCTTCAACGCTTTGATTTGGGGCTTTTTTCTTTCAGGGAAGGTGGAGACTGCGAATAGGTTCTTTGAAGATATGAAGACGCATGAGATTACGCCGGATGTGGTAACATATAACACCATGATTAATAGGTATAATCCGGTTGGGAAAATGGAGGAGGCAGAGAAGTATTTTTTGGAGATGAAAGGTAGGAATATTGAGCCTACTGTAATCACTTATGCGACTTTGATCAAAGGGTATGTTGCAGTGGAGAGAGTGGATGATGCATTGAGGTTGGTGGAGGAGATGAAGGGATATGGGATTAAGCCAAATGTTGTTACCTATTCAACCTTGTTGCCATGGCTGTGTGACTCGGAGATGTCTTAAGATGTCTGAGGCTCGGAGTGTGTTGAGGGATATGGTGGAGAAGCACATTCCACCTACTGATAACTCTACTTTCATGAAACTGATGCTTGGCCAGTGCAAGGCGGGTGATTTGGATGCTGCAGTTGATATGTTGAAGGCGATGATCAAGCTGAGTATTCCGTCTGAAGCAGGTTATTACAGTGTTCTGATTGAGAATTGCTGCAAGGCTGGTCAATATGATAGAGGTGTGAAGTTGCTGGATAAGCTCATTGAGAAGGATATCATATTAAGACCTCAGCGTACTTTGCATATGGAACCGAGTGCTTACAATCCGATGATTGAGTATCTTTGCAGCAACGGCCAGACCGCCAAGGCTGAAACCCTTGTGCGGCAATTGATGAAATTGGGTGTGCAGGATCCCATGGCCATGAATGCTCTCATCTGTGGGCATTCAAAAGAAGGGACACCCGACTCTGCATTCGAGCTTCTCAAGATCATGCTTAGGAGGAAGGTTGCTTCGGAGAAAAGTGTTTTTGATTCGCTTGTCCAAAGCTACTTGACAAAGAAGGATCCTGCAGAGGCGAAGGCCGTGCTGGATAGCATGATTGAGATTTGAGAATGGTCATTGTCCGGATTCTACGCTATATAGGTCGGTGATGGATGCCTTGTTTGAAGATGGACGGGTGCAGACGGCAAGCAGGGTGATGAAGACATGCTGGAGAAGGGGGTGACTGATCATGAAGATTTGATTTTTAAGATATTGGAAGCTTTGCTTATGAGGGGGCACGTTGAGGAAGCCCTCGGGCGAATTGAGCTGCTGATGCAGAGTGGCATTGCGCGCCCGACTTTGACAGCCTGTTATCCGTGCTATGTGAGAAGGGGAAGACTATTGCTGCGTTGAAGGTATTGGATTATGGCATGGACAGGGACTATAGCTGCGAGAAGGTTCTGGACACTCTGCTAGCTGCTGGGAAGACTCTCAATGCATATTCAAGATTATGGAGAAAGGAGGGGTTACTGATTGGAGCAGCTGCAAAGACTTGATCAAGAATCTGAATGAAGGGGGTCACACGAAGCAAGCGGATATCCTGTCTCGGATGATTGTAGGGATGGAGAAGCCAGCTCGTAGCAAGAAAGGAGATAAAAAAGAAGCCATGGCCTAAAAATTGATAATTTTAGTATTAGTTTTGAGTCATCTTGAGGTGAGAATTTGATCCCTCTATCTTTATTACTCCCTCCGTCCCAAACGAAATGTCCTCCTTTCCTTTTTGGGCTGTCCCAAACGAAATGTTCCCTTTCCTTTTTGGGAAAAAATAAGGGATACTAAGTGCCTAATTAAGTTACTAATTGTGTCTTAATTCAAACCTTAATCTGTTAGGCCTAAACTTATTTCAGCCCATTTCCACTCTCAGAAAACCCTCTCGACTGTGTTCTCCCACCGCCGTGCCCTCCGGCGAGACAAGTCGTCGGCGTCGGGGCTGGGGCGACGCCTGTGCCGCCGGCGGCTCCGATGTCTCCGTCTTCTTCCAACGTTTCCATGAGGAAGAAGCTTGTTAGTGTCTGAAATCGGTCATTAATTTTTTCGAAACTTGAAAGATTTTCTTCGATTCTTAATTCTCGACTTTTGCAATCTGCAGAAGCAGACTGTGAACAACTCAGGGCTAAAGCTGAAGCCGCCGAAAGTCGCGGCTGCGGCTGCGTCGAAGCCGAGCTCATCGAATCCGGAGGACTTGGAGATTGAAATCGCGGAGGTGTTGTACGGCTTGATGACTCAGTCGCAAGCCCCTTCATCGAAGAAGGAGGAGTCGAGAGAAATCAACAGATTGGGCAGCGATGCGAAATCGCATAATTCGTCACCGATTTCGAATTCTCCTTCGGCCAATAATCCCAATTTGGGATCCAATTCTGGGCCCCTTTCAGCTGTCGGTAAGTGTTAAATCACGCTGTGCTCGGTTTCCAGATTTTTCTGATTAAGGGAGCTAAAAATCTTGCTGCTATCGTTTTGCAGCTCCGAAGAGGAAGAGGCCGCGGCAGATACCGGAAAACTCGAGCTACGGCGCTCGGAGCAGCCCCGTTCCGGCGAAGCTTGAAGCTTAACTTTCAACCTTAAATAATTAAATGCTTTATTGTAGGACCCACTAAATTTTTAACTTTACACAACACCACTTAATACTCTAATTAACTTGCTCCTTAATAACCGTGCCCAAAAGAAGGAGGACATTTCCTTTGGGACGGAGGGAGTATGAATTAAGGTTTCTGTGTTTTGAATTATTTTGTAGCATAGAAATCCTTTTTTCAGTTAATATCCAGAGTTGATTTTCATTGCTTCAATCTGATTTGGGTGAGTGTAGTAGACCTGGATGTATATCTCTACAAACAGGATAAGGATTTTTGTTTGATCTGATATATCAGTATTTCTGTGGTTTTATATCGTGCTGTGTGTTTTTTTTTTTGAGGTAAAACCTGAACTTTCATTACTAAGGAACAGGAATGTTCAACATGGCTTTGGAGGAGTGAGAAAGGCTTCCCTGATGCTATTGTAGAAACTGATTGCCAAAGGTTGTTTTGGAAAAAAGAGAGAGATATTGGAAAAACAATTCACACAATCTCTGCAAGCCGCCAAGGGAATGAGTTTGCCGATAGATTTGCAAAAATGGCTCTTTGTAATCGCACTTGTCTGCAATCACTAAACGAATGATTATCTATATGAGATTCTTATTTCAAAACGAAGCCAAAGATTCTTGTCATATTAATTTAAACTTCATTATCATAAATTCATCAAGCTAAGGTTATATAGCTTGAAGCTTTTTGATTTTCTTTTCTTTTTTCCTTTTTTTTCTTTTTGGAATTATAAATATAATCCCAAAAAGGTAATAATAAGTCCATAAAAAACATACCCATAAATTAAAACAAACTATAATAAAATTTTATTAAGTCTTGTAACTTACTCCCTCTGTTTTTTTTAAGTGTCCTATTAATATAAATTTATTGTTCCTTTTTAAGTGTCCTATTTCAAAATTTGAGAATAAAAAATGACAAAGTTCCTATTTTACCCCTTTTTAAGTGTCCTATTTTAAAATTTGAGAATAAATTTATTACACTTTGAAAATAATAAATATGAACACTAAAGTAATACTCCAATTTCCTTGATATCTGTACTTTTTTTTCCATGGGACACTTAAAAAAACGGAGGGAATAGTTCTTAAACATATCTCCGACATAGGCAATCTTTGCAGATTTATTGGATTTAATTGTCTATTTAATTTGCATAAAATTCTTCGTTGTCAAAATCAATGAATTTTGATGATTAAACTCCACAATCATTTGATTATGTGACCCACCACTTTGTAGTTTTGTACACTTGTAACACAAATCGAATCTTTGTTCATAAGTCATATCTAATTCTTGACTAAATCGTAAATCATAGCACACCTATACACCTCACACTACCTTAAAATAAAAATAAAAATAAAATTAGAAAAATCAACTATTTCTAATTGCACCAAAATAGGGAAAAAAAGAAAAGTGAAATGGGAAAACCATTCTTGAATGGATATACTATACTCCCTCCTATGTACTCCCTTCGTTTATAGTGTTTTATTGAAAAGCATACACTCAAGAAATAATGAAATACTATTAAGATTAAAAAAAAGAAATATTACATCATATTTATTATTTTCAAAGTCTTATGGCTAACTCACGATAATACTAAAGAAATATGATAAAACCTGAACTTTGTCACTATTTTCATCTCAACCTTTGAAATGAGACACTATTTTTTCTTAATTGAATACTTAATGGAACAAAGTCAGTAAATATATATAATGTAAGTCTTTTCTCAATTGAATACTCAAAATTGCTCTCATGAGCTCTCATCATTTATGTATTTTTTATGTTTTCCATCCGAAAGTGATTGTGTTACTAAACATAAATATATTATTAATTAAAATTAAATTGAGCATAATTTTCCCTTACGGGTTTGCCTTAGAGGGATTTTAATGAGGCTCGGCCCTTAGTTTGCTCTTTGTGCTCTCAAGGGTTTTTTGTTTTTTCTTTTAATAAAATCGCATTTAATAATAATATATGCAAAAGCCCGAAAAAAATTTACATGGTAGAATATAAGGGGGTATTGAATATGCATTCAAAAAGCCCGAAAAAAATTTACATTATGAATATAAGGGGGTATAGAATATGCAATCAAAATGGAGAAGGAAATTGATGGATTTGAAATTTCGTCGCTATTATCTCTAATAAATGAGATCAATGGTAAACGATTACAGTTTGCTCATCAAGGGACCTATAACAATAATAGTAAAAAAAATTCAATTGTTTAAGAATTTTTTTTTGTTGGGGTTCATATTTTGAACCTATAATATTTGAAAAAGTTTTAAATAGGCCAAGAAAAAAATATTTGTTGGGGTTCATATTTTGAACCAATAATATTTGTTTAGCTATTTCTTCAAAAGTTATTATTTTATATGAATAATACATACTTAAGGAGATCAAATGTAACATTTTGTAACAATTGTAATTGATTTCATTAAGGTATAAAGTTTAGATCAAAGCAAATTGAAAGATAATTGAGTAGTGATTATTTAGTTATGGGAGTTCAGTAGCATGTTGGTAGGAAGCTATAACTCTCTCATTCAATACAATTTAAATGTGACTTGTAACCGATATTGAAAATTGCATTTTAAGGTTTTCAAACATAAAATAAACCATATGTTTCACACTTGAAGGAAGAAAGCAGGTAAAGCAAAGTTAGTTGCTTATATAAACATGTTTCAACATCCTGCATGACTTCTCGTATTTTTGTATAACAAAATATTTGATTCAATCTATTATAGTTTCGGGAGATTTAGAAGAGTGTGATCTTTTTCATATTTATTTTTCTCTGTGACGAGGATAGAATTAGGGATTTCCTTTTTTATAGAGAAAGTCATAATAAGATACTTTAATTAAAGCCATCGAAGGCCCAAATATGTAAGCCATACATATACAGATGGTTTGAATACAGAGTCAGATCCAGAAAAATTTAAGGACAAAGCTATCTTGGCTCCCACGAATGAAATGGTGGATACGATCAATGATTACACTATGTCTTTAATGCCGGCCGAAGAAAAAGTATACCTTAGTTCAGATAACATTTGCAAAGCGGATGGAGAAGTGGATGTTGATGATAAAGTGTTTTCTGTTGAATATCTCAACACAATCAAGTGTTTAGGATTGGCAAACCACGAAATAAAATTGAAGAAGGGATGCATCATCATGCTTCTTAGAAATATCGATCCGTCCAATGAGTTGTGCAATGGAACGAGGATGATAGTTACAGAAGTAGGAGAACGTGTGATTGAAGCAAAACTGATTTCAGGAAATAATGTGGGTAAGAAATTCCCAATTGCTAGAATGGTCATGAGTCCGTCGAATTTCACTAAATTTCCGATCCGGTTTCAAAGGCGACAATTCCCCATAAACGTTTGTTTTGCTATGACTATAAACAAAAGCCAAGGACAATCTCTTTCAAACGTATGACTTTACCTACCAAAACCTGTATTCAGTCATGGCCAGCTGTATGTTGCGATCTCACGAGTCACTAGCAAAAAAGGTCTCAAAGTTTTGATATGTGATGAAAATGGTCAGACAAGCAACACAACTACTAACGTGGTATACAATGAAATTTTTGATAGATTGAAAGGTAAGAACGATGTAACCTTGATCATCTTATTCATATCTTTATAGTCCAATAGCATTTATTAAACATTTATAATGCTATTTACTTAACATTGCTATTCTAGATGGATGGGAATGAGTGTTAGATTTCTATGTATGAAAATTGCTTATGTATATCGTATCTTTTACTTGCAGAGGCTATATGCGGATCTACAATTCTGGATTTGGAAACTTCATCTTCAAGCAAAAGCTTATGAAGGTTACTGTAGATTCAGGTTTGAAATGAGGAATTGAAAATTACTATTGTATTGCTTGCTTTTGAAGATGTGGCCAATTGCCTGTTTAATGAATTGTTGTGTTGAGTACCGTTAACTTTACTTTTCGTAACTAAGTTATTGCCAAATGTTGTACGATTTAGCTTCCTTATATGTCGTATATAACACTAATAATTGTTTAAATATTAATTCTAAAATAGAACAAAGATATAAAAAAAATATATCACACAAAAACTTCTACAGATAATATCAAATTAAAATAATAATATATATATCGTCAATATAATTAAAATTAAAATTAAGTATGCTACAAAATAATGACCCGTCGAATTTCGACGGGTTATACACTAGTAAACATATGAATCGTTTCGGGTTCAATATCAAAAACAACACAACAGTTCATGAAAAAAGAAGAAAGAAACATAGTATTAATCATAAAAGATTGAATTAGTTTAAAATTATTTTTGATTTTTAAATATGATAGCTTTTTACTTTCTAATGAATGCATTTATTACTATTCAAGACGGGGGGTTACCCCGCGATCTTAGTAGCTACTAAAATTAGACTAGATTAATTATTGATAGGTCTCAAATTGAATCCACTTCATTACATTTTAAAATATTATTCTAATTAAATTTCATTGATACACATATGAAATCATTTTTTTTATATATAAATTACATAAATAAATAAAGAAATTCCAAGGTTGAATGACAGAGAATTTGAACTCAGGACCTTAGGTCTCGGGCATTAACCTCCTACCATTATACCAACACACGCACATGAAATCATTTGTTTCTAATAATTTATATAGTTGCCGCTAATGAGGCCTAGCTCAAATGGTAAAACTGAGACACCCCAAAAACTCTCTTTTGTGAGAGACCTTGGATTCAATTCCCAGTGCATGCAGTATAATTTTCCCACTGTTGTATGAGTAGTAGCCGTGTGCATACAGTGGGGCCTTTGTGTGGGTATCTATGTCCCATTAAACATGATAATTTAATTTCTAGCACAATTATTAAGAAGAAGAGTGATTAAGGGGGGTGTATTCGTTGTGGATTTCCACAGACTTTAAAAAGTCCATGGAATTTAAATTTCATGGAATTCACATAGATTCCAGACGACTTTCAAAGAATTCGTGGTTGGATTTCACCCCGATTTTCACTGATTTTCGAAGACTTTACGGGATAATTTTGGAATTGAATTCCATGAAACCAGCGCCCGCGGAGACTGTGGAATGAGGAAAAAAAATCGAAGAGCTGTATTTAAAAAGCGTGGGTGGCTGGGCTGCCTGGGCCCAGCGACCGCGGCAACCCAGCGCCCGCGCACACCCAGCGCTCGCTGGACACTCTCAACGATTGCTGAGTTCCAGCGCTCGCTGGCTTCTTGGCCGCGGGCGCTGGAACTCAGCGCTCGCTTAAAACTTGATGGATTTCAATTCTATGGTTCTTGGCCGGATTTCGTCGTGTGTATTTTTTGGATGAAATCCATGAAAGTCATTCCGGATTTTAAGTCAATGGAATAACGAATACACCTAGATTTGTATGGATTTTAAAAAGTCTTGAACGAATACACCCAGATTTATATGGACTTTTAAAAGTCTTGAACGAATACACCCAGATTTCTGCAGACTTTTAAAAGTCTTGAACGAATACACCCAGACTTTTAAAATCCATAGAAATCTATCAAATTTCACAACGAATACACCCCCCTAAAAGTTAAAGTGATAGAGAACGGTGAAGCTCACAACTTTTTGTGAGATAAACAATTTTTTTTATGGAACCATTTGTAATGGGACAATCCAAAATAAAAAAATGGTCATGTTAAATGGAACATATGGAGTACTACTTTAATTAACTAGCACTAATTAAGTCTTAATCACTAATTAGAGAAAATTACTAAAATATCCTATTATATTAGTATGTATGAATAATATTACTCTAAAATTATATCTTGTCTCATGCATTCTCTAACGCCAATAATTAATACTGTGAAATTTAAATCTTAAAATTACTATTGACGTTCATCTACTAGTGTAATAATAGAAGATACAACACAAGTACTAGTAGAGAAACGGGAAATTCGCTTTTTTGTTTTTGTTGAAAACTGAAGTTTGCTTAATTTGAAAACAACGAAAATAATGTACTAGATATCAAATATATAATACGGTTAAGGAATTCTGCGCTCTCCTTAATTCGGGGTCCTACGTGGCATATCTAAAAATTGACCATTTAAAATCCCTGCAATTCTAGAGCCTCTAACCCAATTCTCTATCGCTGACGTGGCAATATAATTCCACATAATTTGTATTTTATTTATATGTTATTTTATTTATTATATTATACATCACAATTAAACATTGTAAATGAATATGGGATCCATAGATTCACCAAAGCCGACCACCCCATTTCTGCAATTTCCTTTCTCTGCGCCGATCACAAGATATCCTTTTCACCCCCACCGGAGATTCGCCCTACCAGCCGCAACCGCGATTTGCCACCTTCCACCGCGATTCGCCGCTCCCTACTTCGGGATTCAACCATGGATTCTCGCCGCATCGGCACCCACCGCGACTCGCCGCGCCATCGTCAACGGCCACTCCGACTCCGATGTTCTCAACATTGACCCGGCCTCCATCGCCGCTGTTTGCCACCTCCATTTTTCCTTCCCCCCCTCCCCGCGATTCCGCGATCTGCCTACGCCACCTCCATCGATAAACGTACCGCCTCCACCGTGATTCGCCGGCCCTGCATCGATCTAACCCATCCCATATTTCTCTCTCTTCAAGCATCTCAAACCATTTCCGACCATGGAGGTGTTGAAAGCTCAAAACTGCACTTCCCCCACCACGATTCGCCCCGCTGGCCTTCGCCGCGATCTGCCACCTCCCTTTCTCCCTCCCCCACCGCGATTCGCGACGTCGGCCCTGCATCGATCTACCCATGGTAAGTTTTTCTCCTCCATGGTAAGTTTTCTATTATGAAAGATTACAATAGTAAATATAGAATGATTTCTCTACTTTAGAAAGAACTTTTTTTGGAAAGATTAAAAGTATATACAAGGTAAATGTTTAACAATAGGAATGATTTCTCTACTTTAGAAAGAACTTTTTTTGGAATGATTTCTCTTTCACGCAATACATGGTAAGAATATATTAGGAAAAACTTGTTTTGTAAAGTTCTGATCTTTTGCTTAGAAAGAAAATTTTTTGGAAAGAATTTTAACAAAGGAAACTTAAACCCTAAGCTTCTTCTTCTTCTTCTTCTATGGCTGTTTGTCTGCGATTCACCTTTTCATTTATATTTTTTCATATTTTTGGTTTGGATTTTGTTAATTAACTCTATGTGATTGCTTTAATTCACAGTCGTTCAACCTTGCCTCCCCGACTCGCCACTGTCCCTGTGCCGTCGTCGGAGACTCCTCTGTCTCGACGAACAAGGTAGCCACCCCGGGCTCTCACAAGTGAAAGGAGAGTCTCACACAAACAGGTAAACTCTCCAAGTAGCGGATCCCTTATGAGCCGAATTCCATCAGTATTTTTATTTAATTATTATGTAGAGAGAGAAAGAGAGAGAGACTAATCGTCGAGGAGGTTGGTGTCTTTGGGTTATGCAGTGGGATTTTCAATGGTATGCAGTGCATTAGTGTTGAATAAGAGATGGAGAGATGCCTATTTTGTTATTATTCAAGAGAAACTTTGTTATGTAGTATTAAAGCTTCTGGTGGTTCCAAAGTCTTGAGTTTAGGTTATTCTTTGTTCTTTCATTTATTTCAGTTTCTGATAGTGGAAGCTAGGCAAGTATTCTGATACAGATTGATCAAAGACCACTTGCTTTAATGCCCATGTTTCTTGGTGATTTTTTTGTCCTTTCTCCTGATTTTTTGTTCTCTATTTCTTTAAATGGTTTTTCTGCTTGATTGGCACACACATACTTGGCTTTGGTGATGGCAGGAAGCCTCAAATTTGTATGCATGTCCAATGATGGTGTTGATAAACACATGATCTGGTAATTACTTCTGCTGCTATCTCTCTTTCTCAAACCTTATTATGTTTACGTTTGATGGAATTGAAAATTTGGTCTATGTTCCTTTAGGTTGTGGCATCTGCTAAACTCGAATTGTTGTGTGTTTTCTCACAAGGAAATCGGAGCTTGATTCAATAACTTTGTGTGTACTTTTACAGGCTGATAGGATTGAAAAACATCTTGCCAGGCAACTTCCTAATATGCCGAGAGAATACATTGTACGTCTCCTAATGGACAGGCGTGCCCCTGGTTTTGAACCTTTTTCTGTAAAGCTTGTGTGCAATTATTCAATTAGCTTCTTTTTATGTTGCTGGGTTTTGGTCATTTATTCCATTAGCGTAAGAACAAAGCTGTGTTGGTTTTGGTTATCTGCTGCTATCTCACAATAAATGAGAACGTATCAACAATAGTTGGCAGTTAGAGATGATTGAATTTTTTTTGAATTAGATTGATTTATCAATCTGTTGGTTGGCATCTATGTTTATAAAAGTTTTGAGTTATACAATTAATTCATGTAAACTAAATTATACTACTAATGATTGTTTTTCTTTGATGCAGAAAGACAACTTTGCTAGGGTGATTTTAACATTCTCTAGAATCGCAAATGAGAATTTTTTAATTTAAGCTGTGTTTTTTTCTTTTGCTTTTTAATGTAATTGATTATTACTTTGATTCCTCAATTAATATTTATCGCTATTTTACTAAATATTTGTGATTCAGTATATATTTTAAGTATATTGCAGTGTTCGATGAGTTATAGGCTGCTCAAAAAATAGTAAAATTTCAATTTATATCATGCATCTATCTCATAATTAGTCCTGCTAGAGAAAACATCATTTTTATAATTATTCCAAGTTATTTTGGAAAAAAGAAACACAACAATAAGTGGGAAAGTGACAACTCCTCGATTCGTGATATTATTATTAATTAGGATGTTTTGTTCTGGTATTATTATTAGCCATACATGATTATAATAAATCGAACATTTATTATGTTTTCGCATTGCTCTATATTATTTTCACTTCTTTTTTGGTTTGTTAATATGTTGTTATTTAATATTCCTATCTTAAATTAGTATGAGTTATAAATCTCTCAAGCCTCTGATACGATCCTTGCCGATCGATCGAACACAACGCACGCGGAAGACTGAACTGGAACGGAAAGGATGGAAATCCCAAAACCTCTGAATCTAACCCACGGAATGATTTAGGCGAACGGATCCCTAAACCCCAACGTGCAGTTGACGCAGCAACTCGGGGACGCTGAATGACACCCGACGAGGGTTGGTTAATCTCGCCGTTACGTCGATAAATTGAATTCGTCTTGGAAAAATCAAGAAGAATTCGAAACTCTCAAGAGAGAATAAAAACTCACAATTTGATTAAAGGTAGGCTCCCATTTCGTCCAACACATAGAAGCCTTATATAGGCAAAGGCTAAACCTAATCTAATAAGGAAACAACTTAAAAACAAGCCCTAATAAGCCAAACAAGGCCCTTACTAAATAAATCCGAAAATAACAAGGCCCTATAACTCATGGGCTGCGAAAATAACAAAGTTAAACTAAATAAAAGAAGTCTTCAAAATAAATCACATCTTCAAGCTTCGGCCCACTCGCATGTAATGAGATTAATTAGACTTGGGCCGACTCCACCATCTCCAATAGGTCTCTTCATCAACTCTTGAGCCCACACTTCTTGAACTAAGCTCATCAAGCTCTCCTTGAACTTCTTGGCTCGTGCTCTTGTAACCGGACCAACAGGGACATGCACCGGGTCGTGCACCAACGAACCTTGGGCTGCATCATTCCCCTCCTCTTGAAGAGGATTTGTCCTCAAATCCAAAGCATCACCTACATCAAAAGGACTCAAATCAGTCACATTAAAAGAAGCACTCACATTATACTCACCTGGTAAGTCCAACTTGTAGGCATTGTCATTGATGCGCTCCAACACTTGAAATGGCCCGTCGCCTCTAGGAAGTAACTTGGATCTCCGCTGCAATGGAAACCTTTCCTTGCGCATGTGCAGCCATACCCAATCACCGGGCTCAAACACTACTTTGCGACGTCCTTTGTTGGCTTGCTCGGCATACTGCTTCGTGCGCCTCTCAATATTCAGCCTTGCCTTCTCATGAATCTGCTTCACAAAATCAGCCTTTTTCTTGCCATCAAGGTTAGTATACTCATGCTCAGGTAAGGGAGATAAATCCAATGGAGTCAAAGGATTAAATCCATACACAATCTCAAATGGCGAAAATTGAGTAGCAGAATGAACAGAACGATTATAAGCAAACTCAACATGAGGCAAACAATCTTCCCAAGACTTAATGTTCTTCTTGATAATAGCTCTAAGCAAAGTAGACAAAGTCCTATTCACTACCTCTGTTTGACCATCAGTTTGTGGATGACAAGTAGTAGAAAACAACAGTTTAGTACCCAACTTACACCACAAAGTCTTCCAAAAGTAGCTCAAGAACTTCGAATCCCTATCAGAAACAATAGTCCTAGGCATGCCATGCAATCTAACAATCTCTCTAAAGAAAAGATCAGCTACATGAGATGCATCATCAGATTTATGACATGGAATAAAATGTGCCATCTTAGAAAATCGATCAACAACCACAAAGATGGAATCTCGACCACGCTTAGTCCTAGGCAAACCTAACACAAAATCCATAGAAATATCAATCCAAGGTGCTGTAGGAATAGGCAATGGTGTATACAATCCATGGGAACTCACCCTAGACTTAGCTTGTTTACACGTAACACATCGACCACAAATTCTCTCAACATCACGTTTCATATGAGGCCAAAAGAAATGCTCATGCAGAACAGCTAAAGTCTTAGCAATGCCAAAATGTCCCATCAAACCCCCACCATGAGACTCAAGCAATAACAACTCACGTAAAGAACATTTAGGAACACATAACTTATTCTTCCTAAAAAGATAGTCATCATGCCTAAAATACTCTCCACTAGCAGCTCTCGCACATGCTTGATAAATCTCACCAAAATCACCATCATGCTCATACAAACTCTTGATACACTCAAAACCAAGCAACTTAGCATCTAAAGTAGAGATCAAGGCATACCTCCGAGAAAGTGCGTCAGCCACCACATTCTCTTTACCTTGCTTATATTTGATGACGTAGGGAAACGTCTCAATGAACTCCATCCACCTCGCATGCCGCTTGTTCAACTTGTGCTGCCCCTTCAAGTGTTTCAACGACTCGTGGTCCGTGTGAATGACGAACTCATTGGGCCACAAGTAGTGCTGCCACGTTTGCAAAGCTCTCACCAATGCGTACAGCTCCTTATCATACGTGGGATAACTCAACGTCGCCCCGTTTAGCTTCTCGCTGAAGTACGCAATGGGTCGTCTCTCTTGCATCAACACTGCACCAATGCCAACACCAGAAGCATCACATTCAATCTCAAAAGATTTGGAGAAATTAGGAAGAGATAATACCGGGGCGTGGGTCAACTTGTATTTCAACTGCTGAAATGCCTCCTCTTGCGCCTTGCCCCACTTAAACTCCACATTCTTCTTAATGACTTCCGTCAATGGTGCTGCAACACTGCTAAAATGAGGCACGAATCGCCTATAGAAGCTAGCAAGTCCATGAAAGCTTCGAACTGCTGCAACATTCGTCGGCGTTGGCCACTCTTGGATAGCTCGTATCTTCTCGTCATCAACCTGTACACCCTGCGCACTAACAACAAAACCAAGAAACACAAGCTTGTCCGTACCGAAAATGCACTTCTTAAGGTTAGCAAACAACTTTTCCTTTCGAAGCACATCCATAACAGACCTCAAATGTTCAACATGCTCATCATGATTCTGGCTATAAATGAGGATATCATCAAAGTAGACAACAACAAATCTGCCAATGAAAGCACGCAAAACATGATTCATAAGACGCATGAACGTACTAGGCGCATTAGTCAAACCAAAAGGCATAACTAACCACTCATACAAACCAAGTTTTGTCTTAAAAGCAGTTTTCCATTCATCACCTTCCTTAATCCTAATCTGATGGTATCCACTACGCAAATCGATCTTGGAAAAGACACAAGAACCATGCAACTCATCTAGCATATCATCTAAACGAGGGATAGGATGGCGATACTTTACCGTGATGTTATTTATGGCTCGGCAATCACAGCACATCCTCAAAGACGAGTCCTTCTTTGGTACAAGTAGAACGGGTACCGCACAAGGACTCAAACTCTCCCTCACATGCCCTTTGGCCAATAACTCGCCAATTTGCCTCTCCAACTCCTTTGTCTCCTCCGGATTGGTTCGGTAAGCTGGTCGGTTCGGCAGTGTAGCGCCGGGCACAAAGTCAATCTGATGCTCAATCCCTCGAATTGGTGGTAAACCGGCAGGTGTATCGTCGGGAAAAACATCATCAAACTCCTGCAAAACAGAACGAATAGAAGGGGGTAGAGAAGAGAGATCGTTAGTAATAACCAAGTTCTCCTGATATCGCAACAACATGATCGGCCTCTCCTCCTGTACACACCACTTCAAATCACTAGCCCTAGCAAGAAAGGACTTATGAATCAACCCATTCTCCTTCTTCACCACGGGCTGCTCCTTTGACTTCACCTTGTCCGCCTCCGTTTGCAATTGCACTTGATCCTCATAAACTTGTTTAGGAGTAAGAGGAACAAGCGACACCTTTTTCTGCTTGTATTCAAATGAATATTTGTTGGTGAAGCCATCATGAATAACACGGCGATCAAACTGCCACGGTCGCCCCAACAGGATGTGGCTCGCTTGCATAGGGATCACATCACACACAACCTCATCCTCATACTTCCCAATGCGAAACGGAACCTTCACTTGCTTCGTCACTTTGATGACGCCTGTCTCATTCAGCCACTGCAAACGATACGGCTTGGAATGCTTCTCCGTGGTCAGCCCCAATCTCTCAACCATGGCTCTACTAGCCACATTCGTGCAACTCCCGCCATCAATGATCACACTACATACCTTGTCTTGAACAAGACATCTCGTGTGAAAGAGGTTCTCCCGCTGCTCTCGCTCATCGGGTTGAGTTTGGACACTCAAGGCTCTCCTAGCTACAAAAAGCTGTCCATTGGGCGCGAAAATCTCCTCACACTCCTCCTCATCATCGGTACCATCTCCATCCTCCAATTTCGGCATATCAGGATCGGTCTCATCACCATCTGTCACGACTTCGCCGTCATCTCTCATGATCATAATTCTCCTGTTCGGGCAATCACTCATAATATGCCCGAAGCCTTGGCACTTGAAGCACTTCTTATCTCGATTTCGACCATCAGTAACGGCCGGACTGCCCTGATTTGCTGCACCGGATCCCTCGGGTCGGGACCTAACGAACGACTTCTTCTCCTCTCTCGGCGGTGCCTCCTTTTTCCATTGATTCCCTTTTGACGAGGAACCATTAGGAACTGGTTGCGATTGCCTCCAATTGCCCTGATTCTGGCGGTGGTTGCTGCTGTTGTTGCCCCTCCTCTTGAGTTGATTCTCGATCTTGATGGCCATATGAACCATGTCCTCCAACTCAACGTAGTGCTGCAACTCCACCTTATCACGAATATCCCAATGCAGACCAGTCAAGAATCTCGCCATGGTCGCCTCTCGCTCCTCCACCACATTGGCTCGAATCATGGCAACCTCCATCTCCTTATAATACTCATCCACACTCCGACTGCCTTGCCTCAAAGTCTGTAACTTGTTGAAAAGCTCGCGGTAGTAATGATTCGGCACAAAACGCTTCCTCATCACAGCCTTCATCTCCTGCCAAGTCTGAATAGGCTGCTCATTGTTTCTCCTCCTACTCGTCACCATCTGATCCCACCAAACAAGTGCATAATCTGAAAACTCAATGGCTGCCAACTTCACCTTCTTGAGCTCTGAATAGTTGTGGCAATCGAACATAAGCTCCACCTTTCTCTCCCAATCAAGATACAATTCTGGGTCATTCTTCCCTTGGAAGGGAGGAACGTTCATCTTGATGTTGCCCAGATTGTTATCTTGCCACGTTCTGCCGCCATCATCCTCTTCGTCAAATCCTGTATCATCTACATGCTCCTCATACTGACGGTGGAATCGACCTCCGCCACCACCACGGCCTCCCCGCCCGCGGCGACCTCCTCGTGTGAAAGTGGTCTCTCGAGAATGAGACTGCTCCATCAGCTCGATCTTGTCGTACACTCCCTCGATTTCTGAGTGTAACATCTTGCCAAATTCTGAGCGAAGTGCCTCCACTACGAGTTTCAACTGTGGATCCATAACAGGGCCATCGCTCACATCCTGTTCATCTTTCTTAGACATAGTGACAAAGAAAACAAGAAACGGTTAGTGAAACAAAATAAAAGGACCTCACCACCTCACAAACACTCGTGTATCACTCAAGATGAAATCACTCAGCGCTCGTGTATCACACAATTCAACGGCTTTTTTTCACTCTAATAATCTCACTCTCTCGTGCCTTTTTCCACTCAATTTCTCTCTCAAGGAATCAAATTCCCTCAATCTACCAACTGAACTCAAAAACCAGCTGCACCAACGAGATTGCCAAACTGTCTCAACGAGAGCACTCAATGAAACGTCCCACAAGAGGTCACACCAACAACACTAAACGGATACGGAAAGATGGGAAAACCCCCAAACAGAAAGAAGACAATCAGAAACGCAGACTGAACAACCCAAAAAGTACTGCGCAGAAATAGGCTCAAAACGCTCTATACTACCCAAGGACTCCAGAAAACACAACGAGAAATAATCAAAACCCGGAAAAAATGTCCGCAGAAACTACCCCAAAAGGCTCTATGCGACGCCAGGGAACTGTAGGAAAAGTATGATGCAAGAATTTTTTTCGGAAATTTCTATACTCTTTTTTTTTTTTTTTTTTTTTTTTTTTTTTTTTTTTTTTTTTTTTTTTTTTTTTCGGACCCTAACAGACTATAGGTTCTGAAAAAAAAGAAAATTCAAGAACCAAACGAAAATTATGACGTATGGATTTATATGGATGTGTGTACGTCGTATGATGATGGATGTGTATAAGCGTGTATGTTTATGAGTAATTCAGACCACGCAGATATCTTAATTCGACAGATATATTATGGTATTGAAATCACAGCAGACAAGATCAGACGCAGAAAACGGAACAGAAGACTCGGACGTAGAGAACCCTAAAACGCAGAAAAAACGGAAACGCAGAAAACGGAACGCAGAAAGGAAACCCTAAAATTCTACCCTTGACACAGAAACGAAAACGAAACCTGGATACGAAACGCGGCTCTGGTGCCAAATGATACGATCCTTGCCGATCGATCGAACACAACGCACGCGGAAGACTGAACTGGAACGGAAAGGATGGAAATCCCAAAACCTCTGAATCTAACCCACGGAATGATTTAGGCGAACGGATCCCTAAACCCCAACGTGCAGTTGACGCAGCAACTCGGGGACGCTGAATGACACCCGACGAGGGTTGGTTAATCTCGCCGTTACGTCGATAAATTGAATTCGTCTTGGAAAAATCAAGAAGAATTCGAAACTCTCAAGAGAGAATAAAAACTCACAATTTGATTAAAGGTAGGCTCCCATTTCGTCCAACACATAGAAGCCTTATATAGGCAAAGGCTAAACCTAATCTAATAAGGAAACAACTTAAAAACAAGCCCTAATAAGCCAAACAAGGCCCTTACTAAATAAATCCGAAAATAACAAGGCCCTATAACTCATGGGCTGCGAAAATAACAAAGTTAAACTAAATAAAAGAAGTCTTCAAAATAAATCACATCTTCAAGCTTCGGCCCACTCGCATGTAATGAGATTAATTAGACTTGGGCCGACTCCACCATCTCCAATAGGTCTCTTCATCAACTCTTGAGCCCACACTTCTTGAACTAAGCTCATCAAGCTCTCCTTGAACTTCTTGGCTCGTGCTCTTGTAACCGGACCAACAGGGACATGCACCGGGTCGTGCACCAACGAACCTTGGGCTGCATCAGCCTCGGCGGGTATCCGACGTAGTTGGTGGCAGGTATCCGATGAGTAACGGGTGACGGATATTTGATGGGTAGTGGGTTGGTGGATACTCGACGGGTGGCGGATATCCGCATGTCGTGGGTATGGGTAGCAAATAGTAGTGTACAAGAAGTTGAAATTTTCTCTAAAATTTGCCGCAGTTTCGTGGTAATTTATTTGTTGGATAGTTTATTACATTTGTTGAGTGGTTAATTGCATTTGTTGGGTGGTTGGTTGCATGATGTCTACGCCGAGAAGCAGCAGTGCTCCTATCTCTCAAGCCTCGGCGGGTATCCAACGGATAGTCGGTGGCGGGTATTCAACGGGTGATGAATATTCGACGGGTGACGGATATCCGTGGGTCACGGATATGGGTGGCAAATAGTAGTGGATGTCAAATAATTTTTCTAAAAGTACATTTCGCAACGTAGACATATGTCATGTTTAACACTTATTTTATTAAATAATATTCATCATTTATAAATATATTATGAAAGAGAGGTTCACTCTTTTTTTTTTTTATAAACTAGTATAACATCAAATTTCCCGTCGAATTTCGATTTCTATTATAAAGTTTGACATCTCATATTTTTTTTTTTGATCGGGAAAAAAGGCATTTCATTAAAAAGATAAAGCAAGGAAACATTGGTACAAGAAGTACCAAGAAGTCAAGAAAAACGAGAACAAAACAGAGAGAAGCTAAAAGAAAAGCTGGTAAAGAACAGAATGAAAACAGACTGCCCCCAACTCAAACACAAGCAACGACATCTAGCAATTCGCATCAAGAAACCAGGAGCTGAAACCAGGAGGTGCTTGCCGGATCTTGTATGCGGAAATCCACCCCCACACTCTAGACTTAATCTCTACCACCACTTTATGAGAATTCCAAACTGCTTGATTGAATTTGCAGTCATTTCTCCATTTCCACAAACTCCAAACACAGCAGAACCAAATGCAGGTATAAAACGAAGTGTCTTCTTTCCTTCCCAGGTTACGAAACAGATGAAGATGGTTCTTTGCACTAGATGGGAGTACCGAAGATTTCCGGATCCAAGAGAGGAGATCGTACCAGATTTCTGAGGATGTAGAGCAGGAAAAAAGAAGATGATCAGCTGATTCAATTGCCTTCTTACACAGGACACATTCGGCTTCAACAGGCGAGTGGAGCACATTTC
Source organism: Salvia miltiorrhiza (assembly GCF_028751815.1). NCBI lineage: Eukaryota > Viridiplantae > Streptophyta > Magnoliopsida > Lamiales > Lamiaceae > Salvia > Salvia miltiorrhiza. Next base: position 29,162,105 of record NC_080391.1, read on the forward strand.
TTTTAAGAAGGTTTTCACAAGAAGCCATCCTTCCTTTGAACACCCTCCAAACCGTCGTTTTCACCTTCATTGGTACCGGTGCTTTCCAGATGATTGAGAACTCTGGTGCGTTTTGTACCTCCGTGGCCGTATCCATTTTTTGGCTGATCATCTCGTATGCCGAAATGATTTTATGTTTTTGTTTTTCTTATAAATTATAATTATAATATCAAATGATTCCCCACTAGTTATAATTAATTCAAGTTTAAGCCAATGTAGACGTCAATCATTTTCACACACCGCCACCTAAAAAGTATCATAGCTCTATCTATTTACTGCATTATTGGGAAGACTTTTAACCACACCAAATAATATTGCCTTATGAAAATTAATATATATATATATATATATATATATATATATAAATGATTAGATATTTCCTGTGTGAGTTGTCCAGTCATAGATAAGATAGTGATTCATTCCACTACTTGAAACTCACGATCCATCCATAATGGTCAAACCAAATTCCAAAGTCTTCCAATTATTGATTCTCGTCGCATTCTTCAATTGTTCAGCATTTTCAGCTGAAGCAGAAGTAGTCGGATATGGCTACCGTCTCCGATCTATAAAGGCCGATTCATCGCGAAAATCTCTCAGCGCTCTTCTTCAGCTCATCGACCACTCCTCTGTGTACGGCCCAGATCTCCCACTCCTCTCTCTCACCGCCAGGTAATTAACAATCATTAATAATTGAGTTGTTGGATTAATTTAGCATTAATTCGTAGTTGAAAATCGCGACAGCTTAGAAACAAAAGAGCGTTTGAGAGTGAGCATAACCGACTCCGACAAAACTCGTTGGGAAATCCCTAACGACATCCTCCCCCGCCCCCCGCGCCGCCATGGGGGCCGCATTTCTCCGCCGCTCCTCTCCGACGCAAGCTCCGGCCTCATCTTCACCCTCCAAAACACCACGCCCTTCGGCTTCGCCGTCCACCGCCGCGGCGCTGCCGCCCCCCTCTTCGACGCCGCCCCGATCCAAAACCAGCCCTCCACCTACCTCGTCTTCAAGAATCAATATCTCCAGCTGTCGTCGTCGCTGCCTCCGCAAAAATCCAATCTTTACGGCATCGGCGAGCACACGAGAGGGTCGTTTAGGCTTCAGCCTAACCAGACACTGACACTATGGAACGCCGACATCCCCAGCTCCAATACTGATGTGAATTTGTACGGATCGCACCCTTTTTATATGGATGTGAGGCCTAATGGGATGACTCATGGCGTGTTGCTGCTCAATAGTAACGCCATGGATGTTGTGTATTCCGGCGATCGGATCACTTATAAGGTGATCGGAGGGATTCTTGATCTGTATTTCTTCGCCGGACCAACGCCGGAGTTGGTGATGGAGCAGTACACAGATCTCATCGGCCGCCCCGCTCCCATGCCATACTGGTCTTTCGGTTAGTACATGCTTGCATAGTTTAGTTTAGTTTCATGTTTCATTAGCTTGTTTTTCTTAGAGATTTATAATTTTTTTTGTAATTATAGGATTCCACCAGTGCAAATATGGTTACAAATCTGTGTACGAGGTTGAGAATGTGGTGGCTAGCTATGCTAAAGCTAACATTCCTTTAGAAGTGATGTGGAATGACATTGATTACATGGATGCTTACAAAGATTTCACACTGGATCCGGTTAACTTCCCCGCTGATGAGATGAAGAGATTCGTCGATCAGCTTCACAAAAACACTCAGAAATATGTGGTCATTATTGATCCCGGTAAGATTATATTTCAACTAATTGTACGTAGAGTGGCGATGGCACCAAAATATAACACAAACTGCAATGTGTAGGGATCACTGTGAACGAATCGTACCCGACTTACAAGCGGGGAATGCAGGCGGATGTGTTCATCAAGCGCGACGGCGTACCTTACTTGGGCCAAGTTTGGCCGGGCAAAACTTATTTCCCGGACTTCCTCAACCCAGCCACCGGAGAATTCTGGACTAACGAGGTCAAGATATTTCGAGATGTTGTTCCGGTTGATGGTCTCTGGATCGACATGAATGAAGTGTCCAACTTCATAACCTCGCCCCCGACTCCATTTTCATCCCTAGACAATCCTCCCTACAAGATCAACAACTCAGGAGCTCATCGCCCCATCAACGAGAAAACTCTGCCTGCAACATGTCTGCATTTTGGGAACCTGAGAGAGTACAATGTGCATAATCTTTACAGTTTTCTGGAGTCCAGAGCTACTCATGCTGCTCTGGTTGAGGCCACTGGTAAAAGGCCTTTTGTGCTGAGCAGGTCTACCTTCGTGGGCGCCGGCAAGTACACGGCGCACTGGACCGGCGACAATGCTGCAACGTGGAACGACTTAGCCTACTCCATCCCCAGCGTCTTGAACTCGGGATTGTTTGGCATTCCCATGGTGGGAGCCGATATCTGCGGCTTTTCGCGCAACACCACTGAGGAACTCTGCAGGAGATGGATCCAGTTGGGGGCATTCTATCCCTTTGCCAGAGATCACTCCGAGCAGGGCAGCATCCCTCAGGAGCTCTATGTCTGGGACTCCGTGGCCGCCTCCGCTCGCATAGTCTTGGCCCTTCGTTACAAGATGTTACCGTATTTCTACACCTTGATGTACGAGGCCAGCACCAAGGGCGCGCCTATGGCAAGGCCGCTCTTCTTCTCCTTCCCTCATGACCCCAACACTTACGGAAACAGCGCCCAGTTTTTACTGGGAAGGAGCGTGCTCGTCTCCCCCGTGCTGGAACAGGGCGCTCTCTCAGTGAATGCCTACATTCCCAAGGGGAATTGGTTCAACATGTTCAACCACTCGAGCTCGTTGAGCCTCAAGAAGGGGCGGTATGTGCAGCTGGATGCGCCGGCTGAATCCATCAACGTGCATGTTGGCGAGGGGAGCATCATAGCAATGCAGGGCGAAGCTATGACGACGCAGGGGGCGAGGGCCACGCCGTTCCATTTGCTGGTTGTGATGAGTGAGAGTGGGAATAGCTCCGGGCAAGTGTTCTTGGATGATGGGGATGATTTGGAGTTTGCAGGTGAGGGAGGGAAATGGAGCTTACTCACATTTAACGCTGGTTTGGTGGGGAATCAAGTGTTTCTTGAATCGAAAGTTTTGAATGGGGATTTTGCTCTGAACAAGAAGTGGATGATTGATAAGGCTACGATTCTTGGAGTGAAGAGGGAGTTTAAAAAGATACAAGGATGTGAAGGTGGAATTAACATGGAAGATGTGAAGTTGGATGCAAAGGTTGAAGACGACAACAATGGATTCCTTAGGTTGGAGTTGTCGAAGATGTCATTTCCTATGGGGAAAGAGTTCAGAATCGAGATCGCCTCATGTCTGCAGATAAAGAGCATTCTAAAGGATGAATCATGAGGGTCCCACTTTGCCCTCCTTAAAACAGCGTCGACGAGGTCAATTGGGGGGTCTGTCTCGGACAATCCGCAGCATGTGTAAGTGTAACAAAATAAAATAAAACAGAATAAAGTTGACGCGAATAAAATGAATAAAGTTGCTGCATGCCTTTAGATTTCGTAGTTTACATGATAATGCTACTGATTAGCCTATGGTATAAAGCTCCTTCTCTTCTTTTCTACTTCAGTTTTTAGACTACACAGTCGTGACGCTCACCCAACCCAATCTTACTTCACTTTTTAATAAAATATTCATTTCTCTCTCATCCACTACACAACCCACAACCTAACATAATTTTTACTCCCAATGGTGAGTGGTGACACCAACCCAACCTACATATTCTTTCTTTTCACTTTATTTTTAAATTATATATCTAAAATAAAATATAAATTAAAATTAAATATTTATTTATTATATTTAATAAATAAAATAAATATTTTTTTAAAAAAATTGTAATTATATTATAATTAAACATTATCGTATATTATAATTGATATTTAACTCAATCACAAAGGAAGATTACAAGAAATAAACACACAACTGAAATTAAATATATCAAAGTACAATACGTGAAATTTTAAAATACAATTAGAAAATACAAATTACATATTTAATTGTCAGTGCCAAATTTTTCTCATATGTGCTCAATCAAATCACCTTGAAGAGTCCTATGAGCTTCTCTATTGCGAAGTTGGTCTCTATTAGTCATATAAGTAGACAAGCTCGCAATCCGTTCAGTAGAATAGCGAAAATGTTCGTCATCTTCTGTTTGTACTCTTGTAGGTGTATCCATAAAAAATTCTGTTGGATCATAATAATTTTGGTAGGTATCTCGTTCATCCTCGACTATCATATTATGCATGATGATACAAGCCATCATAATTTTTCCCATCAAAACTTTATCCCAAACAAGACATGGGCGTCGTAAAAATGCAAATCGAGCTTGTAGGACTCCAAATGCTCGCTCAACATCTTTTCGGACAGACTCTTGGTGTTGAGCGAACAACTTGTGTTTGCGGATCTGTGGGGAAGTAATTGACTTGACAAATACAGCCCATGAAGGGTATATACCAACAGTTAAATAATATGCCATATCATAATGACGGCCATTCACTACGTAATTAACCTTTGGTGCTCGACCTTCTAAGACATCATTAAAAATAGGAGATCGATGGAGTACATTAATATCATTACAAGAACCTGGTGTTCCAAAGAACGCATGCCATATCCACAAGTCGTATGAGGCAACAGCTTCCAAAATGATCGTTGGTTTTCCACTTCTCCCAGTATATTGGCCGGCCCACGCATTAGGACAATTTTTCCACTCCTAATGCATGCAATCAAATCATGCCTGGGAAACCACGTTGTTCTCAAACATAGAGCAGCCTTGCCAAATCTTGTTCATTAGGCCTTCTGATATACGTACCACCGAAGCAAGATATAACACCTTCCACAAAATGGGCTAAAGCATCTCTTGTAGAAGATGAACTCATTCGCAGATACTCATCGACAACATCGGAAGATGTCCCATACGCCAACACCCTCATGGCTCCAGTACATTTCTGCAATGATGAAAGACCTACTCTGCCGGTGGCATCTCCTCTCTGTTGAAAAAACTCATCATTTGCAGTAACAGCTTCCACTATTCGAATGAATAGTGGATTTCTGCATGCGAAATCTCCGCCGGAAGATTTCTAGAGTATACGTTGGGCTGTCACTGAAGTAGTCGTTGATCAAACGCTCTGCACCAAACTCGCGTTCCCTATCACAATATCTCCTGTTGGCTGTTGGAATTTGATTTCCTACAATCAGATTATGATTGTTTATGATCATATTTTGGATGATGCTATCAAGTTGACGATTTTGTTGATAAACTCGTTCTTCCCATTCATCAAGTTCATTGGAATGGGAAACATCAGAACTTGAGTCTGAATCAACCGAAGAGTTTTCATTCACAGACATATTTGTATGAGAAATGGAAAAATAATAGGGTGGAGGTATACTCGAGCAAAGATTGAGATGTGTTTGTGTTTTATTGAGATGTGTTTCATCTGGCATTTATAGACTAATATTGAAAAGTGGGATAACAAGTGCATGTGACTGCACTTAAAGCTTTGCCAGAATTGGTCTTTGTCATTTGGGAACCTAACGGATCCAATGCTTACATGAAATGACAAGTGCATGTGGATAGGAAAAAATGACAAGTGCATGTGACTGCACTTAAAGCTTTGTCAGATTTGGTCAAATGCTTTGGGAACCTAACGGATCCAATGCTATTCAAGTTTACATGAAATATACTTTTTCATTAATTAAACATAAAACAAGTACATAACACAATTTGCGAAAACTAAAATCAGACAAATAGAAAGCACACAAATTAAAAGCACACAAATAAAAAGTACATAAACTAAAATTACATAGAAAGCACATGATTAAAATACATTCACTCTCCAAACACAATTTTAGTTAGTTGACGTTTCATCTCTTCGTCTTCTGGAGATAAGTGATCTTTCGCCAACAATTGAAGCAACATTTTTTCTTTCATCTTCATTGCGTTTCTTTGCAACTTCTCGCGCTCCAGTTCGATTCGAGTCTTTATTAACTCAGCTTCGGTATCTCTAGTGAGTCTCATTGCACGAAGTTCTGCAGCAACAACAGATTCATGAGTAGATTCAGATTGTGAGACCTTACATTTTCCTTTCCTTTTTGCCTTATCTCTTCCAATGGGACGAGTCGCAGTTGACTGTTCAGATGTTGGAGTTTCTGGATTAGAAGGGATAGAAAATCCCCCATCTTCCGAAGTCTTTGATCTTTTCGAACTGCCACCACTTTCCTGGTCATCAGCATCTTCACTTTGACGACGAAAAACATGGGTGGTATCATGAACATTCCACTTGGGATGTTTACTCATAACTTCATTAAATACAACCAAATCTAGAAACTTATTTCCACCTGCTTCGTAAATGGAATGAGCTTCTTTCACAACATCGTTGTCGCTCATGCCACTCCTTCTTCGAGCATTTGCTTCCCTGCAAGCAGCAACCCATTTGTTTCCATTTTCGTTAAGACGTTTCCAGCGACCTTTCATCGATTCAATGTTTCGTTCGTTGAGCTCATTTGGATTTTCTGCTTGGGTGTTGTGATATAATTTATGAACACGTGCCCAAAGCGATTCCCCTCTTTGATTTTTTCCTCGAATGTTATCTTCGCTAGCATAGATCCAAGATGACATAAGGGCAACATCTTCCTTCACACACCAAGCTACATTTTTTGCCCCTTTATGATTTTTGTTTGGGCGTTGTTGAACACCCATAAACAAATTACGGGAGACATTTTCTGGTGTGGAAATTCTTTGAGATGTAGGAATCTGACTTAGATTTGGAGAAAATTGAGATTCATACAATTGAGAATTTGGTTGATTTTCGAAATTTGGAAAAAAAATGAGGAGTCAGATAAGATGAAAAATTTGCAGAATCTTGAGGATTAGGATAATCTTGGGAGTTTTGATGATTTTGAGAATTTGGATAATAATAATTGGGATAATTTGGATCCATAATGAAAATATAGTGAAATGAAGAAAGAGAGAGTTTTTGTTTGGGTGTAAAAATATAGTGAAGTTAGGCTCTATTTATAGAGCAAAAAATAAGAAAAATTTTAATATAATTTTAATATATTTTTTATAAAGAAAAAACATTATAAAATTTTGTTTATTCAAATATTTAATCTACCACTTAAAATTTGACAAGTGGCATGGAAAGAGAAAAGTGGGAGGGCGTGACTCTGGGGCGGCAGATCCCCCAGGTCACCCATTTTTGATGACTTTCTATTTAATTTAATCAAACTCCCCACTTTGTCGTTTCTGGTGACCCCGCCTCGGGATCACCGTTGGGGGTAGTCTTAGTTTATGTTCTGCAGACAGTCTGAAATGTTGAGATAAATCTCTTCAAGACATAATCATGTTGAATAAGCCATATAATTCTTTTGGCATCACCTAAATCCTTTGGGTCGAAATTGACTTGAAGATCTTGCTTAACAAGTTCAATTTCAGATTTACTTGCTCCATCTATGAGCATATAATTCACATACAATAAGTAAGTAAGCTACAACAGTGTTATCTCTCATGTTGATATAAACACAATTGTTATACCGTGATCTTTTGAAACCGATTTTCATTATATGATCATCAAATTTCTTATACCATTGACTATTACTTTATTTTAACCCATATAAATTCTTTTTAATGGAAAAACTTTATCTTCTTCTCCAGGTTGAACAAATCCCTCAAATTGAATCATATATATTGTTTTTTCAAGATCACCATGTAAGACTGTTGTAATTTTTTCAATCGTTTTTTAAAAATAAATAAATAAATAAATAAAATTAATTTAAGTAATTAGTGGGTGCATAGATTTATTGTAAACAATATTAGTATTACGCTTGTGCGATTCACGATTGTCACAGCCTAAACCATTTATTTGCTTTGCAATATTTATTTGAAAAATATTAGATTTTCAAGTTATGAAAAATCTTAGAATATATATATTTATTGATCGAATTTACAATATGTCAAATTTAGTCTAATCACGCCCCTAGTTAGTTGAATAAATTTATAGATTTTAATGTATTTTCAATATAAATGTATATTTCTCTCAAATTAATTATTCTACATGGACTTTATTTATTATTTATTCACTTTTGTTGGATTTTCATTATAATAAAATTTTATAAATTACTTATATTATTATATAAAATAGCTTTAATAAAGATAGTAGCGTTAAAATGAAGATGAAACCATCTTATAGTTAGAGGCGTATCAAATAAATGACCAAGATCTTGACAAAACTTTTTTATCAACTGATTATTAATTATCTATTTAAAATATCCACCAAAATATGTTGATAGTTTTATTTCAAATTTTCTATTACTCTTGAAAGGGTTTTTGGAACTCTTAGTTACTTTTTATTGATTTGCATTTCACAACATTTTTTAGGCGTTAATTGACTGTAAATTCACAAACTATTGGTGAATTTTGGTATTTTTCCAACTATATAAAGCTGTAATATAAATTCACAAACTTTAGCCGATTCCGGAATTAGCCCTGAATTTTAATTTCGTCCAAATCAAAATATACATGAAAAATTAAAAGATGATATAATATATACACATTATATTAAAATAATTTATACTGAAATATATACAGTACTAAAATTTGTACATAAATTCAACACTTATACTGAAATATATATATATATATATATATATATATATATATAGGGTTAGGCTAAAATAAGAACTAGATTTATATAAATTAAGAACCATTATTAACCAATGGATCAATAACAATCAACGGGTAGATTTGATCCCAAGATTTAGGCTGCATATTTCGTTGATTACAATAAGAGGATAGAAATGTAATCTCTTAATTTCGGTTATTATCCTTTCCTTAATTAAGGGGATTGTATTATTCAATCACAATTAAAGGTTTTATCCCATTATATCTGTAGAACACGATAACATGCAGACCAAGAATACTGAATTTTACTTATTTTTTATTCACCCACAATTACATAATGATTCACGCAAAAATACGTTGATATTCATTCAAATCGCATAAACATATTCATAAATTAAGATGAACAATTCATTGTTTCGTTGCTATTATTATGCTGAAGTACACATACTTTTTTATTCATACATAGTTGCATTGCGATTCATACAATAATTCTTATTTATTCATCCACTTTTTATGAACATGCTCATAATTTTTTGATGGACACATGAATCTTTAATTATATTTGAATAATCATATGAATTGACGTATGAATCATGTTCTCTCATTAAATTAAATGGTTGTAACATGTATTTCTCCATGTTTGGATGTAGGCGCAAACTTAATATTATTGTTTCATCATAAAATTCATTATTTCATTGTCGAACGGACGCATGAACGATAAATTCATATATTTATCTGCCAATTGAGAAGATATTCCTTTTCGAAATACACGATTAATGAATTTATTATTGTGTAGATTAATATCATATTACTGCTTATTAGTTTTTACTTTCATTATTTACAACGCTCCTAACTATATGTGTTGTACTGTCTAATTTAAACTGTGTATTGACATATGATCCAACAACTGCTCCGTTATATTTATACATTATACGAATGCGTGAGCAACACCTGAAATTATCAGATAATCTAAATTTTGATGACAGGTGCTGAAAACGACCAAGGATAAATCAACAATTTCCAATAATTTAAAACAATATATAAATTATGGACATATGAATCAAGGAAAAAAATAAGTTCATAGAAAATTTGAAAATTGGAGTATAGTTCATGATTTTTGGCGTAATTAATTAACCCTAAATAAAAAATAATTCATGCAATAGATATAGTTTTAATTCATTTATTGCATGAATTAGTTTTAGCTTATGTACGTTTTGGGAGAATCTGATTGCATGAATTGTTTTGGATTGCCATATTACATACTATCATAATATTATATCTACGAATTTTTTGCACTTATCATATGAACAACTTTTACAAGTAAGTATGAATATTATTATATATGCATGATTACAATATCACCTACGAATACAATCATGATAATATAATACATGGACGAAATTTTTGCACCTATTCTATGAACAACTTTACCAAATACGTACGATTATAATCAGCTCAATTCTTCTAGGTCCCTTTGGAAAGCCAAGTACCCGTTGAACGTCGTCCTCGATCACAGGAAGAGACTGTCCATTAGGTAAAATAACATCACAGCGCCTGATATCGAACGCATCCAAAACCCAATAGCTAAGTCGACCCGGGAGATCTTGGATGGTCAGATCTAGAACAACTTCGAATCCCAGCTTGAGGTCGTTCATCTCTGCAATTCCTTTCACAAGAGCACATGGTGTGGTCTAGGTAAACAATGAGTCGTAATCCTTCTCGGGCTTGATTACTTGTTGCTTGTAGTTAACCAACTCTTATTTTCTCTTCTCATGACGTGTTTTCTTCGTCACAACCACGGGATAGTCGGGAACAACGTTTGTCTCAATGTCAGTCTTTCCTCTAATCACCACGCCCACATTAAAATATATTAACAATAAAATCATAATGAACGAATTCTGTATGTAATAAAAAAGCATTCACGTACATACCAATTAAAATTCATTAACACAAACAACAATATTCATGCTAATTAGATAGCACCCATAACAAACTCCATAAAAAAAACTTTGCCAAAACATGTACACAAATAAAAGATGTCCACAAAAAATTCATATACCAGTAAATATATTTATTTATGTGGTGAATATGTCAACATTACAATCCTTAATTCACATTTTCAACATCAAAATCGCAAGGTTTAAGACATTCAGTGTTCACATAAAAAAAATTCATATCAATACAAGTATTTAAATAATAGCACATTAATAAGGTCCACAACAAAACGTGATCCACCAACTACTCACAAAAATAAATTCATTAACCTCTCTCAAATAATTCATGTATTCACCCAAGTATCCATTTGAATCATCATTATCATCTCGATTTTGGTCACCATTGTTGGACGATACCTGCTGCTTCAAATCCTTAAACGGAAACAGAAGCTTCCCATTCGTTTCCGGAACCCCCTGAAAACTTCCATAGCTGCTGCCAGTCCCGACCCCCCCATCCAGCAAGAGACAACGACTTGAACTCCGCCATTGGAAATCCCGGCCCCGACGATGGGTAGGGATCCGCCGGCGACGACATGAAGAAGCTCAAACCCCTCGACGTGGACGCTAGCCCCGTGAGAAGCTCCAGCGACGAGAGTTAAGGCAGCGGAGGCGAGGGGAGGTGGATCATGTCGCTGAGGGCCTTGAAATCGTGGTGGTGGGCGAGGTTCAAATCCTGATTAGGGTTTGACTCAACTAGAAACACCTCTAAGTTGACTTGCAATAAAACAAGGACATCCTAGCGATGGTAAGTTGACCCAGTGTCATCTCTCAAGGAAAGTCTTTAAGGGCTTTTAGTAGTATCGTAAGAAAAGGCAATAAAAGAAAACAGTAAAGGTTTTGATTTAAAAACGTAACTTAAACTTAAACATAAATTAAACTTAAACTTAACCTAGGCAATAATTTAAACAACTCGAATTAAACCTAACTTAAGGAATTAAATACTTGTAAATTTAAAGACTTCTAATCTAGGCGTGAAACTAAAGTGCATAATTTAAATTGCATAATTGAAAAGAAAGCATAAACATAAACGAAAAGCATAAACATGATTAAACAAAAATAAATTGAATTTAAATACGAAATACCGTAAACGTCTTGAACGTGCAATTGTGTCACTCAATCACAATCCAAGAAACTAAACTAAAAACTGAATTGAAATCTAACTTAAAGCAATAAAAACTCGAAACTATGAAAGCAATAAAATTCCTAAGCTTTGGATGCCAACAGATCGCAAAGATGGCGTCTAAAACTAGGGCAAAAGATTGATTGTTACAATGAAAAGTATGGCCCTATTTATAGACTTCAATTCCCTATGGATCACCATGGAAGTTGCCATGCAAAGAAGAATTCTAAAGGCAATAGAATCGTGTAAAATAAGGCAACTTCCAGCTGCAGCGCGCGCTCTGGGAACACTCCAACTTTGGCCGAATTCGGGGCTCTCGCCAGCGGAATGGCTTCCGCTCTGGCATTCGCCAGAGGAATGGGTCTCCAGCGGAATCGCTTCCGCTCTGGCATTTGCCAGCGGAATGATGATTTCTCTGACTTTTGCGATCCCGCTGTACTGGCTTCTATCCCCTCTGCTCTGACTCTTGACTCCTCTGGTGATGACTTGGCTACACTGGCTTCTTGATTTCGCTGACTCCAGAGAAATAGTGATTTCTCTGACTCCAGAGAAATGGTGATTTCTCTGGCGTCTGATTCCTCTGGCATAGCGATTCCTCTGGCATTTCTGTTTCCAGTAGCGAAGTGATTTCTCTGGCGCTTCCTTGCTCGCTTCGATTCCTCTGGAACTTCCGCGCTCGCTTTGATTCCTCTGGCATTTCCGCTGCTCTGGCTTCCGCGCGGGGTTTTAACTCTGGCGCCCCCTTCTCGGTTCCGGCACGGGGCTTTGCTTCTCTTCCATGCTAGAGTGTGCACAAACACACGATTCTTAGCCCAAATTCTCCAAGATTTGCACTCTTCATCTCAAAAACCTAAATCTCCTGCAAGGCATAAAATAGACCATAAAACGCACCAATTTCCAGAAGATTTAACTTAAAATAAGCACATGCAAACCCCTAAAATTAGAACAATTAGGCATAAATCAGGGTTTTTCGTTGAACCATCAATCCCCCCCAGAAAAACTCAGAATAATTTATTCACTATTTAAGAACGAAAATGTGTGAAATCCCGAAAAAAATCAAATGAAAAACAATGACCGTTCATAAAAAATCTCACTGCTCTGACCGCCCTTGGTTCGTGCCATCGCCGGAAAATGGGTTGAAGAAGACTGGAAATATGACCGCCAAGTTCGCGCCGCCTCAAAAATCTGGTCAATGCCTCAAGAAATTTCTTTAAGAATAACAAGAGATAGTGAAAATATTCATAGGGTTTAACTTTAATTGGTTAGGTGTAATTTAATTGGACCGATAAATCAAATTAATTTTTTAATCATATTTTCAAACCTTCTTCCCTATTAATTCACACAAATACTCGATTCATATCTTTGTTATATAATTTCAATCCAATCAAATCTCTCCTCTAAATTAATTAGGCGTCTTTCTCGGATATTTTCATATACCCATTTGGAAAGTCAACATATCATGCCAACTATACCCTTCCGAGATTGCCTGCGCGAATCAACTAATACAACACAATGAATAATCTGAAATGTTTACAACTTAATCTCAGCCGTTAAAAAGGTAGAGATCTAAGCTTAATATAAGTTCTTAAGTTATATACTAAGAGGGGTTTGTGGAATAACTGCCCCCCCTATATATATATATATATATATATATATATATATATATATAGGGGCGCGCTCCAGTGAGACCCCCTATTTTCGTGTAACATGAGTACAATGAATAAGACATATAATACTAATGAACAAAACGTATATCTAATGAACAAGAAGTATATACAGATGAAAAATAAAATTTAAAAAATTCGTAATAAATAAGACATATATACTGATGAATAGGGCCGTATATACTGATGAACAATGCAATATATACTGATGAATAACAAAATTTAAAATATTCTGCTCCCTCCAGGTTTCGAACCCTGAGAAAAAAAATCACCCTCCAGATACAATATCAACCATAGGATTGATAAAATAAACGCACCAGATCGTGCCCTAGATCTCACTAAAATTAGGGGGTCATTGGAGCGGCCCCCCACTACTACAAAAGTTTACATACATAACAGTACATAGATAACGGTTTTTTTCAAAAACCGTTATGTATGAGCGCACTTTTAGGAATAGATAACGGTTTTGCAAAAATCCGTTATCTATGTAGTGTTGTCTATATGCATAGATAACGGTTTCAATTAATTCGTTATGTTTTTGCGTTATCTATTAGTTACATACATAACGGTATTACAAACCGTTAAGCCGACCGTTATCTATGTGCGTATTTTTGAACTCTTACATAACGATTATTGAAACCGTTAAGTAAAAGTGTTATGTATGCGATTATTTCATTTAATTTTTTATTTTCATAATTAATTTATTTATTAAATAATTTAAAAATATTGTATAATTCTATCTCTCATCTCTTCCCCAAATCTCTCTCTCTCTTCGCGATCTCTCCCTCTTTGAGAGATAGTCGCCGCCGCTGCTGAGGCAAGTTCCGGCGAATGGTAGCTATTCGCGCTCTTCCGGCGACATCGGTCGCCGCGACCTCGCCTCTCCATTTTCCTCTAACATATAGCTAGGGCAAAGGTTGAGCCCTAGTTCTTCCCGCCCCCACCCACCCTGCATCGCGTCGCCTCTGACGCCGCTCTTCTCGCAGCAGCAGATCGGGCGGCGGAGCACCCTTCTCCCCTCCACCGAGCACGAGCAGACCACCCCTCTCCTCCACCGACGCCGCTCTTCTTGCAGCAGCATCAGCAGCAGATCGGGCTTTTTGCTTCTCCGTCTGCCACCTACCGCACCCGTCTCTCTTTCTCCGTCCGTTAGCCCTAGCAGCTGCCGCCGGTCGAGCTCTCAATCGCAGACCCTAGGAGCCGCCGCTGTCGCCACCGCCTTCTACAATAGCCACCACCAAGGTAGAATCCCTAATTATACATCCCTTACGCAAATCTCATTCCAAATCCCTAAATTTTGAACTTTGTTGGTAACAATATGATTTAGATTAGGGCTTTTGCTCGAATTTTTTAAATTGTCTGAAGCTATTTTGCTCAAATTTTTTAATTTTGTGAAGCTATTTTGCTCAAGTTTTTGAATTATCTCTCTGTTATTGGATTATCCTCAATTGTAAGAATGAAACACATTCTCATACATAATTCTCCAACTGGTTTTTATGTGAATAGTTATAACTTACAACAACTAGTGCCCTTCATGAAGAACTGACAGTAGGTTATATAGAATGAGAGTGCTCTAATTAAATTTTTTCAACTACCTTGCATCAATGGTTTTCTGAATGGTAGTCGGAGGCAAAGGTGTTCTTTTTTCTTGTCAGAATATTATGTGTTGATTATATATTTTCATAATAATGTAACACGGGAGGAGCAAAAGATATGGAATAACATTAATGAAAATAAGGCTTTGCAAAATATTGTAGTTTCTTTATAGCTGCAACTTCCCTTTAGTTACTATATTTCTCTTGAACTTTTTCAGTTTCCTTAATAAATTGAGGAATGCATAAGCAGAGGTAATGCCTCTCACGAAGTGTTGAATCAGTGAACACATCAGTTTCTAACTTTGTTCTTCTTAGATGCTTGCTTAGTTGATCTTGAAATTTTCTGAATTTGCTTCTGATTTATTGAATTCAATGCATATGATTGGTTTTGGTATTTGCATTAGGTCAAGTGACTTGTGTTTCTTGTCATTTATGTTCATTCCTTCTCTCTCGGATTGGTGTTTCTTCCATCAGTGAACTCATTTGCACTCAACTTCTTTTGTTTGAACCGAAACAGCTCCTAACCCAAATATGCCTCGCAACTTATCCAGCTCAACTTTGTATTAGTGGATGGTCTGACAGAGCATTTTATTCGAGCACTGTTCCACTTCTTTAATGAAGTCATCAAGGTATCTTGTTTTACTTGACCATTTGGTTTTTAATAACCTGTCCGTTTGTATGCTAGGCACTCTTTCTAATTGTGGAAGCAAACAACGAAGCACTTGAACTGGGAGATGCTTTATTAAGGTCAGTTCTCTTGTTTTTTGAAAGTTCTACAGGCAAACTGCTTTGGGAAAATTGTTACACCACCTGGATGACTATAATTGAGTACTAACTGGCATTGAATTTTTGAATTCAATTCTTGGTTGGCAGTTGTGCAGCATTTCCAAGTGAAGATTGGGAGATTGTGGACTCATACTTGGCGCACGTGGCGATGCTTTTGAGCATGAGGCAACTAGAAGAATGCGTAATGAATTTATGGTAGCTTGGGATGGCTTGAGGTCAAAAGACAACCAGAGAATCATAGCAGGTTGATTAACTAGTTCTTGAGGACTTGGTGCTAGAAACATTGTATGATAGAATTTTGTTTTAGCTATAAGGTAGTTGGTATTTTCAATTTTGAATCGAAATATGCAATGATGATGTATACTTGATATTTGGTTCATTTTGCTTAGTTGTTATTGTTGATAAATTAACATGATTAAATAAAGAAATTTAAAGGCCGTGCCATAGGGGGCTCGAACCCACGACCTTCGGTTTTAGACATTAACCCCCCTAATTGCTTAATCGATACACACACTACATCGTTTAATTTTGATGCAAAACTATGTTCGCCGTGCATCGCACGGGCGAATGTACTAGTTTGTACATAAATTCAACACTTATACTGATATATATATATATATATATATATATATATCAATTAAAATAAGAACGCTTATTAAAATATAAATTAAGAACCATTTTCAGCCCTTAGATCATCAAGATCTACGGTTGATTCATCACCTTGTTGGATATATTCATGGTCATGAGTTCGAATCCCAAAGGTAGCAAAAAATTATTTTTTCGATATTCATACCTTTGTACAGTTTATTCATGCGTGTTATACATAAAATTCATGCATTTTTGCTGGTTCGTAATTCTTAAAATAAGGGTGGTTTATTGAATAACTGCCCCCTATATATATATATATATATATATATATATATATATATATACATATATATAGGAATGTTATGCTACATACCTTATGTGAGCACCACTCACGTTTATCCCTTGTTAGCATTATCTTTTTTGTTTTAGACATTTATTTTTACTCTAATACTTTATAAATCGTTAATAGGATCATTAATTTTATACATAACATAAAAATCAAAGTCTAATTTATTCTTTTTATTAATTATTTGAAGTTAAAGGGAATATGAACAAATCAGACTTTGATTTTTATGTTATTTATAAAATTAATGATCTTAATAACAATTTATGAAGTATTAGAATAAAAATAAATGTCTAAAACAAAAAAGATAATGCTAACGAGGGCTAAACGTGAGTGGTGCTCACATAAGGTATGTAGCATAACATTCATATATATATGTGTGTGTGTGTGAGAGAGAGAGAGAGAGTGTGTGTGTGTTAATATATATATATATATATATATATATATATATATATATATATATATATAGTTTAATTTTAAAATTTGTATTTTGCTAAAATAATAACAAATACAACCTAGCAATAATTATGATAAAAATAGATGATCAAGGAACATGCCAATTTAAATATTTTTTATGCATTAGATGAATATATAGTTTAATTTTAAAAGTTATATCTTTATATATATAAAAAGCAAAGTAAATGTAATTTAATACAATTGCAAGGATATAATTGGAATTTATGGGAGAAAAAAAATACATGAATCCTATGCTAATGAAAACTGCCGTAAATTATACTCAAAAAAAAAAAAAAACAGCCGTAAATAATAAATTGGAAGAAAAAAAAAACTGCCCATTTAAATAATCTTGCATATAAATCGGCATTGCATATGCATGCATGTTACTATTTTTGTGAATTAAGTTTAAATTTTCAATCCCTTCCTCTCTTTTTTCTCATTTTGTTGACAAAGTATATTTTTCTCATTTTCATGAAATTCTATTTTGGATAAAATATGTAATATATATCTTGAATGAAAGGTCATGAAATTACCTTTAATTTGATATATAATAGTATATAAAACAAAATTAAAATGAGCAAGTTGTGATCATTTAGAGTTTTAACATATTAAAAAAAATTGTATTTTAAGAAGTGATATTTTCCTTAAAATGAGGAACCATATTTTTATATAAATTACATTGGTTGTATTAAAATATTACATCACTTTGCAAATAATAAAATTTGTATCAAATTTAAAGTTTTTAGTTTATATTAATAATTATAAAGCGTAAGAATAACTTAAGTGAGTCTAAAATCACAATCGCCGCGCGATGCGCGGGAGGTACACTAGTTTTGATAAAATAGAGAACCTAGCAAAGATGAAATTTGAAAATCACGAAATTAATGACGAAATACTCAAATTTGAAAATCATGAAATTAATGTACATAAATTCAACACTTATTATAAATATTGAAGATAATTATTTTCTCATCACACCACTATTCTGCTGTTCGAGCTATCACCGAAAATGATGAAAGCAAATTATAAAAGTCTTCAATTTGTTTTCGTTAGTTTCTTATTTTTATTCGCATCGCCCATTAAAGCAGATGATGAACAAGAACTGATTGCAAATGGGTACAGCGTTCAATCAGTCAACGCCGATTCATCGGGAAAATCGTTGAACGCTATTCTTCAGCTAATCGACGCCAATAATTCCTCCCTTTACGCTCCTCATATTCCTCTCCTCTCCCTCGTAGCCAGGTACTTACAATTACAAATTACAATCATCCATCATTTATTTACACATACATTTTCATTATACGTGATTACTGCAAATTAACGTATCCTTCTAGTATATCAATTAATCCAATTTTGATCGCATAAACATTGTCACATGCATTGATTTAAATGTAATTATGTATATTATAAATAGAAAAAAAAAAAAAAAAAAAGAGTTAATGAGCTCAATTAGCTCTTCTTGTATAAGAAAATGAAAAAATGTCCATCCAGATAAAAATATGGAAAAACTAGAATTTTTTGATGTAAATGTACAATTATATCCTTAATACTGTTACACATTTTTTCACAAAAATGTGTAATAACATAAAATTGTGTAATTGTGAAAAAAATATAACAGTGTAAAATACTCTATTACACACTTTTTCAAAAATTGTGTAATAATCGCGAAAATCGTGTAATAGTGTATTTTACACTGTTACACATTTTTCCACTTTTAAAAAGTGTGTGTATAGTGTATTTTACACTGTTCCACACTAAAAGGAGTATTATTTTTATATTTTTATTTATATGACTAGAATTTCCTATAACTAAAAAGTTTTGGCTATAGTAGGATGCTGCCTCTAAAAAAAAATGTATGAAGAATTATGAATAATTATGTATGAAGAATTCCACTCATGCACTTTGCAGCTTGGAAACGAAAGACCGTCTCCGAGTGACGATAACCGACGCCAACGCCACCCGTTGGGAAGTCCCCGACGACATCCTCCCGCGGCCGCACCGCCCCGACAACCACTCAACACCGCATGCGCCGCTGCTCTCCGACCCCAGCTCCGATCTCACCTTCACCCTCCAAAACACCACCCCTTTCGGCTTCGCTGTGGGCCGCAGAGGCGTCTCCGGTGACGCCCTCTTCAACGCCACGCCGAGCAACAACAACTCCTGGACGTACCTCGTCTTCACGGACCAATACCTGCAGCTCTCGTCGTCTCTTCCGACCAACAATGCCTCCAATCTGTACGGCATAGGAGAGCACACGAAGGGCTCCTTCAAGCTCCAGCCCGGCCAGACGCTGACGCTCTGGAACGCCGACATCGGCAGCTTGAACACCGATCTCAATTTGTATGGATCGCACCCCTTTTACATGGATGTGAGGCCTAATGGGATCACTCACGGCGTTTTGCTGCTCAATAGTAATGGCATGGATGTCGTCTACTCCGGTGACCGGATCACGTACAAGGTGATCGGAGGGATTCTTGATCTGTATTTCTTTGCCGGGCCGACTCCGGAGCTGGTGATGGAACAGTACACCCATCTCATCGGCCGCCCTGCCCCCATGCCATACTGGTCTTTCGGTTAGCATGCTTCACTTCAGTTTCATGTTTTTCTGATTAAGGTATGAGTTTTTTGTTTTGAACTGTGTTTTGTAGGGTTTCACCAATGTAGATATGGCTACAAAGATGTTCATGACGTGGAAGGCGTGGTGGCTGGCTATGCAAACGCTAGCATTCCATTAGAAACGATGTGGACCGACATTGATTACATGGATAAATACAAAGATTTCACTCTCGATCCACTTAACTTTCCTGAAGATGAAATGAATAAATTCGTCGATCAACTCCATAAAAACGGTCAGAAATATGTCGTCATTGTTGATCCCGGTAAACATATATAAATTCCATTCAAGAATGCTTCCTCTGTATATTTATATCCTTGATGAACATGAAGTTAAATTACTATAATTTCTTGGCTCTAATTTGCAGGGATTGGTATAAATGAATCGTATGCGACATACCAGAGAGGATTGAAAGCCGACATCTACATCAAGCGCGATGGCGTGCCTTACGAAGGGCAGGTCTGGCCGGGGAAGACCTACTTCCCCGACTTCCTCAACCCAGCCACCGGAGATTTCTGGACTAATGAGATCAAGATTTTCCGGGAGCTTCTCCCCATTGACGGCCTCTGGATCGACATGAACGAGCTCTCCAACTTCATAACCTCCTCCTCCACTTCAAATTCGAGTTTAGACAATCCGCCTTACAAGATCAACAACGGCGGAGGCAAGCGCCCCGTAGGCGACAGGACTGTGCCGGCGACGGCTCTCCATTTCGGGAACGTGACGGAGTACAATGTGCATAATCTTTACGGCTTCCTGGAGTCGAGAGCGACGTATTTCGCCCTGGCTAACGTGACCGGGAAGAGGCCCTTCGTGCTGACCCGCTCCACCTTCGTCGGCGCGGGCAAGTACGCGGCGCACTGGACGGGCGACAATGCCGCCAGCTGGAACGACCTTGCCTACACGATCCCCAGCATCTTGAACTCGGGCTTGTTCGGCCTTCCCATGGTCGGAGCTGATATATGCGGCTTTCTGAGAGACACGAATGAGGAACTCTGCAGAAGATGGATTCAGTTGGGAGCATTCTATCCCTTTGCTAGGGATCACTCTGACAAAAACAGTGGGCGTCAGGAGCTCTACCTCTGGGACTCCGTGGCGGCGTCGGCTCGCACAGTCTTGGCGCTTCGCTACAAGCTGTTGCCGTATTTCTACACGTTGATGTACGAGGCCAGCACCAAGGGCGTGCCTATTGCGAGGCCGCTCTTCTTCTCCTTCCCTGCTGACGCCAACACTTATGGAAACAACGCTCAGTTTTTAGTGGGAAGGAGCGTGCTCGTCTCGCCCGTGCTGGAACAGGGCGCGCTCACAGTGAATGCCTATTTTCCCAAGGGGAATTGGTTCAACATGTTCAACTACTCGAGCTCGTTGAGCCTCAAGCAGGGGGGGTACGTGCAGCTGGACGCGCCGGCTGAATCCATCAACGTGCATGTTGGCCATGGGAGCATCGTAGCGATGCATGGCGAGGCGATGACGACGCAGGGGGCGAGGGCCACGCCGTTCCATTTGCTGGTTGTGATGGGAGAGAGTGGGAATAGCTCCGGGCAAGTGTTCTTGGATGATGGTGATGATTTGGAGTTTGCAGGCGAGGGAGGGAGATGGAGCTTAGTCACATTTAACGCTGGTTTGGTGGGGAATCAAGTGATTGTTGAATCGAGAGTTTTGAATGGGGATTTTGGTCTGAGCCAGAACTGGACCGTTGGTAGTGCCACCATTCTTGGATTGAGGAAGAACAGCACACAAGGATGTGAGCTGCCTGCTGACAGCAATGGATTTGTAAAATTGGAGGTGTCGAATTTGTCTTTGCCTATTGGGAAAGAGTTCAAGATTCAGACCAACCCTTGTCAGCAAAAGAGGCTTCACTGGTTAAGGGGTTAGCTTATGCTTGAGGAGTATGAGTTATTGTCCGGATGGAATGCATGTTCAGCCACTCATCTGTTTATTATGTTGAGATTTGCGTACCTTTTAATTGTTTATTAATTATATGAGATTCTCATTGTTTGTTGATCGATATGTCAGTAGGATGTTTGCAGTCATGTACCTATAATTCCTATTTTTATATAAGTTCTTCAATCTCAAATGTTACATCCGTTTTTTGAATTAGAATAATAGAATTCATCAACTTTTTTACATGAGTTCCAAAAACCAAGAGAATAGAAGTTGACTTTCATTTTAAAAAGTAAATTGGTTCCAAAATTAATTTTATCTTGGAGGTGCAACAATTAAATTCAACTTTTATACCTATCTTTGCATTACCAATAAAGACACTTTAATATTCAGTTGAGATCAAATGTGAAGTAGAAAATCTCGTACGAGAAAGGAATCTAAAGTGCCCACTATATGTGAAAACTATGTGCCATTCCCATTCGTTGTGAATAAAGGCCTAAGAATAAAAAAAAAAAAATATATGAAAAAGACTGCGTCCGTCCACTTGAAATGAAAATTGTCCGTCCAATTCCTAAACTTTAATTAATTATTTAATACTATTTGCCAGAAGATATTTTGTTTCGTAGCCCAATTCAAAAGTGACAGAAAAACTGCAAAAGGTAGGCCGCACAAAGATAATTTAATTATTACTTTATTACTTAAAAAAAAGTGATGATTATTATCCAGAACTTAATTTAATTATTACTCACATGTTCCAGCTGAAATGTCCTGCTTTCCTTTTTGGGTTGTCCCACTTGAAATGTCCTGTTTCCTTTTTTGGCAATACACTCTCTCTCTACTTAATATTTAAATAATTTTCACCAATCCACTTTATCTACTTTATACACATTTCTTAATCTCCGTGCCGAAAAGAAACATGACATTTAAGCTGGGACGGAGGGAGTACTTTAAAAAAGTGATGATTATCTAATAAACGTACATAATCTTTAAGTAATTGGAATTTAAACAATTAAATAAGTCGATAGGCGCTACTACATAATTTAACTCACTATGAGGACATCCGTAATAATTAATCAATTTAATTATAATTAATACTCCATACTTTGAACTATAATTAAGGTTTATTAATTATAATTAATTTTTTTAATTATAATTAGAGTTGGTTAATTATCAATTGGAAATTATTAATTTTATTTAGAATTTATTAATCATAATTACATTATGATTAAGTTACAATTGATCAAATAATAAAGGAAATGAGTGGGGCCCAGGCCCGTGCTGATGTCGGCATCCTAGCCCGTTAAATAATTTAATAAATTTATTTGGATGCTATGTAAAACAAATATAGTTATCTCGTCGTACCTAGCATATATATCTAAGAATATATATTACACACGAAGAAATATCTATTGCAAACTTTGTCCTATAGTAATAAATTTCTTTAGTAGGCTAGTAGCTCCTCAACCGTGAAATGACGAGATAAGTTAAAATATGCTCAAATGCTAATCACATATATAATGTCACATCAAGTGTAAAGTACTCCCTCTGTCCACGAAAAAGTGCCCTACTTACCCCTTTTTTTTTGTCCACGAAAAAGTGCCCTGTTTACCTTTTTGTACATTCATACCCTTTACTTTTCAATTTATTTACAACTTATGTCATTAATAAATCCACACTTTTATTTAATCTATGCAATTAACCCCCACAATCAATCCCATTTATTTATTTATTTTCTTAATTTTCAGTTTATTTATTTATTTTCTTAATTTTCAGTTTATTTATTTATTTATTTTCTGAATTTCAAGTTTATTTATTTATTTATTTTTGAATTTTTAGTTTATTTATTTCCAGTTTATTTATTTATTTATTTATTTATTTCCAGTTTATTTATTTATTTTCTGAATTTTCAGTTTATTTATTTTCCATTTTATTTATATATTTATTTTCTGAATTTTTAGTTTATTTATTTATTTATTTTCTGAATTTCAAGTTTATTTATTTATTTATTTTTGAATTTTCAGTTTATTTATTTCCAGTTTATTTACTTATTTATTTATTTATTTCCAGTTTATTTATTTTCCAGTTTATTTATTTATTTATTTTCTGAATTTTAAGTTTATTTATTTATTTATTTTCTGAATTTCAAGTTTATTTATTTTTGAATTTTCAGTTTATTTATTTATTTATTTATTTATTTACTTTCGAATTTTCAGTTTATTTATTTTCCAGTTTATTTATTTATTTTTTTCTGAATTTTCAGTTAATTTATTTCCAGTTTATTTATTTATTTATTTATTTTCTGAATTTCAAGTTTAGTTATTTATTTATTTTTGAATTTTAAGTTTATTTATTTTTCAATTTATTTATTTATTTCCAATTTATTTATTTATTTTCTCAATTTTCAGTTTATTTATTTATTTATTTTCGAATTTTTAGTTTATTTATTTCCAGTTTATTTATTTATTTTCTGAATTTTCAGTTTATTTATTTATTTATTTATTTATTTATTTCCAGTTTATTTATTTTCCATTTTATTTATATATTTATTTTCTGAATTTTCAGTTTATTTTTTATTTATTTTCTGAATTTCAAGTTTATTTATTTATTTATTTTTGAATTTTCAGTTTATTTATTTTCCAGTTTATTTACTTATTTATTTATTTATTTATTTATTTATTTCCAGTTTATTTATTTATTTATTTTCTGAATTTTAAGGTTATTTATTTTCTGAATTTCAAGTTTATTTATTTTTGAATTTTCAGTTTATTTATTTATTTATTTTCGAATTTTCAGTTTATTTATTTTCCAGTTTATTTATTTATTTTTTTTCTGAATTTTCAGTTAATTTATTTCCAGTTTATTTATTTATTTATTTATTTCCGTTTTATTTATTTATTTTCTGAATTTCAAGTTTAGTTATTTATTTATTTTTGAATTTTCAGTTTATTTATTTTCCAGTTTATTTACTTATTTATTTATTTATTTCCAGTTTATTTATTTATTTTCTCAATTTTCAGTTTATTTATTTATTTTTTTTTTAATTTTTAGTTTATTTATTTCCAGTTTATTTTTTTATTTATATATTTCCAGTTTATTTATTTATTTTCTGAATTTTCAGTTTATTTATTTATTTATTTCCAGTTTATTTATTTTCCATTTTATTTATATATTTATTTTCTGAATTTTAACCTTATAAAATAATGACAAATAGTTAGTGCAAGATTAGTAAAAGTAACCACAATACATTAACACTACCCTTTTAGTCTTTTACACCACCTTTACACCACCTTTTTCAGCTTTCTTAAAACCCGTGCCAGCACCCAAATGGGGCACTTTTTCGTGGACGGAGGGAGTAATAGATAAATTTTGTGGATGAAAAACTAGCACTATATATGGAATTTGAACTTAATTACCACACGCGTCATCTACCTCCTAACAAAATTTATTAAATTAAATCTTACGAAAACTTGACTTGAGAATTAAATCAAGTAATCCAATGCTTAATTTGTGATCACTAGCGAGACATTACTTGGAACCAAATGACTGGAAAAATAAAAATAAATAAATAATATCAAGTCATTTGAATTACTAATATACTTTTTCATCGAACATATATATATATGTACTCTTTCTACTAATAATTAATTAAAATTGGACCTGCTTAAGGAGCGCTACAGATTTTCAATAGAAATTTAGTACTACAAGAAATAATCACATTCGACGTCACATTTTGAGTATTTAAATTAATAGATAATTATACAATAGAAACCTTAATCATGTCCAAATTAAATCCCTCAATATATAAATATACCACTCACAACCATCTCATTTTCTTAACCCTCCTTGCCATTATATTCAACACTCAACACACACACACAGAGCTAGAGATGATGAAACTCCCACTAATTCTACTCTCACTTCTTCAAATGCATGACATCACACAACTCAAGGAGCAAACCCTAGTCGAAACCGCATGCGCAAATACCCTTAATTACGACCTCTGCGTCGCCACCCTCCACGATTTTCCGCTCAGCGCCACCGCCGACGTGGCGGGGCTCGGGCTCATACTGGTCGACGTTGTCAACTCCAAGGCGGAAGCAGCTCTATCGGCCATCGAGGAGCTCAGGCGGCGCCACCCGGAAATGAGGAACGCGCTGGGCCAGTGCTGGATCTCGTACAAGGCGGTGATTGCGGCGGACGTCCCCGAAGCCGTGGCGGCGCTGACGAAGGGCGTGCCGAAATTCGCGGAGTCCGGGATGAGCGACGCGGCGTGGGAGGCGGAGATTTGTGAGGGCAGCTTCGGGAGGGCGGCGGCGCTGACGCCGTTGAGCGGAATGAATAAGGAGATTCACGACTTAGCTGAGGTGGCGGTTGGTATTATTAGAATTTTGCTTTAATTTGACACATTTTCTTTTCTTTCCCTTTAATTTCCTCATCATGTGTATATAATAATGTGATGTTTATATTTATATACGATCGGATATAGATATACGCCATAACATATAGATGAACTATACGTAAATGGCAGTGTTTATATATATTAATGAGTATTTGTAATATTATATACGTTGAATCGTTGATGATTAATACTCCCTCCGTCCCGCTTCAAATGTCTCCTTTCTTTTGGGCACGGAGATTAAGAAATGTGTAAAAAGTAGATAAAGTGGGTATAAAGTAGATAAAGTGGGTTGGTGGAAATTATTTAAATATTAGGTATAGAGAGAGAGTGTTTTGCCAAAAAGGGAATGGGTCATTTGGAGTGGGACAGCCCAAAATGGCAAATGGGACATTTAGAGTGGGACGGAGGGAGTATGTTTTTTTTTTTTTTGAGAATAATATGTTTTTTATTTGGACTGCGTCTGTGTATTTATTTCTTTACATTTTCTTTATGACAAGAATATTCGACAAGCCCTAAATAAAATTGAGCCGCTAAATTATGTTAATTAACACGTATGAAGGTATGAGCACGGTGCACGACGAATATCGAAATTAAACGACATATTTAAATAAATAATTATAAATATTAAATATAATTAAAATATAAATAAATGCAAAATATATTTTAAAAATAAAAATAAAATAGAGTTAATATATCCAACTAGCCTATTAATTTTATATAGTAAATTTTAAAAATAGCCTATCAAATAAAAACTTTAAAAATTGATCATTTTTTGTGTAAAAGTACAAAATTACCCCTAAAATTAAAAACTTAAAAATTAGCCAATTTTTTCTCCAAAAAACTTTCTATCGTACAACAATATTTAAAACTTAAAAACTTAAAAGCAGCAGACAATAATATTTTCTCTCTCTCTCTCTCTTTCTCTCTATTGTACTCCCTCCGTCCCAATAATGAAATCTCCTTTCTTTTGGGTACGAGTATTTAGGAGAGTTAAAATAGATGTAAAAGTAGTAGGGACCACATAATTAGTGCTTTAATTAATTTTATTTTATTTCTTAATTAAATTGACTAATCAAGTCTCTGCGCCTCTCTCTCTGTACGTGAGTTCTGCCGCCGCCGGCGAGGCTGTTGGCCGTGACTCCATTCCCCTTTCTCTGGCTCACTGAGCACCAACACATACACTCAATCGATCCCTAACTCTCTCTCTCTTAAATCATGTTCAACCTTCCTTCCCAAAATCGAAACATGCAAGTTCAGCCCCAAAATTTGCTCCTCCATCTGGAATTCTCATTCATTCTTATTTTTTTCTAAATTTTTAATCACTTTCCATATCTAAAAATCATTAAATATATAAAATTCATTAAATGTTTAAAACTTATTATATTAATATTCCACATATCTTGCACGAGTAAATATATATAATGATTGTAATACGGTCACACACAAAGCTTTTGTAGGTGACGTCATTGGATGAGTATTGCCTTTGTACACACTTTTGGGATATTGGGTTAATCATGTGCATCTTCTTATATATAATAAGATTGTCCAATCCTATATGACTTTTTCTCTATTTTTAGTTCTTATTTTTTTAAATTCTCATGGCTATCTTAAATCCTTCATCCAAATATTAACAAACTTCACCAATTGTAGTAATGTATTTATTAGAATAAGTAAATTCATTAACAATTAAATTTGACAGATAATCAATTATTGTAACAACTTATATTTGACTTTTTAGATATTTATAGACTTAAACGAGTTCGAGAAAAATTAGCGGATATCACTATACGTGTTTTGACGAGAACTGGTAGTAAAAACACTTATGAGTAGGGTATGCGACATGATTGGTATATAAATTCTAAAAAGATTTCGTATAATGTATAATTTCTATATTTATTATAAATTAATTTTTAATCTTTTATAATTTATGTTATTTATTATCAATGTATACTTTGTAATGTCTAGAAACAGACATATTGATTCTAAGCTTTTCTTGACTTAGATAAATCAATAACTATAACAATTTATATTGTTTATTTGGATATTTTATAAAATTTAAATGTGTTCGGATAATTAACGGATATTATTATATGTTTGGAAAGAGAGTTATGTTTGTCAGTTTGGACGGGCGAATAATTAAAATTACTTTTAAATCGGGTTTGGCACGAGTAAAAATGTATATAAGTTTTAAACGAGTGCATAAATTATATAGTTTCATACTATTTATTAGGGGTGGAAAATCGGGTACCCGCGGGTACCCTACCCGCAAAATGCGGGTACCCGCGGGACGAAAACCGCCGAAAATGGCACCCTCACCCGACCCTCTTCCCCGATGCGGGTACCCGAATACCCGCAGCGGATACCCGCTGCGGGTATGAGGGTACCCTCACAGTCCCACGATTTTTTTTTTAATTGTAATTTTGCGGGTTTTTGGTCCCGCTGGAGGGTATTTCGTCCCGCAAGAGGGTATTTTGTCCCGCATTTCAAACTATTACAAGGAGAATTTAAATTCAGAAAAAATAAAGGATTTCAGAAAAAATTTAAATTCAGAATTGTCCAAACTAACCGAAATGGCTTCTTTCACATTACCTGGTAAATTTAAATTCAGAAAAAATAAAGGATTTCCTCATGAATAAGCAATAAATAAGTCATTTCTCTCATTGCCATTTCTTAATTAAAATAATTCTTCACTCATTGCTGCATCTTAAATAATTCAAGTAAACTGAGAAATTACCTTACTTCTGCGTTCTACCGGAGACGGGAAGAGGCGGGCAGCGCCGGTGGGCGGTGGTGGCGACCGCGCGAAGGAAGAAAGCGTCGAGGGGGTGGCGACGTGCGAGCACGAGGCAACAGAGACGGGCGGGCGCGATGCAGCGTACTCCCAGGCGCAGCCGCGCAGCAGTCAGCACAGCAGCGTACTCTCAGCGGCGGCGACGGGCCGGCGCGGGGCAGCGGCGCCGGCGGCGAAGTCGAGAAGGGAGAGAGTCGAGAGCCAATTTCAGGTCAGCAGCAGCCAGGCCCAGCAGGAACAAAATAGACTAAAAATGAGGGCTAGGAGAGTTTTGGGGGTTTAATTCCTAAAATCCTAAATAAAATTATTAATTTTAATTTTATAATTTTAAATCTGCGGGTAATGCGGGTATCCGCGGGTATACCCGAGGGTACCCTCTACCCGCAATTTTTGAGGATACGATACCCGCACCCGACCCTCCACACCCGATACCCGCGCGGGTATCGGGACGGGTGAGGGTATACCCGATACCCGCAACCCGATTTTCCACCCCTACTATTTATTGTTAACACACACATATAGATGTTCAGGAATCCACATTTATTTTTTTGCAGAAGACTTCACTAATTGTAGAATCTAAATAAAAGATTATCTACAAGCTTGTGTGAATTTTTCTCTATTTATTAATATTTTATTATTTATTATTTATTGTTAATATTTTTTTTAAATGTTATGAGTTTTTATTGAGATAGATAACTAATTATTGTAACAACTTATATTTGATTATTTAGATATTTAATAAATTTAAGCATATTCGGGTAATTAGTGGATATTACTATTATGAATTTAGCTCTGACTTTGAAATCTAGATTTGTATGATAATTGCATCGGTACTGACTGAAAAGAGCAAATCCTTATTATGGCAAAATATTAGGGAATGGTAATATTTAATTTTGTACTATAACAAAAAGCTATTATGAATTTAGAATGAGAATGAATAGTAACATTATTTTTAATTAAATTAAAAACGAATATGAGTATATAAAGGAAGTTCATAATCTGCAGATTGTATAATTATCAAATTTATACTTGAAATTGTGAACAAAATTTATACTCTCTCCGTCCCATTAATAAAGACATAGGTCTTTTGGGCACGGAGATTAAGGAAAGGTAGATTAGCTGTTAAAGTGTTGTGGCCCACCACTATTAGTGCAATTGATTAGTTTTAATTTAGTGTATTTATTTATTTCTATTTAATGTTTTAGTTGAATTTTAAATTTTTGTAATTTCATTAATGTCTTTATTAAACCCCAATTCTCTCTCTCTCATCTGCTCCGACCACCGCCGACCACCAGCGCCGCCGCCGCCGTCGACCATGACCGTCGATTCCCTCTGCTATGCCGCTGAAAATCGAACCCATAAACAATTGCAAATTTGTGACTGCAGAAACTGATTCAAAAACTGATTGAATCAACCCAGAAACAATTGGACAGATTGAAAATTGCAAATTGAAAAATCGAACCCAGAAACAATTGCAAATCGAACCCAAAAACAATTGCAAATCAAACCAAGAGATAATCGAACCCACAAACAATTGGGGCGAGGAGATGGGCGGTGGCAGAATTGGGGCGAGGAGATGGGCGGCGATAATGGAGGATTCCAGAACCAAGGCGGAGGGGTTCTTGCCCAAAATCGAACGCTTGCAAACCCTAGCCCCCAGCTCTGCCGCCCTGCAAACCCTAGCCACTAGAACCAGATCTGTCGGAGAAGAGAAGAGAATGGGTGGCGGTTGTTCGGTCAGAGAAGGCGGCGGCGGCAAACACAGAGGTAGAGAAAGAGATGAGCGAGAGAGACGAGGGAGAACCGAGAGGGGAAGAGAGAGGAGTCGGACATAGAGAGATGCGAGGGGAAGAAGGAAGGCGGTCGCGGTGCGGCCCCAGAGCCGCCGTCGGCTGGAGAAGGAGAAGCAGGCGGCGGCGAAGAAGGAGAAGAGAGGGGGAGGGGCGCCGCGCTGTTCGGCGGGGCTAGGGCTAGGTCTCGGCCCTCTGCCCCCGTCAGTGGTCGGAGAGGCGAGGGGTGCTCGACGGTGGTGGGAGGCTCGCCGGAGAAGCTGGATTGAGAGAGAGAGAGCCGAGAGAGTGAGAGAGGTGGAGAGGACGAAATTTGGCAAAAATAAGATTAGGGTTTTTTTGTCTCTTATTTATACCATAATTAAGGTGCAATTAATTAGTGTATCTTATGCCCTAATTATTTCCTTTTTGGAAATGTGTCTTTATTATTGGGACAACCCAAAAAGGAAAGTGTGTCTTCATTAGTGGGACGGAGGGAGTATATAATAATTAATTCCCGTCGAATTTCAACAGACAAGAAACTAGTATTATTAAATCAATGAGAAATTAGCACTGAGTTTCGGCGATTAACATAATACTTGGCAAACACTAAGAACCCATCTATATCTATATATTATATAAAACACCAGTTTAACAGTAAAATTTTAGCTCCAAATTTTATCTCTGCCACGTTCTCTCTAACTATTAACCACGATTGAATTCTTCTCCCACGATTTTAATGAATATTTCTCAACATCTGAAACCATTTTCGTCAACTCTCTTTTCTTCTAGATTCTATAACCGCCGATCCATCGCTCACCAAACTCAATTGAAGATTCGGCTGCCATTTCTTGATCGTCAGCTGCCGCCCTAGCGCCGCCGCCTCAGACCAACGTCGCCCAAAATGGTAAAAGCAAAACCAATCAATTTCTTCCCCTCTCTCTCTCTCTGTGTTTCTATTTTTCTCCCATGATTTTAAAGAAAAATTCCCAATATCTGAAATTCCTTTTGTCAACTCTTTTCCAGATTTCATAACCGCTCCTCGCTATTCCATCATTCACCAAACTCAATCGAAGACTCGGCCGCCATTTCTCGGTTGTCAATCGCTGCCCTAGCGTCGCCGCATCAGACCACTGTCGCCCAAAACAGTAAAAGCAAAACCAATCAGTCTTCCTCTCACTTTGTTTCTATTCTTAATCTCTTATTCAACATATTTGAATTCACAGGTGAGTGTGTGTCTGTGCAGACAGTGTGTGCAAAGCAAGACACAAGATCAGTCAATACATTGAGGCCACTGCATCAGAAGTTAGAGAAGTGTTTCTAAAAGTTCTGGTACTAATTTCAATTTCATTTTTTTCGTAGGTTGATTAAAATTTAAAGTGAATTATTGAAACTGGATTTTTAAATCAAGATCGGATTTTAGTTTGAAAAAAACCAACATCAAACATGGTGGTTCACTGTTTATCATCTTGAAATACTGCAACATAGAACTTCGGCTGATGCAGCCCTCCACGAGCGGCAGATTCGCCAATTGGAAGGGTGCCATGTTGGTGTATTTCTGTGCACCAGCGGCAGTTATGGTTCAAGGATTATATTCTCTTTTTTATTTCAGTGCTCTTTTTAGAGGTGTTTCACTCTTCACACATAACTGTTGGACTTATGTTTTAATGATTTTTTAGAACATAAAGTTGAAAGTAGTGTTTTACGTATGTATTCTGCTCCTTGGAAGATAAGTAGTTCTAATATTATTTTATATGTGACTTTCACTCTATTGATCTCAATATTATCTGAGTTACCGTTGAGTTATCGTCATCTGCCAGTCATGTTCTTTAAGTGATTTTTTAGTATACTCCAAATATTTTTTTATTTATATTCTCTTTGATGAATTCTTTGAATATACTGTTATTGTGATTATTTTATGTTAATTTTATGACAACTGGATTTTATTACTATTTTTATTTGGTAGCTTGAGTTCTAACTTAATGATTTGGTGAAGGAATTTGTGGATCAGATTATGTAATTATCTGAAAAATTGGAAGATTACCGCTTAGCTTTCGTTGAGACTATATTGTCTACCAGCTTATGCTTTTGAATTTGTACATTATACTCTTTTGATATGTGCTCTACCTTTTCAGATGACCACCTTAGTTGTTGTTACTTTTGTAGTTTGGAATATAGAATATTTTATTTTTATGGTAAGAATATTTTACCAATTTTATTTGATGGAATATGAAAGCATTTCAGCATTGGGGATCATGAGATTATTGTGCTACGCCATTTGAGTAAGAAATCATGACCTCCATGCTAACTAACTGGTAAGTAAAAGGTATAAATTACTTTTTACGAATCATATTTACTTATCATTCTCTTGATGATCTAAGGTAGTTTCTTTTATTAATTCCAGTTTTTCTCCATTTCTTTCCACGCGTTTGAGTTAAGCTAGAAATTATGTAGTTTGAATTAAGCTAACAATTATGTAGGATTCGAGAGGACAACAAAAATATATTAATGACAACAAAGTTTGTGGACACAAAAATATATTGAGGAATAGTTCATGAGTATATTGTAATCAAAATAGAGAAATGTGAGTGTTAATCTATTCCAGAGTCGAACTCTGCCTCTTTTTAGAGTTTTACTAAATTCTAACTTTATTTTGTATTTTTTTTGTTACGTCTTGAGATTTTGGTTGCGATATACCAATATTTTGGGACTTGAACTCTAAATGTAGTTTGTTTATTGCCCTTTTATCTTAAACTTTTTGTTACTTTAAATCAAGTTTCATTTGATTGTTGACATAATGGTTCTAGATTTGGATGCCTATTTCTCTCACGTTATGGTCACATTTAAGCAGTCCTTTACATACTCACATATGTTTCTTCCCTCCACTTTGTTTGTACTCTATCATTGATAACTATATATTGATGTTCTGATTGTTCAATGCACGTAATTCTGGCCATATGATCTTTATGTTCACTATCATTACTATTCTTCATTGCTTATTTAATTCCTCTTTTAGGCAAAGTACTGGAAGCAATATGTTGAAACTCTCATGGCCGGCAACAATAATGAAGCAACAAAACAAGTTTTTAGTCGCTATCTTTTGAATTGCTTGCAATTTCCTCTTTCATATATTTTCTGCAGTTTGCTGTTTTCTTTTGCAGTCTTGTGTTTGATGTAGTGGTTTATTATCTTGTGTTATACTGTAGATTTTAGTGCTCATGTCTGCCCACGTTGCAATTCTACCCTTTCACATGCTTTACTCATGTTGAGACCTAACCGTACTTTCACAATTTCTATGCGGGCGCTGCTACATTCGCTTGATAAGGAAAGTTAATGATAAGAAGTGATCTTGATCCTCAATTGGATCATGTGCGTCTGAGAATGGAATAAATCAATTGGATTACTATGTGATGTTAACAAATATATTCAGAATTTGAGCTTTAGAAGGAAAGGCATTTTGTCAGCAAATGGTGGATCAGAGAATTTTCCAATGAGAATCTGTGAGGCAAGATACCTGATTTGCAGCCTTAGTGTAATGGATTCCATTCCAGTTTATGTATTCTGTAGTGTCACTGCATCCTTTGGCTGTCACCGAACTTCCATTCAAAATTAACTTTCATCTCCCCGCAGGGAACCCGACTGTCGTAGTTCAGTGGGGAACCTCCATATCTGCAGCACGCGCCATCAATGCCTGCTCGAATCCTGTAAGTCCCTCCATATATGTTATTCAATATTTTGCCAAAGTATTTCAAGAACAAGAGACACTTTCTTATTAATTCTGCTTTACCATATCTAGAGTAGTTTGCAATGAGGTTGGACTTAATTGTGTAAATATGGATGCATGTGATGTTTGCATCTTGATACTGTCCCTGCAACATTTTGCAGAGAGCATGCAGCTGCAGGTTGAATAGCCTTGAAGCTTGATTGTGAGAGCTGACACATCCGAGCTCATCTAGCTTGGATGCGTCCCCTCCAAATTTGGCAATATTTTGAGGCAGGCAGTCGAGGGGGCCCGTGTTGTGAATCCAGAAGTTTCTAGCCCCTTCATCGTATAGTTTCTGCAAATATTTGATTCATCATCTTCTTCTGAGTTATGTATGATGTGTGCGAGAAAAATATCCAAGGAATAGCCTGCCAACCTTATATTTTGATTATATTAATATTTATATTTATTTATTTAAAATATTATTTTATTTCGATTCTCTTAAAATATTATTTTATTTCGATTCTCGCCGTGCATCGCACGGATGGTTATACTAGTTGATAAATGAAAGTGTAGTTGCTTTTGTATTGAATCCATATGTGTAATTTTTATTTTTATCAAATAAAATAACAATGATTAGAGTCATTAGACGTACAACCCATATCATTCAATAATAATATCACACGAGCAAATAAAATCGTACAACCATATGTCGCTTAAATTGCATCCTTTAAAATTTAATCAAACTCGAGTTGTACAATAAATTCAACTGAAGAAAGAAAAGCTATGCATTAAACTATCCAAATAATAATAATAATAATAATAATAATAATATTAATAAAATTTAATCAAACTCGAGTTGTACAATAAATCCAACTGAAGAAAGAAAAGTTATGCATTAAACTATCCAAATAATAATAATAAAAGTTATGCATTAAACTATCCAAATAATAATAATAATAATAATAATAATAATAATCCCGAGAAAAATACTCCAATCTAATCCAATCTCATCAAATCTGTGTAAAGTCTGTGACTTTAAAAAGTCCATGGATTTTAAATTCCATGGAATTCACATAGATTCCAGACGACTTTCAAAGAATTCGTGGTTGGATTTCACCCCGATTTTCTCTGATTTTCGAAGAATTTGGGGGATAATTCTGGAATTGAAATCCATGATGCCAACGCCCGCTGATTCCCATAACCGCTGGAAACCCAGCGAGCGCTGGGTTCCAGCGAGCGCTGGGAGTAAGTAAATACTATATAAAGGGCCAGCGAGCGCTGGTGCCCTAATTTTTTCATACTTCTCAACCTCTCCCAGCGCCGCTCCAGAACCTCCCACCCAAAAAATCACCTTCAACTACAATTCTTCCATACCACTACCCTCTAAAATCACCTTCAACGATATAATGGTCCGAACGAAGAACACAAACGGCGGTAGAGAGGAGCGAACTTTGAGCGAAAGGTATGAATGTCCATTTGAATTGCAAAGCGAATTAGAGGGAGAAATATTTAAGAAATTCAACTTGAATTACATTACTCCTCCGCATTACTTGGATTGGGAATTGATTAATGATTTGAAACTTAAGCAGCAAGTTGGTTTGTATTTGAAGAATCTAGGGATGAAAGAGTATGCTAAAAATATTGCATTTTCTGGGTATGATCCTCTATGTTATGAATTTATGACTACTGTGGAAATGGGTGGTGATATGAAATGGATTAAAGTTAGGATGTATGAGCGAGAGTATCGCATTAGTTTGGCTAGAATGAAAGCTGTTTTTGGTTTCAGTATTGGTGGATTATCTGATAAAACTCGGGGATGGAATGTTAATCAAGCGTGGAATCGATTGACTGACTGTGATAATTGGGATAGTTCGGGTATGCCTAGTGGGTACATTAAGGATCCGGCGTTGGCTATTGTTCATAAATTTCTTGCATATAATGTGTCTGGAAAGGAGCAGGCGAATAAGGTGAATGCAGTTGAGGTATTTTTGCTGGAGTGTGCTTTAGATGGCACAAAAGTGTGCATCTCACAGTTTATTTGGGCTGCTATGATTCGGGCGAAGAAGCGCCCTACTGCCCATGCTTCTTTCGCTACTATTATCACTGGTTTGGCACACAAGAATGGAGTTCTTGCTGCGACAGATGGGCCTCAGCATGGTCAGGATGAGCTGCATGGTGAGTACATTGATTATAGTGAGCTCAGAGCAGCTCAATTGATTTCTGACCGATACACGCTGGTTCCTCATGAGAAGAGGAGTTGTGTAGTTAACTACATACACTCCGAGATTGCAGCAGGCCGTCGTCCCCGCATTGATCCTGGTGCCGGTCCATCTAGGGGTGAGCAAAATATCCGAAATCCGAATATCCGATCCGAACCAAACCGAATTTTAAAATTTGGTTCGGATTTTTCGGATCGGATCGGATTGAATTTTAAGCAAATTTCGGATTTTCGGATCGGATCGGATTGACACCTTAAAAATCCGAAAAAATCCGAAATCCGAATTATATTTATAATATAATTAATATTATAATATTATAAATAAATATATATAATTATTAGTTTTTAAATAGTTAAATATTTCTAAATTCTAACCCTATACTCCCATTTTGGTTGATTATAATTAATGGCTTGTTAATTATACCTTAATTTGATTGTAATTATCTAATAGGTTAGGTTGACATCTATTTCGGATTTTTCGGATTTTTTCGGTTTTCGGATTTTTTTTTACGTTTCGAATTTTTTTTTCACATTTCGGATTTTTCGGTTCGGATCGGATTTTATCCGAAAATTTTCGGATTTTCGGATTCGGAT
Organism: Salvia miltiorrhiza; assembly: GCF_028751815.1. Taxonomy (NCBI): domain Eukaryota; kingdom Viridiplantae; phylum Streptophyta; class Magnoliopsida; order Lamiales; family Lamiaceae; genus Salvia; species Salvia miltiorrhiza. The sequence goes on from NC_080391.1 coordinate 29,199,283, forward strand.
TTTCGGATAATACGGTTCGGATCGGATTGAATTTTAGAAAAATTTTGGATTTTCGGATCGGATCGGATCAGGCAAAAATCCGATCCGAAATCCGAATGCTCACCCCTAGGTCCATCTAGGACCGCCGGCGATGATGAAGAAGAGGAGAACGAAGAAGAAGCTGAAGAGGAAGCCGAAGAGGCAGAGGAAGAAGACGAGGGGAATGGAGAGCGAGCAGCTGGTGGTTCAATGTCGAGAGACTACTATCAGCAGGTTCAGAATGATCTCACATCATTCCGTGCACACTTTGATTCATCCATGAGAGCATTCCGAGCTCATTTTGACTCATCGATGACATCAATGAGGGATGATATGAATGCTCGCTTTGATGCACAAGACCAGCAGATTGCCGAGCTGCAGCGCCAGTGGGATTCTTGGAGACCACGTTTATGAGTTTTTATATTAATGTTGACATTGTTTTATGAGTTTGGATAATTTTATCTTTTGAACAATGATTAATGTTTGTTTTAATGAATTATGTTTGCATTTGATTCATGAGTTTCATGTTTTCATTACATTTTAATCATGTTATTATGTTTTTATGATCATACAAATGAAATGAAAATAAAAAAATATACACAAATTTGTAACATAAGCAACCCCAAAAAATATGAATTCCACGGAATTGAGCATGAATTTGGGGGTATTTGTTTGGGATTTGAGTAAAATCCCCAGAATTCGAGCATTCTAAATTGGAGCTCCAGCGGCCGCTGGAAGCCAGAACACGCTGGGAACCCAGCGCTCGTTGGGAACCCAGCGTGTTCTGGCTTCCAGCGGCCGCTGGAGCTCCAATTCAGAATGCTTGAATTCTGGGGATTTTACTCAAATCCCAAACAAATACCCCCTAATTCATGCTCAATTCCGTGGATTTCATCAAATCTCCAACTAATACACCCCTAATTATATAATTCATGCTCAATAAAATCAACCAATATCCATTAAAAAAATCTATAAAAATAACGTCAACATCCATAAAACATCCAACATTGAAAAAAAAAATGTTAATTCAACCACATCCATCAAAACACCGCCTTAAGTATTATATTCGGTCGCCGCCTGACCGTCTTGATCGGTTTCAGATATGTGTCTACTTTGCCACATAGCATTAGCAATATTTGTTCTCCATATGTTCGCTTCATTCCGCTGGGACAGTTGGCTTTGAGAAAGATATTTCAAAATGTCTGTATCGTTCTCAACATCTGGTGCAACATTTCATTCTTCAACCTCGACCGGAAATTCATCAGAACGACACTCCTTTAGGAGAAAGTTATGCAATCCAGCACAAGCCAAAACTAACTCTGCTTGTGTTTGAAATGGGAACGGAGGAGCTGTTCTGAAAATTGTGAAATGTGATTTGAAGATTCCAAAAATGCGTTCAATCACGTTTCGCAATGATGCGTGTCGAAGATTGAACAACTCATCTGCATTTCTTGGATTACGACCGTCAACACCGAAATCTTTGAGATGATATCGAACGCCACGTAACGGAGCCAAAAACTGACGACGATTAGCAAATCCACAATCTACTAGAAAATATTTACCTTGAGGCACGTGGAGTAGAGATGTAAAATGGTACGGGTCGGGCCAGCCCGGCCCGAACCCACTGGGCTTTCGATTTTTTCGGGCCGGGTCGGGCCGGCCCAAAATTAGATCGGGCTACAAAATTCTAGGCCCAGCCCAGCCCCTCTCGAGCCATCGGGCTAAGCCGGCCCATAATTTTTTTTAATATTATTTTTTTACACAAATAATAAAAAATAATTTAAATTAAAAAAATTAACTCAAATTTAAATTAATAACTTGGGCTCTTATATCTTAATTTCGGCACAAACATCTCAAATTTGAGCTAGAATACACCATATGCTGCATTGCTACTCTACACAAATGGAGCAATTAAAAATTCATAACAAATGATGTATTTAATTAGTGCAGTATTAATCGACAAGATAATTCTCATAAAAAAATAAAAATCAAAATAAAAAACATAAATCATATCATTGTTAAAATCAAAACTGAACCAAATATAAATGAAAATCCCCCAATACTTCAAAGTATTTAAGCAAATTTATAATCCTAGTAAGTAATAATAAATGCTAAATATCATCAAGAATCAAGATTCAAATGATTCAACATCAACAACATTAGAGTCTTCCTTGGACAATCGTGTGTCTCCATCTTCCTGCTCATCTATGTTACAAGATAAATAAACAATATAAGTATTAATAAATGAATGAAAACAATATAAGTAAAAAATGAGTATGTTAATTAATAGCATTACCACAATCATCACCAACAACAACATCAAAACCATGCAACCAATTCCGAGTACAAATGAGTGCTTGTACATTTTCAGGAAGCAAACGGTTCCGATACTTGTGCAAGATGCGACCACCAATATTAAATGTTGATTCTGAAGCAACAGTTGTGATTGGAATACTTAAGATATCAGAAGCCATCATTGCAAGTCGAGGAAATCGTTTAGCACTTATTTGCCAATATTCAGTGACATCTAAAGTAGTCTTATCTTTCAAATATAAATCAAGCTCAGATTCATCATTACAAGCTGATTGTTGAAGAAATTCTTTATCATACTCCTAAAAAAGAAATAAATATATCAAAAACATATAACAATCAACAAAAAAAAATGGATGATAAACGGACTTTATATGCATAACCATTCTAAAGGGCTAAATATAAATGCAAATACACTAATCGAGATAATTGCAAATACATGCATAAATAAAATAACCATTCTAAAGAGCCGAATAGAGATAACAAATATATTAATTGAGATAAAAATTCATTTCAAGTTTTTATCATATCCCCTTTAATTTGAACAGTTCTATACATAACCTCAATTTCATTTTTATAGCATCTAAAATTAAGCAAAAGACAAATAGTTTTTATTATATCTTTTTGTCCTAATAGCCCCCAAACTGTAACCCCCGGTCCAATCTTCTTAGTTAACTTTAAAATAAATAATAAAAATAAAACAAGTAGACTTACATCCATATCAGGAGCTACATCGAAAGATGATGAACTTGTGATTGGAGTCATACGTGAGTTTAAGGCTCCAACTCTTTCATACTCAGCAAAAAGCTTATACAATGCATCCTTCACAACTTTTAACTTGGCTTCATAGTCATTGGGGTACAGCTTTTTGTACACATAGAGAAAGAATGTCAACTTTCTCTTTGGATCAAGAACACAGCCAAGTGCAAGAGTAGTAGAGTATGACTCCCAATACTTATCAAACTTAACTTTCATCTTTTTCGCCATTTCCTTGATCACCTCATCATTGGAACTTGAGAAATCGTTCAAGTTCATCTCTATTGTTGCAATTTGCTTGAAATACAAATTTGAGGTGGAATAGGATGATCCAGATATCAAGTTAGTGATAGTATAAAATGGGGCTAACAATTTACTAATCTTTTCTGCTCTGTCCCACTCTTCATCACTCGGACAATATTTGTAGTTGGGATCATTATAACTCAAAGTAATAAATGCCTTACGGTACTTGATAGCACTTTCAAGCATCATATACGTCGAATTCCATCTAATGCACACATCCAACCTTAAGAAACTCCCACCAACATCACTTAAGTGCACCTCTTCTACACATTTTTGAAAATCCCTCAACCTTCCATCTGATGCCTTCACATATTTCACACTATTTCTGATTCTTTTCAAAGCATCATCCACGGCCTTTAAACCTTCTTGAACAATTAAGTTCAAAATATGAGCACTACACCTCACATGAAAGAACTCACCTCGACATAATAAGGCATCTTGCAAATTCAATCTATCTTAAAATTCTCACCATACTATCACAAGAACTTGCATTATCCAAAGTGAGTGAAAAAAATTTAGATTCTATCCCCCACTCTTTAAGCACGCCAAGAAGTTTAGAAGACAATTCAAGACCTGAATGTGGTGTATCTAGTTTACAAAATGAAAGTAATTTGTTATGCAACTTCCATTTTGAATCAATGAAATGTGCAGTCACACTCATATAACCTTGTGTAGTCACAGCAGTCCAACAATCAGACGTCAAACAAATTCGTCCATTATGAGAAGCTAACAAACTCTTTAGCTTTTCCTTTTCAGATTGGTACACTTTCAAACAATCAGTTCTAGCCGTGTTTCTACAAACAGGCTTGAATTCCGGATTAATAATATTATTCACCTCATTAACCCCATCATATTCAGCATAATTAAATGGAAGATCATGCTTAATAATAGCTCTAGCCACTGCATCTCGATATGCCTTACTATCAAATTTCCATTTCTTCACTAATGTGGCTTGATTATCCAACAAAGCACTCACATCATGATACTGAGGGGTTTTAAAACATTTATCCGCATGACGTCTTAAATGCGTGGTTCCAGACTCAACTTTGCAAGTAAATAGCTTATGACAGTGTTTGCATTTGCATTTTTCTATCCCATTTACTTTGCCGACCTTCTCAAAGAAATTCCACACTTCAGACCTAGGCTTTTTATAAGTTCCCTTATTAGTTTCTTCAACATCATCCTCTCTAACATTTTTAGCACTTTTAGAAGTAGTACCTGGAGTGCTCTTAGAACTCGGAACATTAATCGATTCCATAACTTGCACATCATCATCCATATCCTCCAAAATTTGAATTCCATCCATTAATCCAAGGATCTGTAAAAAAAAAAAAAAACAGATGAAGAAACGTGATAATTTGACTCAATTCTCAAATCTTTAATAACAATCTTACTCAAATCTAAAATTAAATTGCCAAAATAAGCAAATTAAGAAGCATTAACGATATGTAAAGTGAAGATGTCAATGACATGCACGTCAGTTTCATAGAAATTCAATCTATCTACATAATTATCACTTTATTAAATATTTAGATATTTTAAAAATCAAACATTGCTTTATTAATGGACTTGTCAGATAACTGTCATTGCCATTTAATTTATCAACATTACAAAGTTAGTATCTTAGTTTAATTGATGTATTTTAACTTTTAAGATGGAAGAATAAAATAATCTCAACATCATCATCATTAGCTCACTTTCTCAAATCTATAAATTCTTCTTCATGCATGTAATATATAAATATTGGATTCCATATTCTCGATTCTCGTCTCTCTAATATTATATCATGCAATTCAAGCCAAGTTTCTATTCATTGATATACGTAATTGAATTTATGAGTTTGACACGACATAAAACAATTCAAATGGAATAAGTCTTACCTTTTTGAAAGAAGCAGTCGTAGAGTTGGAGTAAAAGTCGGTGATCGATGGCGGCCGTGGAAGGTAGGGTAAGGCCGAATACAGAAGAGTTTGTGTTCAAGAGTTTATTTAGGGTTTTGTTTATATCTTATGTTTGCATAATATAAATAAACATGAATTAAATTTTATTTTTGTAATCCAGCTTGAGTTAATTTAGTCTTTTAAAGTTTCCTTAATTAATGTATATAAATATAATTAATATATATATATATAAAATAAATGGGCGGGCCAAAAAAGCCCGAAAACCCCGGGCTTAAAAGCCCGAAACTCGATAAGCCCGACGGGCCAAAAACCCCGGGCTTTTAGGCCCGATTTTTTTTGGGCTCTATTTTTTCAAGCCCAACCCGCCTCCTAACCCGGGCGAGCCGGGCCGGCCCATCGGGCCGGGTCGATTTTGACATCTCTAACGTGGAGTCCATTTGGTCTAGACAATGCATCACTCAAAATTTTGGAATCATGGGCCGAGCCTTCCCATCCACTAAGCACATAGATGAACTGCAAATCAAAGTTGCAAGCTGCCAAAATATTTTGCGAATTCACCCCATGACGGTTACGATAACAGCTCACGTCTTTACCTCTTATCATGGCCGGGATATGAGTGTCATCTATAGCCCCGATACAATCCTAAAATAATAGGTGAATGTGTTATACAAAAACCAAAAATAATTAATATAATACAAGAGCAGAAATATTATACCTTGAAGTAAGGATAAAATCTGGTACTTTCCCGAATTTTAGCGAGTATTGCGCCAGTCGGCTTAACCATCATGTCCGGTGCTATGGTGTTCAATGCTTTCAAGATTTTGTTGAAGTTCTGACTAGCAGCAAAATGCGAACGACCAAACCTTTGACGAACGTTACAATAACGATCGTTGTGCCCTACAATGATGAGGAATGTTGCCAACATTTCTTCAACAGTTGTATATCGTGTATCATCCAGATGGGCTTTCTCCCTAATGATCTGGCATAATTTGATGAAGACGTCAGGATACATTCTATACAACTGTCGAAACTGACTCGGATCTCCATCCATCATTCTCGTAATAAAACGGAATCCTTCCCTAGTCTTTGGTCGTCGCATCAGAGCGTTGTCAGCAGTCGGATGTAGCGTCATAATATTTCCCAATAGAGTGATAACTACCTTAGCTGCTTCCATCAGTTGCCTAACAAGATCAGAAAGTTCAATCTCCATCTCTGTTTCGATTTCATCCTCAAGTTCTTCATCTATGTCTTCTTCAATTGCAATGTTAATTTTATCTTCATAATTCATGCTGCCATTTAAAACAATGAAACAATAATTGAAATAAGAATAAAAGGGACTCACAAAAAATAGCCTTTTAAAAATACTCATAAAAAACCATTCATTAATCAACAAAATAAAGTATTAAAACATAAAACCAACAAAACAATGTACTCATAAAAAGATGGTGAAACAAAAATAAAAACATAGTTCAAAAAACATGACTAAACTATCCTCTATTTCCTAGTCTTGAATTCTATCCATCTTTTGCGTTCAGGAACAGTCATTTTCATAAATCCATCTTTTCGTGACTTTGTAACAAGCAAGTCAAATGCTGTGTAGCGGTCATCTTCACTCAAATCAGGAATTTCTAAGATAGCATCCCAAGTTGTAAAACTTTTTTCCTTTTCTCTTCTCTCCAGCATAGTATCTCGTTTCATGAAGAGGCTTTCAACTCGATCCATTGTGCTAGTGACTTTTTTAATTTCTACCATGAGCTCCTGATGCGAACTATTTTCAGTGTGGCCTGAATTTGTCTCAAACTGGCATCTGCTTCTTTTGGCGGGAGCTCTTCTCTGAGTGGACTACACAGGCACTTCAGTGGACTCCAAAGGTGATTTGGAGCCGGATAACGGTGGATCATCTTCACCCAGTACTACAAACGCCTCATTAGCAGCATCGTAATTCAACTCCTCTATGAGCGGACCTCTACTTTCATCAACTCCTATTGTCCTAGCATCAGTAGCACTGCCCACTCCAATTGCGTTTCTTCCTACAGCCACACCGTTTCCAACAGTAAGCCTCTAGTCATCATAATCCGAAAAACTCTCAGTGCGTAAGTATGCATCTTTTGGGTGAGCCTAAAAACATAAATAAGAAAATTATTAATTAACTATATTATTTAAATTAAATTATGTTTAAAAAATAATTGATAACAAATTTACCTCTATATACGCATCCCATACTTCATCTGGGGCCGTGAATTTTTTGGTGTCGTTGTCATAACCAAAATCAGAGTTAAACTTCAAGAGTGTTGAATACGCATTCCAACGGCTCTTAAACCATTTGATACGACTTTGGTAGTGATTATAATTTTTATTGGACCTAAGTTTTACATTGAGAACAGGCAATATCCTTTCCTCTACTGTTGCTTTGCTAAATATACCACTATTATCGCGCTATCCCCTAATTTCAGATTCAGCCAGAATTCGTAACAAGGCATCACTTTGTTCCTGCGTCCATGCTTCATACACTGCCCTTTTTTTGGAATCTTGTGGTTGAGAGTCTCCCATAATAATATTACTAGACACCGAACAGTACTGTATGAATGAATAAAAATAAAAAATAAAAAACATCAACAAAAAACTAAAATAAACTCACATGCAATAGAAACACAGCATACAGTTGCTAACAATTTATAAAGGTACAAGATTCATGCTATAGAAAAATTGCGTAATTAAAATACTATGAAGATATAAAATTTATGAAAAAATACCTGGCTAAAAGCTAATATAGAACCCTGAACTTGTCTTCTTTTTTGAAGGGGTGGTAGGCCTCTGTCGAATGTGAGAGGAGAAAATAATCGAAGAGGGGTATTTAAAAGCGTTGCTGGGCTGGGCTGCCTGGGCCCAGCGACTGCTGCAACCCAGCGCACGCTCAAACCCAGCGAGCGCTGGACTTTCTCAAGGGGTGCTGAGTTCCGGCGCTCGCTGGCTTCTTGGCCGCGGGCGCTGGAACTCAGCGCTCGCTCAAAACTCCATGGATTTCAATTCTCGTGGTTCTTGGCCGGATTTCGTCGTGTGTATTTTTTGGATGAAATCCATGAAAGTCATTCCGGATTTGAAGTCAATGGAATAAGGAATACACCTAGATTTGTATGGATTTTAAAAAGTCTGAAACGAATACACCCATATTTATATGGAATTTTAAAAGTCTTGAACGAATACACCCAAATTTCTACAGACTTTTAAAAGTCTGGAACGAATACACCCAGACTTTTAAAATCCATATAAATCTATTAAACATTCATTCGATTGTTTTTTCGATTGCTGCAGTCAGATTCTCAGCGAATCCACGAAATCATATCTCTAATTTGATAGAAATTCATCCAATTCTTCGCAGGTAAGAATCCTCCTCATAACTTGATCTTCTGATTTTATTCAATTTTCGAATTATCAAATTTCGGGGCTATCAAGTTGTACACGATTTCGTGATTCGCGAAATTCCTTTCCGAGAGATCTCGTCTCTGTTCCTTTCCTTTGAGCGTTTCTTTTTTTGATTACGTGAAATTGATTATTCCTCTGTGGTAATGTAGACTTTTTTTTCCCCTTTTTGTTTGATTATTTTGGATCGATTTTGTTTCAAAATTATTGTTTCGTGGTTTTTTATCCACAGAATAAGATAATCCTTATAGTTTCTTTGATGTTAGCTTTTCGATGAATGTTAACACTATAAATTAAATTACCATATTTTCTGGAAGTGAATCCATTTCCCCATATCTGAAACTCTAGATATGCTCGGAAGTTACTTAGAATTTTCCCATAGGCCTGTATATGCTATTTTTTCTTTATCGTATGCTAACTTTTTTTGTTTTTTTTTTCCCTTTCGGGTTTTGGATTTTGTAGATATGCGAAGCAAGATTTTTTGCGCCGGGTGTAGAACGGTGCTTCTTTACCCCAGAGGAGCTACTAATGTTTGCTGCGCAATATGTAATATGATCACTCCTGCGCCTCCTGGTGGTAAATCTTGAAACTCATATATGTAGGAAATATTTTATTATTCTATGCAAATGTACTGCTTGAACAACATCGTTGCAAATTACTCCCTGTTCTGATATTTTTCAGTTGATATTGCCGGTGGTAGTTTGCTTATTCCTCTTAAGCTTCAAGAGTGAGTAATATCAATTTGAAATATTACAATTTATTGTTCTTTGCATTGCACAAATACGAGCATTATCACTTTGCAAATGGTATTATCTCTAATTAGGGCACCCGTTGCTTATGTTTTATGTAATTATTTTCTATAGCAACTGCATTCGTCCAGTAGTTTGCAGGTCTGTTTTCTTCGTTGACAGCATGCGACTCCCTTCAACATTGTATTGTTCATCCATGGTAGTTGAAGAGGTCATTAGATGAGTATCTTTGATAGAGAAAAGAGCAGGTGAATAGAAAGATTTACAATAGAAATATCAGTAAATAATCCCCGTGGTCATCCAAAAGGCCAATACAAAGGCTAATTTTCTCCTGTCCAAATGCTTACCCAAAGCCCTTATTTAGTAATTGCGACTCCTAATAATTTTGCACATAACCAGACGAGGTTTTCAATTCTTTCCTTATTTGTGTGCACATCCAAAGGGAATATCATAAACCTCCCTATAAGTTTTGCTCAGCAAGGAATGTTTCATTTTTTTTCCCTTAGAAAGAGGATCAATAATGCTTCCCCATTTCCCCCCTGTGATGACTCGAACCCCCGACCTAATGGTTGGAGGGGAAGCATGTTACCAACGGAGCTGCACTTCGTTGTTCGCTCAGTAAAGGATGTTGTCAGGATACAGTATCCAACATCTCCTAGATGATTTATTTTGCTCTGTTAGAGTGAAAATAGGATTTGTGGTAGTAATCTTCTTATATTGAATCCTTCTCATCTATTCTTGATTTTTATCTGATTGTTGCTGAACAATGAATTTGCGGCCCCAGCATCAGCAGCACCACCACCAGCACCTCCACCAGCTCCTAGTAATGTTGCTCATGTCAACTGTGGAAACTGCCATACCATGCTGATGTATCCTGCTGGAGCTCCATCAGTTAAATGTGCAATTTGCCATTTCATTACAAATGTTAATGTTAGTACTGTGCTTTCACTTTTCCGTTTACTCTCCCTTACACTCACCTCTGAACTAAAAACAGTATTACAAATAGGACTGGGACAACCAGTTTTCTGTTAGTAGCCTTTGCCAAAGACTTAGCTTAAAAAGAGGAAAATGCTATCCCTCTGTTCTTTAGGTACATGCTTTCTTATTTTATTGGTTACAGGCTTAACGACTGTGCAACCAAGGAAAGCATACAAGAATGCTAGAATACTTGAACCCCGTAGGTTTGTTACTATAGATTGTGGTTATGATTTAACGTCACCAAATGTTTTTTGATATTATATTAACCGATTACTACAAGAATTACCGCAGAGAATGTGAGAAGGAATATACTGGGGAATATACTGATGTCTTTTCTTATGCAGAATGGCAACACAAGGGTCCCTATTCCTGTACATAGACCTGGAGGGATCACGACATCTGCATCACCACCTACTTACTTGGTTAGTTTCTCCTTGTACTTTCCCCCTGTTAAGAAAAACATATGTTTTGCACATGGATAAGAAGTTTCTTCTTCTGTTGCAGGCACCATCTCAGTCTCACAGTCAAACAGTCGTCGTGCATAATCCCAGGAGCTCTACCTCTGGGACTCCGTGGCGGCGTCGGCTCGCACAGTCTTGGCGCTTCGCTACAAGCTGTTGCCGTATTTCTACACGTTGATGTACGAGGCCAGCACCAAGGGCGTGCCTATTGCGAGGCCGCTCTTCTTCTCCTTCCCTGCTGACGCCAACACTTATGGAAACAACGCTCAGTTTTTAGTGGGAAGGAGCGTGCTCGTCTCGCCCGTGCTGGAACAGGGCGCGCTCTCAGTGAATGCCTATTTTCCCAAGGGGAATTGGTTCAACATGTTCAACTACTCGAGCTCCTTGAGCCTCAAGCAGGGGGGGTACGTGCAGCTGGACGCGCCGGCTGAATCCATCAACGTGCATGTTGGCCATGGGAGCATCGTAGCGATGCAGGGCGAGGCGATGACGACGCAGGGGGCGAGGGCCACGCCGTTCCATTTGCTGGTTGTGATGGGAGAGAGTGGGAATAGCTCCGGGCAAGTGTTCTTGGATGATGGTGATGATTTGGAGTTTGCAGGCGAGGGAGGGAGATGGAGCTTAGTCACATTTAACGCTGGTTTGGTGGGGAATCAAGTGATTGTTGAATCGAGTGTTTTGAATGGGGATTTTGGTCTGAGCCAGAACTAGACCGTTGGTAGTGCCACCATTCTTGGATTGAGGAAGAACAGCACACAAGGATGTGAGCTGCCTGCTGACAGCAATGGATTTGTAAAATTGGAGGTGTCGAATTTGTCTTTGCCTATTGGGAAAGACTTCAAGATTCAGACCAACCCTTGTCAGCAAAAGAGGCTTCACTGGTTAAGGGGTTAGCTTATGCTTGAGGAGTATGAGTTATTGTCCGGATGGAATGCATGTTCAGCCACTCATGTGTTTAATTAAATAAAATGTGAAACTTCGCTACTGTAGCTTGATTATATGCTTGGTTTGCCATTTATGTGATGAAATAAAATGTATATGATTCGTTATTATGTTGAGATTTGCGTACCTTTTAATCTATATAGTATTATATAAAAGAGCAGTATAATGGCTACTTTTTCCCACCAAAATTTCTCTCTCCTCATTTTTCTTTTTTTATTTTGATTCTTTTATAAAAATCGTCAACTTTAATTAATAAAAAGATATTCAACATGGATGTTAAATTAAAGATAACGAAAAGATATTTAATTTGATATAAAAATTATAAAAAATAAATTTAAAACGAATAAGTTATTATTAATTAAAGTTACAAAATTATTTTTTTTCTCTCTCATCTTTTAGCTCTCATTTCTCTTTTATAATTTCTTTTAATTATCAATAAAAATCAATTAATTGGTAATTGAAAATAAAAAATTGAAAATTTATTCGTGTTTTTTATTGAACTTATATCGTGGACATTCCAGCAAAACAAAGCTACTAGTTCGGTCAGAGGCAGAAGAACCACTCAGAGGAATCATTTAAAGGGAAGCCAACCAGAGGAATCATAAACACTTCAACAAAAAGTAAAAATCCTACTTCACACGGAAGAAATAACTACCATATCCTGAAGTTTCAAAGTACAAGTTCACACGAAGGAAACAACTACCAATTCAGCAATAACAGTAAAACGATGCGGAGAAGAGATCGATGCAAAGTCAAAAAGAAATTAAAAGGAAGCATAAATCACGAAGGAATTTCATTCATAAACGCCGAAGCGGCAAAAACTGTACATCAAGATCGAAATAACGCCAAGTATTTAGAAGTCTGAGATTACAAAAAATGTTGATTAGATCAGAGGAAGGGACAGCAGGGCAGTCAGGAGGGAGGAGCAGGGACAGCAGAACCCAGAGCAGGGACAGCGGAATCCGGAGCAGGGACAGCAAAATCCGGAGCAGGGATAGCGGAATCCGGAGCAGTGACAGCAGAATCCGGAGCAGGGACAGAGGAAACCGGAGCAGCAGGGGCAGAAGAAACCGAAGAAGGAACAACAGCTGCAGAAGCCCCGCTAGAGGAAGCTCCCTCTGCGAGTACCGGCAACGTCCCAGAGTCCTTCACCATGGGGAGACGTGCTTCCACGTCTAGAAACTGCAATGCCTCTTGCACATATTTTGTTTCATCTTGGTACAAGGCAAGGAGTATCCACCGTGGCGGAGGAAGAAGCAGGGTCCTCAAAGGCTGAGGCCTGGAAGCCGGAAGGCAGGGGAGGCTCCATGCTAAATTGTGAAAACCCCAGGGAACTGTCACCAGCCGGACCCTGCAGCTGGCTCACAAACTTCACCAAGGAGGCACAGAAGGGAGGCCGGTATACAGGAGCAGTAGGCACGGATCCAGAGCCGACCCCAAAAGCAAAATAGGGAAGGGCCTTCTCCAGAACTGGATACCACCACTCGGGCTTCGCCGGGGACTCTGCTGTAATTCCCAGCAGCCTATTCAGATCCTCGTCTTTGATGTTGTCCATCAAAGCATCCATGTCCAGGGCGGCGATCTGCTCCGCGGACGCGCCCACTATCTCCACCGCCTTCGTCGCGGTCTGCTTTATTACATAGGCGAAGATGGAGCCAAAGCCCTCCAGATAATCCGGAGTCCGCTGGAAGGCCGCCAAAGTACCCTCCAGCATCATACCCAAGAATTGTTGGCCTTGGGGAGATAGGAAGAACTCCAGGCGCTGGTCCCGGGCCCCCAGAGCGTAACCACAGTTCTGAGCACCGGTACAGGCCCTCCTCCAGCCACGCTTGGCCTCCTTGTATTCCTCATCATACCTCACCCGGAATTTGGCAAGGTTATCATAGCCCTCCTTCTTGGCCCTCTCCAATTCAGAGGCCAAAGAGGCCTTCTCCACCTCCGCCCGAGCAAGTTTAGCCTGCAGCTCGGCTATGTCCGCCTCGGCTTTGCTATACCGCTCCACGGTACCAGCAACCTCCTCATCACGATGCGCCGTCCGCTGCTTCTCCGTTTCCAATTCGTTCTCCAGTGCACCATAGTCATCGATGCATTGGACCACCTCCCCGACCTGGGACTCCAGCTGCAGAGAAAGGAAGGGAAAATGTCAGGGCAGAGAAATTGAGAGGTTAGTAATAAAATCATTCAAACATGTTAAATAATGCAGGGCACCTGAAGCACCAAGCGGCTGAGTGAGTTAGCCAACGCAGCCTTTTTTATTTTCTGCGTGGCCTCCCTATCCTTGGGATGGATGTGGGAGAGCAGGGTGTGGACAAAATTATGCCCCTTTAGGGACGAGATCGGCCTGGAGCCTAAGGCCTCCGACCCCCCTGCGGGCAAAGCTAGTGTCTTGCCCCCTTCAGCATCCACGGAGATCGCCTCCGCTTCACCTGCCGACCCAGCCTCGGGGTCCACAAACTTGCTGCCCTTCTGCAGGCTTTCCTTGCGCCGCTTCTCTGCAAGGGCTAGCATGGCAGCCTTTCTTTTCCTTTGGAGTAAACGGGAATCGGGAGTGGGGATGTTGTGGAGTACTTGGGAGAGGGGCATATCGTCCTCGACTCCTCAACATCCACCACTTGAATGGCGGATTTCCCTCTGGTCTGGCCAGAGCCAGAGGCAGGGCCCCTGCCCTCTGGCTGTCCGGGCTGAACATGGTCAACACCTCCATGTCCTTCCCCTTGCCTGGGGGGATGTGCTACACAGGAGTAGTCTCCCCGGGGGCAACAGGTATCAGCTGGGAAACATCCACCCCAGGGTCCACAGGCTGCCCAGAGCCCTGTCCCTCCTCGCCAGAGGGACGGGCAGATGCGAGATCGGCTCTGCACTTACTTTTCCACGACATCCCTGCAAACAAATAAGAATTTATCAACCAAGGCAAGGTAATAAATAATTTGTGCATATTTACTAACACCTAATTTTACCTATAGAGCGGCGGGGAAACAGGGGAAACAAGCCGGTGGCAGCTAAGGCCGAATTACTCTCAGCCAGCTCCTTACAGGGAAGAGGATCATCTCTATTCAGGGTGTTGAGGAAGCCTATTACACCTAAGTCAAAATCGGTGGGCTTCCCCAGGGCAGGAGGCTTATAGCTAGTCCAAGACTCATGCCATAGCAGCTCCTGAGCATCGAATTGACGCCAGGAACCCCGATTGGTTTTCACAAAGCAATAAAAGGCTATGAAGCCTTTGTCGTGGGAGTTGAGGGAATTAAGGAAGGTGGTGGGATAGGTTTTGCGGGCGGCAAAGCTGTACAAAGGGTGGCCCTGCCACCTCAGGGTTTGGGTTTGAAGAAATAGGGTAGCGGTGTCCTGAACACCATGAGTTGTGCAGAGGATATGGAAAGAAAATAACCTCCGGAGAGCGGAGGGGGCCACTTGGAAGAAGGGAATTCGAAAGTGATTGCAGACTTTTACTAAGAGGGCGGGAGGGGGAAGCCTTAAACCAGCGTCCACTTGGGCACGGAAGAGGGGGATTTTATTCATGTGCAGTTTGGTGAAGGGCTCGGAGGCCTTGGAATAGGGCTCAAAAGTCAAGCCTTCCGGACATTGGCACCTATCAAACATTCTCTGCATCTCCGCAACACCTAAGCGGGATGGAGGAATGGTCTTGGGTGATTTGGGAGCGGAAGGTTGAGGCTCAGACGACGCTGGGGAATCTTGAGATAGGCTAGGGTTGGAAGGAGGGGGAGAGGAAGTTGGAGAAGCTAGGGGAGAAGGAGAAGGAGATGGAGAGAAATCAGGTTGGGCACCGGAGGAGGAGGCCATGATCGAAAAAAAAAAACTTAAGAATTCTAGGGTTTGCACGCTCAATCAGAGCACCAACAATTCTCAAAATCACTCTACACTAAACACAAATATCGGGAGAGGAGGATACGCGATTTACCTAAGTCAAATGTTCGAAAAAGTCGACGGAATGGTTTGGAGAAGGATGGTCACAATGTTTTCACCGGAACAGGAGAAGGAGAATCGCCGTAGATTGAGAGGAAGTTGCGCGGAGTAAAAGCGGAGAAGATGAATAGTGGAAATTCGAATCGCCTAAGTATAACGTACGCGGGCAACTACCAACTAGCGGGATGGGCGACACGTGGCACTGAGAGAATGATCGACGGTCAAGGATTTTTACGGAGAGACGAAGAGACGCGAAGGTTAAAAAGTAACCTCGAAATACGGGAAAGTACATTGTGAAAGGACGGGCAGTTAATGCGAATGACGTCAGCCACGCGGGTGAACACTCTGACTAGATTACTCTGCCCCAGAGCGAACTAGTCAGACCAGGGGGGGAGTAGCTGATGAGGAGTAATATGTGCAGAGCAGCGAAATGATATAAGCCAGAGGAGCGGGCTTCATCAGAGAAATGGGCCTCTATAGAGAAGTCAGAGGGATGGGCCTTATCAGAGGAACGGTCTGCACCAGAGAAGCCATTCTCGCCAGAGAAATGGTCTTCGCCAGAGAAATCACCAAAAGAGTGGGAAAATCTCCCGTTTGAGGACAGACTTACCATTACGCCCCCGACCATGCAAGACGCGTGCTCCGGCGATGAAATTACCTTTTTACCCTTAACGTGTAATCTATAAATAGCCATGAGCTTGTACCTTGTAAACTTACGCTATCTTTATTTGCAATACAACAGCAATCGTATTTTTGTGCTTTCAACCTTACTTTTCTCTCTCGTTTCCCAAGCAACACTAGGTATAATTCGAAATCCAATGATAATATATCAATTAAATCTATACCCGATCATCATACTTCACCACGCGCAGAGGGTTCTTTATTAATCGTAAGCCGCGAAAGTTAGCTGGGTCCCTATGACTAGCTATGCTCCGCGCAGAGTATTCCAGCCAGCACGAGGGAAGAGTCAGAGAAATGCATATGAAGGAAGAGTCAGAGCAACAAAAGGAAAAGTCAAAGTTGCATGGCTGAAGTATTTTGAATTTGCTAAGTGAAAACATCTTGTCAGCGAATGGCGAAACTAAAATATCATGGTTGACAATCAAAGGTCACAAAGCAACAAAAAATTCGTCAGAAACACTCATTTATTGTTGACCAAGGGGGGAGTAGCTGATGAGGAGTAATATATGCAGGGCAGAGGAATGGGCTTGGACAGAGGAATCACTCGGGTCAGAGGAATCACTCGGGTCAGAGGAATCGCCGAGGAGCAGAGGAGCATAGCAGAGCAGACCTCGGCTCTGCCGAGGAGCAGAGGAGCATAGCAGAGCAGAGCAGCCCTCCTAGAGCAGAGCTATCCAACCTTGCCAGAGCTAACGTTACCACCGAGTTGGGCTCCATTTCTCTGTTTCGTGGGCTTTAGGGTTAGGCCCAATTAGTTATCTATAAATAGAAGGTTTAGCATAAGCATTGGGGGATCAATTCATTCTAGCACTTCACTTGTAACATGTAAACACTCTCAATATAGTGAAACCAACGAAGAACTCCCGTGGACGTAGGTCTTGACGACCAAACCACGTAAATCCATGTGCCGTTTATTGCTTTCTAGTTTAGGTGTTGATACGATGCTTTATCAGTTTGTCAGTTTGGATGAGCGAATAATTAAAATTACTTTTAAATCGGGTTTGGCACGAGTAAAAATGTATAAGTTTTAAACGAGTGCATAAATTATATAGTTTCATACTATTTATTGTTAACACACACATATAGATGTTCAGGAATCCACATTTTATTTTTTTGCAGAAGACTTCACTAATTGTAGAATCTAAATAAAAGATTATCTACATGCTTGCGTGAAATTTTCTCTATTTATTAATATTTTATTATTTATTGTTAATATTTTTTTTAAATGTTATGAGTTTTTATTGAGATAGATAACTAATTATCGTAACAACTTATATTTGATTATTTAGATATTTAATAAATTTAAGCATATTCGAGTAATTAGTGGATATTACTATTATAAATTTAGCTCTGACTTCGAAATCTAAATTTGTATGATAATTGTATCGGTACTGACTGAAAAGAGCAAATCCTTATTATGGAAAAATATTAGGGAATGGTAATATTTAATTTTGTGCTATAACAAAAAGCTATTATGAATTTAGAATGAGAATGAATGTAAAATTATTTTTAATTAAATTAAAAATGAATATGAATATATAAAAGAAGTTCATAATCTGCCGATTGTATAATTATCAAATTTATACTTGAAATTATAAACAAAATTTATATATAATAATTAATTTCCGTCGAATTTCAACGGACAAGAAACTAGTATTATTAAATCAATGAGAAATTAGCCCTGAGTCTCGGCGATTAACATAATAGTTGGAAAACACTACGAGGCTAAGAGCCCATCTATATATATATGAAACATCAGTTTTTGTTCCCGCCAATTTTTCTCTTTCCTTCCACTATACATTTTTTTTCACATTTTCTCTCTCCTCTCTCTATCACACGTTTTTCCACTATTTTTTTTCATACAATTTGTCTCTCTTCTACTCTCTCTTTCATACTTTAAGTGATTTTCTTAAAAAAAAAAAATTTAATTGATATATGGAAAGATATTCTATATGTATCTTAAATTAAAGATAATGACAAAATCTTTAATTTGGTATAATAATCATAAAATATGAATTTGAAACAAATAAGTTATTGTAATTAAAAAATTTATGGTAATTATTCTTCTCTCTCCTATTTCTTTTTCTCTATTCTTTTATATTTTTATCTCTTCCTTTTTTTGCACTATTATTATTGTTGTTATTAATATTATATGGAAATTGTTTTATTGTAATTTAATAATTGTTGTTATTATATATTCTCTCTCTCTCTCTCTCTCTTTACTACAAAATTTATCTCTTATCTTTCACCTTTTGATAAAAAATTAATTTAGAATGAATAAGTTATGATAATTTAAAGTTTTAAAATATTAGTATTTTGTTCTTTCCTCTCTACTTTAATGAGTGTTAATTTTCTCTTTAATGACATGTTTACTTTTTCTATTATATTAATTTAATTTTTTTGTATTTTTAGATAAAAATAAGTAAATATCATGTGTTTGTGTTTACATATATTTTTTTAATTATAATAGTTTAAATGTAATAGAGGTGAAGGAATATATATTGGTTCATTTTATAACTCTTTTTTTAAAATAATTTTTTTGTATTAATGTTAATATAACTTTGTAGATGAAATTAGTATATATATTAAAAAATATAATTTCAAATTATTATTTTTATATATGTGAATTATTTATTTATTATGATGCATCATACTTTATAATTATAATAAAAAATAATGCTAATTCTCATTATCAAATGATTATTAATTATTTAATAACTATAATTGTCATTATACACTTTATACAAAGTTGAAAATTTACGTTTTCAAATCCATAATTTTATTGAGTAATTGATGTCGTTTAATTTCGATACTCGCCGTGCATCGCACGGGAGATCGTTCTAGTTGATAAATGAAAGAGTAGTTGCTTTTGTATTGAATCCATATGTGTAATTTTTATTTTTATCAAATAAAATAACAATGGTTAGAGACGTACAAGTTACAACCCATATCATTCAATAATAATATCACACGAGCAAATAAAATCGCACAACCATATCCATATGTCGCTTAAATTGCATCCTTTAAAATTTGATTAAATGGCGATTTTATATATAAAAAAAAAGAAAAGAAAAAACCCAAAAAAACCCTTGAAAGCACAGAAGGAGCAGACTAAGGGCCGAACCTCATTAAAACCTTTTCACGGAAAACCCAGTGGAAAAACCGTGAAAAGGAAAAAGAGTACTCGTCTAAACACAAAACGAAAGTAGGGAAGAGCGGAAGGGAAAGTTTCCGGAACTCCGGCCTAACCATCGTCCCCAAACTATCCCGGCTCTCACCCTTTAACTGAAGAAAGAAAAGCTATGCATTAAACTATCCAAATAATAATAATATTAATAAAAGTTATGCATAATAATCATAATAATAATAATAATAATAATAATAATAATAATAATAATAATAATAATAATAAAATTTAATCAAACTCGAGTTGTACAATAAATCCAACTGAAGAAAGAAAAGTTATGCATTAAACTATCCAAATAATAATAATAATAACACTAATAATAATAATAATAATAATAATAATAATAATAATCCCGAGAAAAATAATTTTTATAGTCTTCTCCGTTTGGGGGAATTTGTCAGAAAGTCAAGCTTCCCTTTTTGTAAAATTTTCAGCGGAGATTGGAGAAGAACAAAATTGTGTGTAATCTAATCCAATCTCATCAAATCTAAGTTCATTCGATTGTTTTTTCGATCGCTGCAGTCAGATTCTCAGCGAATCCACGAAATCATATCTCTAATTTGATAGAAATTCATCCAATTCTTCGCAGGTAAGAATCCTCCTCATAACTTAATCTTCTGATTTTATTCAATTTTCGAATTATCAAATTTCGGGGCTATCAAGTTGTACACGATTTCGTGATTCGCGAAATTCCGTTCCGAGAGATCTCGTCTCTGTTCCTTTCCTTTGAGCGTTTCTTTTTTTTTGATTACGTGAAATTGATTATTCCTCTGTGGTAATGTAGACTTTTTCCCCCCTTTTTGTTTGATTATTTTGGATCGATTTTGTTTCAAAATTATTGTTTCGTGGTTTTTTATCCACAGAATAAGATAATCCTTATAGTTTCTTTGATGTTAGCTTTTCGATGAATGTTAACACTATAAATTAAATTACTATATTTTCTGGAAGTGAATCCATTTCCCCATATCTGAAACTCTAGATATGCTCGGAAGTTACTTAGAATTTTCCCATAGAGCCTGTATATGCTATTTTTTCTGCATCGTATGCTAATTTTTTTTTGTTTTTTTGTCCCTTTCGGGTTTTGGATTTTGTAGATATGCAAAGCCAGATTGTTTGCGCCGGGTGTAGAACGGTGCTTCTTTACCCCAGAGGAGCTACTAATGTTTGCTGCGCAATATGTAATATGATCACTCCTGCGCCTCCTGGTGGTAAATCTTGAAACTCATATATGTAGGAAATATTTTATTATTCTATGCAAATGTACTGCTTGAACAACATCGTTGCAAATTCCTCCCTGTTCTGATATTTTTCAGTTGATATTGCCGGTGGTAGTTTGCTTATTCCTCTTAAGCTTCAAGAGTGAGTAATATCAATTTGAAATATTACAATTTATTGTTCTTTGCATTGCACAAATACGAGCATTATCACTTTGCAAATGGTATTATCTCTAATTAGGGCACCCATTGCTTATGTTTTATGTAATTATTTTCTATAGCAACTGCATTCGTCCAGTAGTTTGCAGGTCTGTTTTCTTTGTTGACAGCATGCGACTCCCTTCAACATTGTATTGATGACCATGGTAGTTGAAGAGGTCATTAGATGAGTATCTTTGATAGAGAAAAGAGCAGGTGAATAGAAAGATTTACAATAGAAATATCAGTAAATAATCCCCGTGGTCATCCAAAAGGCCAATACAAAGGCTAATTTTCTCCTGTCCAAATGCTTACCCATGGCCCTTATTTAATAATTGCGACTCCTAATAATTTTGCACATAACCAGGGGAGGTTTTCAATTCTTTCCTTATTTGTGTGCACACCCAAAGGGAATATCATAAACCTCTCTATAAGTTTTGCTCAGCAAGGAATGTTTCATTTTTTTTCCCTTAGAAAGAGGATCAATAATGCTTCCCCATTTCCCCCCTGTGATGACTCGAACCCCCGACCTAATGGTTGGAGGGGAAGCATGTTACCAACGGAGCTGCGCTTCGTTGTTCGCTCAGTAAAGGATGTTGTCAGGATACAGTATCCAACATCTCCTAGATGATTTATTTTGCTCTGTTAGAATGAAAATAGGATTTGTGGTAGTAATTTCTTGCCACTGAGGGAAGGCACATATTTGGGCTCTTGTTATTTTCTGTTACCAGTTGAATGTGACTCAAAGAAAACATGTGTGTTTGTTTCATGTTCCTCCTTTTGTGTCTATAATCTCTATCTAGTTATATACAATCTTACTGATGTTATATTGTTATATAGGGATGGAAATGGCCCAATTAATATGTGGAGGCTGCCGAACATTACTTATGCATGCCCGAGGGGCTGCCAGTGTTAGATGCTCTTGCTGCCACACGGTGAACCTTGTACCTGGTATGAATTTGATGGATCATAACTGTGTATATGGTGCTTGATCCTTTTATCATATTGCCCTCAGACCATTTTCAATAACTCTTCTTATATTGAATCCTTCTCATCTGTACATGATTTTTATCTGATTGTTGCTGAATGATGAATTTGCGGCCCCAGCATCAGCAGCACCACCACCAGCAACTCCACCAGCTCCTACTAATGTTGCTCATGTCAACTGTGGAAACTGCCATACCATGCTGATGTATCCTGCTGGAGCTCCATCAGTTAAATGTGCAATTTGCCATTTCATTACAAATGTTAATGTTAGTACTGTGCTTTCACTTTTCCGTTTACTCTCCCTTACACTCACCTCTGAACTAAAAACAGTATTACGAATAGGACTGGGACAACCAGTTTTCTGTTAGTAGCCTTTGCCAAAGACTTAGCTTAAAAAGAGGAAAATGCTATCCCTCTGTTCTTTAGGTACATGCTTTCTTATTTTATTGGTTACAGGCTTAACGACTGTGCAACCAAGGAAAGCATACAAGAATGCTAGAATACTTGAACCCCGTAGGTTTGTTACTATAGATTGTGGTTATGATTTAACGTCACCAAATGTTTTTTGATATTATACTAACCGATTACTACAAGAATTACCGCAGAGAATGTGAGAAGGAATATACTGGGGAATATACTGATATGTCTTTTCTTATGCAGAATGGCGACACAAGGGTCCCTATTCCTGTACATAGACCTGGAGGGATCACGACATCTGCATCACCACCTACTTACTTGGTTAGTTTCTCCTTGTACTTTCCCCCTGTTAAGAAAAACATATGTTTTGCACATGGATAAGAAGTTTCTTCTTCTGTTGCAGGCACCATCTCAGTCTCACAGTCAAACAGTCGTCGTGCATAATCCCATGACTGTTGATGAAAGCGGCAAGTTGGTGAGTTGTTCGACACTAGCCAGTCTATTCTGATCACTTCCTCATTATTCACTATACTTCTTTTGATTCGTGTTGAATGCAACAAGCGAGACTGATTTGATTTATCATCACAGGTGAACAACGTTGTTGTTGGTGTGACAACTTAGGAATGCAATGGAAACAGGACAATTCATAATCTGTTCTGATCTTCTGTTGTGAATGGCTATTTCTGATCCTTGTCTGCTTCAAGGGTATAGAGATATGATGTGCATATTCTGGCTGTAGTAATATGCATTATCTAGGATTGTTTGTATAGGACTAAGAGGAGATGACTTTTTTTAATTTTTTATTTTTTTTTCATTTTGTGAAAAGTTTTATTTTTATTTTTGTCTTTTTTGTTGTTGCTGTTATGCTACTCAAGATATGTATTTTACTGTAACTTAATGTTATGAAATATAGTTGAAAAAGACAAAGTTACCTTATGTACCATGCTACCTTCATTTGTCGCTGTATAGACATAAATCAAATCATGTTTACATTTATCTTAAACCTCATCAATCAATATCAATATGATAATAAAAAAACACACTCATTTGAAAATTTGGACACGGTGGTTGCTTTATGGTGCAAGTTATTAGCTAGTGTCTATGCCGTTTTCCAATCAAGATTTACCTACACAAATCTATTTAAGATTGCTGCGGGATTTTTCCCAACCACTGAAACTAATTGCACAAGATTAGCTCCTAGTTAGACTAACCAAAAGAAAATTACTAGGTAAATGCTTCTCTGTGTCTGTATATATATGACATACGTGTGTGTATGAAAATTCACTACCAACAATCACTGCTGCCGCGTCAATGGCTTCAGAAGGAGGAGAGAAGCCGGAGGGCTCCTCGAAGGTCGACTGGATCATCATGTTGCTTAGGGTGGTAGCGTTTCTACTAACGCTGGCAGCTACGCTGGTTATGGCGCTCAACAAGCAGACCAAGACCATAGCCATCGCGACAATCGGAACAGTACCTCTCCAAGCCACCCTCACTGCCAAGTTTCAACACACTCCTGCATTTGTGTATGATCTTCTAAGCCAACATAATTCTTCTTCTGCTGCAATATATATATTATTGTAACACACACTTAACATGTACAGGTTCTTTGTGATTGCTAATGGCAATGCTGCTCTTCACAACTTGCTGATGCTGCTGCTCGGTTTTGCTCGATCCAAGTTCAACTTTAAAGGGCTCGCTCCCTTGGTTATTCCGGTCTTGGACTTGGTGTGTTATAATTTTCTACGCTAAATATATTTTTCAGCACCCCCAACCCAATGTTTTATAGTGTTTGTGTTTTTAGCTCTCCTTTTCAACTTATATATAGGTGAACGTGGCGATTGTCTCCGGCGGCGCAAGTGCGGCGGTGTTCATGGGGCAGCTGGGGAGGAATGGGAATTCCCATGCGCGGTGGAACAAAATATGCGACAAATTTGAGAGCTTCTGCGACCGCGGCGGCGCCGCCATGATCTCTTCACTCGTTGGGCTTTTGCTGATGACTATAATCTGCGCGCTTTCTATCATTAGGCTTCGGAATCATTACACTTACAACAAGCTTGCTCTCAACTCTTCTACTGCTCCTTAAATTATCTCTATCCTCTGATTGTGATTTCTAGTTTTCATGTTATTGTGTTATTTTCTTTTTCTTTTTTGGAGGAAAACATGGTTAGTTTGTAATGTTGTTTGATAAAATTATGGAATAACCCAAGGTAATGTTTGTTTCTGGAGTGGGTGAAATTGTAATTACAATATTATAAGTTTGAATGTCAATTAAAAAAGGGAGGAAGAAAGGAAAAAAAGACAGAAAGAACCAGGCTATAAATAATTAGGAATAATAATATGATGACACTAAAGTCTCTTAAAAATATATACTAGTACTCCCTCCGTCCCACTAGACTTGGCACACTTGCCTTTTTTGTTTGTCTCACTAGAATTGGCACTTTCCTAAAATAGCATGTGATCCCTACTTTCTTTACTCACATAAAATAAGTGGACCCTACCAACTTTACATTCTCCTCCTTTTATTCTTAATCTCCGTGTCCAACTTAAAAGTGTCAAGTCTAGTGGGACGGAGGGAGTATATATTTATGGAGTATAAATATATACTCCCTCCGTCCCAGCTTTTTGTATCCACTTTTAATAGTATTTACTACTAAAAGTGGATACAAAAAGCAAATACTACTAAAAGTGGATACAAAAAGTTGGGACGAATGTAGTATATTATATTACACGAATACTTAATTCGTTTTTCCCACCAAAAGAAATGAAAAGGACAAAGAAACATTTCTTTAGGCCATGAATTAAGCGTCTTGAGTTTTACCATAAATACAAGCTTTAAATAGGAATTAAAGATTTATGATCACGTTTCAATTTGTACGTAAGAGAATTAACGTTCCGGCAATCTTTTATCACTTTCTTAATAACATCATGATCAAGAAAGTTAGTATACTCGCACAAATCTGCCTTTGAAACTCAAACTTTTTAATTTTACAATCAAACCCAAAAAAGGTTTGTAAATCACAAAAACTGCACCATCTGAGGAGACTAGTATGTACACCCGTGCGATGCACGGCCAACATTAAAATTGAACGATATTTTAAATAACTAAATATAAGTATTTAATATAATCAAAATAAAAGTAAATATAAATATTTTTTTTAGAAAAAAATAAAATAATCCACACCAATTACTCATAACAAAGTATGAACATGAAAACATATGAATTTTATTTTATATTTTCAATATTTGAAATATCAGTTAATTAATTTTAATTGATAATGAGTATGAGCATGAAAACATATGTAAATTTATAAAAAATATAAAAAGATGTACAAAATCATTTATTTGCATATTTAAATCATATTTATCCGGTCATTTTGTTTAAATACAAATTTTACAAATAAAAATTTTCAAAAATCTGTTTTTGCAAAAAGAGATATGATTTATTTTCATAAATAATAATTGCCCAATTGGTTAAGTTTAATTTTATAATATTGAATAATAATGTTTCACTATTTTAGTTGGTTTCGATTTTAATTAAGAAATTACTTGAAAAATAGTGCTATTGGTGAGTCGTAAGTATATATGTGCCAAGTAACTTGGATAAGCATGACAACAATTATTTTTATATGCATTTAAATTTTAATTTGTGTTATTTTAGATATAAATATTATTTTATCAATCAGTTACTGGAAAATGATTGAACATGATATAGTTGTAGTTCATGTTCAAATAATATAGATGATCTTAGTAAATCTAAATAGACGTGCTACTACAAAATTAAAGTGTTCAATTTATTTTGTATTTCTATTTTTAAAGATGATCAATAATGATTCTCCAATTAATTATTTTCCGATGAGTCATATTGATGCTTAAATCTAATATAAAATTTAATTTAAAATAGTAATAGTAGATATGTTAATATAAATAAATATAAAAAATAATACAAACATATCTAATGATTTAATAAATCATATTTGAAATTCTATTTTAAAGATTATATAATTCTTCTCAATTTTTTTAAAGATTATATAATTAATTAATTATTTATAAATTTATATTAAAATTAATAAAAATTCTATTTTAAACTAAATAGCTTTGAAATGAATTAATATAATAAAAGGGTAAATATCATGAAAACCCCTGAACTATACCCACTTTATCAAAAATACCCTGAAACTTTCGAAATGTTCTCTAAACCCTCAAACTATCAGGTTTTTATCAAATATATCCCACATTTATTTTTCGCAATTACCAAAAACATGATGTGGCTCGTCGGATGCCACAATGTAATTTATATTCTATTTTTTTAAATGACATGGAAAAAACGACTTCGTTTCGTACCATATTCTACCGTGTTTATCCCTAATTCTAGGTTATTAGCATGAATTTCAAACACGATAGGAGTCAATTTTAAATTTCAGATTGAATTTTCTTAAAATGATATGGTACGAAATGACGTCGTTTTTGCCATTGCATTTAAAAAAACAAAATATAAATTTTATTGTGGCATCCGGCGAGCCACATCACGTTTTTGGTGACCAGAAAATTAATGCGGGATATATTTGATAAAAATCTGATAGATTGAGGGTTTAGAGAACATTTTGAAAGTTTCATGGTATTTTTGATAAAGCGGATATACTTCAGAGATTTTTATGATATTTACCCTAATAAAAATATATAAATAAAATAAAATAAACATATAGAAAGGAATGAAAGATATACAACCGTGACTTCAACATTAAAAGAGGAGAGATGAGAGAGGAGAGCGAGAAAAAAATTAATTTTATGATTTCAAACTATCATAAGTTTATAACTTTATTGTATCAAATTTATTTTTTATAATTTTAACATCAAATCTATGATGCACGGATTCTTCAAAAATTAACATGTACGACGAATCAGATTCTTTTAGGGTACGATTCTCTCAGATTCTCGTCGGATTCGCACCCGATTCGCCACGTGGCGTATCTTTTAAAACAATTTATAAAACCGGATTCGCAAATTTCATAGGCGAAATTCACGTATCTCATGCACGAAAGGCCTACACAAGGTTGATTTTGATAATTTTATTGGACTAATAATATTTGAATCGTTATATTGTTGCCCAATTAACTTATATAATTGAAAATGCTTAACTTTTGGGTAAAATAAAATGTAAATTACATATAATTAATTTAAGAAAATTTAAATTGTATATATTTTATAAGCATTATATATAATAAAATTTTAATAATTAGATGTATCCTTGTCGAATCGCACCCTATAATTTTTTAGAAACTTGTATCCCTGTACTCGTATCGTATCGCCCCCGCGTCCGCACCCCCGCACCTATGCAATATAGCATCAAATTAAAGATCTTTTCATGATCTTTTATTTAACATTCATATTGAATATATTTTCACAAATCGAACTTGATGATTATTAGAAAAGAAACAAAAAAGAAAAAGGAGAAAGAGAGGTAAGCGAGAAATTTTTGTGGAAATCATATAATCAAATACTTGTTATAGATCGTGTGATAGAAGTTAGGAGAGAGAAAATGTGATAAAATGAGTAATAGAAGGAGAGAGAAAATCTGGCGGTACAAAATTTTCGTTAAAAACTGGTGTTTCATATATATATAGATATAGATATATAGATAGATAGATTTTAATAATTTAGAGTTGCGGTTAAATTCTTCAAAAAATAAACCAAACCTGAATTATAGATTTTTGAAATTATTCCTTAGAAAATGGATTTGTAATCAAGCCCGTTTTCACATTTAGCATTTTATCGAGCAATGTTTAAATGGACGATCGTTTACAGTATTTTTCAGCGCAAAATCATTCATTCAGCTCGGATTTCCCTCGCCTTAAATCAAATAAATATGAAAATGACCTTACAATTAAGTGGACATGGGATGAAAAATAACTGTGAAATGAGTTTGAATACCAACTGAGAATTCATCATATTTGTACAATACATGACTTAGCTTTACGTAACGGGAGAATTTTAGAGGCAAAATAAAATTATATTTACTTTTTATGATTACTTGTATTTTTATTAATACGATATCTCTAATCTTAGGAATCAAGTAAAATTAATTAAAGTGATATAAATTATCAAGGACTTTAGTATATTCAAAAATTTCAATTTATTTTAATAAATAATGGATTAGACTATATTATTTTTTAGCATTTAGGCTAAACATTTTTTTTCCTCATTAATCTTTAAAATTCAAACTAAATAAAGCAGGAGATGGGGGACTAAAATTCAAGATATTACTTGCAAAATAATGTGACACACAAAGCATAATCTGATAAGAGATGTACTTTGTTTGGGTGAGAAGCAAAACAAGAGGCAATATTGGGACAATCACTGACACCACAGCCCCTAGATTTCTATATTATCTAACCGTGGAACACCCGAAACCGTCTTTTTCATTCAGATTCCATTTCTTTTTTTTTTTCTTTTTTTTAGGTGAATTCCATTTCTTTTCTTGATTTCAGTTCAAACTTTATTTATTTTATTTATTCTTTTGGAAAAGCAAATTTGAGAGGGGTCGTTGGGGGGTAGTACCCGGGTTTTTCTCTTGCAGATCCAACTTCCTCGTATTACAACTCTTATCCTACACAAAACCAGTCTCTATTTCCATTAAACTTATCCTTTTATTTTATTTTTTTTATAAAGCTTAGATTTTTACATTTTGGGGTTGAATTATACTCCAATAATAATTAAGAAAAGTACATAGTAATAACAGTATAAAAACAAGATTGGCTCCGAGGTGGAATTCCGTAGCTGTCGTTGAGGTAATCTTGGGCTTAACCTTTTTCATCATACGTCTGTATTTGTCAGCATTATAGAACTGAATATTTATTTTTCATGAAAACAAAAAAAATTCCTTTTTGGTTTATATTTTACCGTCAAGATATGGGGAGCCAATTTTCTCTTTCGATATCTAGATTAATAGTATAAGGTTTTTCTATCCTCCCTCTTTTCACTTTCTAATAAATAAATAAATTCTGGTCTTCAGGTTTTGATATTATTTACCCCTTCTGTTTGCAGTAAAGAATTTTTCCATAACTGTAATTTCTTGGAAATTGCCTATAGTTTGAATGAGTATATATCATTGTTTAGTGTTTTTTCTGTTGATTTGTTTCATGATATTTCGTGACAAGATATCTTGAAGGTTCTTGGTGCATTCAATTGGGAAATTGGAAATTGTTTCTTATATTTCTCAGAACAAATCAGGTTGAAGTTTTAGGTTACAATATCAGTTTTGCTTCTGTTTTCAATAACTGTGTTAGAAGTTATAAGATATTATCTTTAGGACTGGAATCTGCGTTGATTTGTTTAGTTGTAGGTCTCATATTTTGTAAAATTCGTAGAATTTCATCTCAATATCAGTCATAGATAACAATTTCATGTTCTAATTTTTTTTCTAGGTTTAATTTTGTGGTAGCTTTTCTGTATATATCGTTTGGATACAGTTTGTACAGATCTGAATATCTTTTCTATGAGACTGTCATTCATAATAGATAATCACGTTTTCATCAATTTGCATTGTATAATTTGACAGCCGCCTGCAGGCTGCAACTCTATGAATTGCAGAAGTTCTGGAATTTTATGGTGCCATTACTTTTACTCTGTGATTTTTTTTTTTGACATATATATAAATATGAAAGATATCTGTGATGTTGTTGATGATTCTCTGTTGCTTGCTATTCATCAATCCTGTAGCGATAAACTCGTGAATTTGTCGTTGATATTATGGAAACAATGTGGGGAGATTAGTTTCTCACAATATCATTTTGTGCATCAGGATTTCTGCCGACTGAGAACTGCGGCTGTGAGACTTTGCTTTTGGAAGGGTCAACAATCGATCCGCAATTAATCAGCCGCAGATATATGCTGCACTTTATAATCCAATAGTCATGAGACTGAAGGTTTGCATGTCTATCCGATGCGCTTGATTTCCTTATAGTGTGTCGATTCTTGATGTTTTCCAACTGCCTTATTGCCCCCATTGTTTAGTACAATCAAGTGAATCATATGGTTGTCATATATCCTCTTTTTGTCCTGTTATAACTTTTGGGAGGATATCAATCAGCTGTAGAATATGTTAACTAACATATGAGAGGTTATTTTCGCAGGATCATCCTTCCAGAAATGCCCAGAAAAACAATGAGAGCCACGATTCTCCTGGCAGTCCGCGGCACAGAAAGGTAATAAGATATGATGTACAACTATTTTGGTATTTCGATCAGTTGGCTTTGCCAGTTCATACTTCAAAATGCTTCTCTTGTCCAAGAACTGTTTTTTAACTTTGGCTAATAAATTATGCTTCATTTGATTCGCTATCAATTTTATCCAAACCTTAATTGGTTATCTCTTTCGTTTCTTCTTTTTTGTTGCATATCTTTTGGAGCAGGTGTTGGCAAGATGGGATCCTGATGAAGCCTGCAGGCCCGTTATTGATGATGCTCCAATCTTTTATCCAACCGAGGAGGTATAGTTTTAACTTCTAAATTGAATTTTAATTTTCAAGCATGTAATTCGGGTTGAGATGTGTTAACGGGAAATTCTGCTTTAGGAGTTCCAAGATACTGTTGGTTATATAGAAAGCATTCGTCCCAGAGCTGAGGCTTATGGTATTTGTAAAATTGTACCGCCTCCATCTTGGAAGCCGCCTTGTCCACTTAAAGAAAAAGAAGTATGGGAAAGATCTAAATTTTCGACACGGATTCAGCAAGTCGACCTCCTTCAGAACAGGGAGCCAATGAGGAAAAAGTCGCAAAAAAAGAGGAAAAGGCGGAGGCAGTTCAATTCGAGACCAAGGAGACGTGCTCGCTCTGAAAGTTCGGAGGCTAATACGGCTGGTGAAAGTGAAGAAAAGTTTGGTTTTCAGTCAGGATCTGACTTCACACTTGAAGAATTCAAAAGATATGCAGAAGTATTTAAAGAAACGTACTTCAGAGTGAAGGAAAGAACACAAGAGTCCTCTGCTGAGATTGGGCAAGATAAGAGATGGCTGCCCACAGTTAATGATATTGAAGGAGAGTATTGGCGGATTATCGAGCAGCCTACAGATGAGGTTGAGGTGAGAAAATGAGATCTTAACCATTTTCTCCCTCTGTCTAATATTCATCCTATCACACTATGCAATATATATATTACTTTGTATGTGAATTCAGGTATACTATGGAGCTGATCTGGAAACTGGAATGCTGGGAAGTGGATTTCCTAAAGATTCGTCGTTATTGACAGACTCTAAGATTAGTCGATACGTGAATTCAGGCTGGAATCTGAATAACTTACCTCGTCTCCCCGGTTCTGTTTTGAGTTTCGAAGAGTGCAACATATCCGGTGTAGTTGTACCGTGGCTTTATATAGGAATGTGCTTCTCATCGTTCTGTTGGGTAAGTTATACCTATATCTACTATTTATTTTTATATGACATATATATGGGATGTTACTTCACTGTATTGTGGTAATGTGTTTTAAAGGTATCCAACATCCATATAACATTATTCATCTCCAAGTCTGTTCTCAAATCTATAAAACTGTAATATCTTCTGATTTTTAATCAACATGAAAAATAAATACAGAATGCTACTTTCTGCTAGTTTGATTTTTGCTATTACCTTTGCTCAAACAAATAAACGCATTTGTTACTGGAGGGGAAAATTGATGCATGTATGATTGTTTTGTTTGTAAAAGCATGTTGAGGACCACCATCTCTACTCGCTGAACTATATGCACTGGGGAGATCCAAAAATGTGGTATGGAGTGCCAGGAAATCGTGCTTCTTCGTTGGAGGAAGCTATGAAGAAGCACTTGTCCGATCTATTTGAAGAACAGCCTGATTTACTAAATGAATTGGTAAGTCAACTTGTCGTTAAAACTACAGAAATTCTCTGTATTCTTGCTTCCATCTTGATTGAAATCTATGGCAGGAGCTGTTACCATCTTCATTCTTTGTTTACTTTTTTGAAAATCAAGTATGATACTAGGATGAACTGTAACAGGTAACTCAGCTGTCACCATCAGTTCTAAAATCAGAAGGTGTGCCAGTGTATCGAGTCGTCCAGAACTCCGGGGAGTTTGTTCTTACCTTCCCAAGGGCTTACCACGCGGGTTTCAACTGTGGCTTTAATTGTGCCGAGGCAGTAAATGTTGCCCCTGTTGATTGGCTGCAACATGGTCAAAATGCAGTCGAGCTCTATAGCACACAGCTTCACAAGACATCGATATCACATGATAAGTTGCTTTTGGCTGCCGCTAAGGAGGCTGTCGATGCGCTATGGGAGATCTCTGTTCTAAAGAAAGAAAATCCCGACAATTTGAGATGGAAAAGCTTCTGTGGGAAGGATGGAACACTTACTCGAGCTATTAAGGTAATGTATTTATATACAATTTGTTTTTTAACTTTTATCTGCGTAACGATTTAGCCAGAAAAAGATCGAGTAGCTTTTGTTTTTATGTTGGAGTTGCACGCAATAGTACTCATCATTTCTCATTTATCGTGTTTTCCTTTTCCCTCTATAATCTCAGACAAGGGTTCGGTTAGAGGAGAAAAGAATAGAACGTCTACCAGGGGCAACATGCTTCCAAAAGATGGAAAAGGATTTTGATGTGAATACAGAAAGAGAATGCATTTCTTGCTTTTACGACTTGCATCTCTCTGCTGCGAGCTGCAATTGTTCCCCAGATAGGTTTACATGCCTCAAACACGCAAATCTCGTCACTTGCTGTGACCCCGAAAACAGACTAGTTCTTCTCCGCCACTCCATTGATGAGTTAAAGACATTGGTCGAGGCATTGGAAGAGAACACGTTTGCTCAAAGAGTGTGGGTATCCGAGGATGGTGGCCATTTAAGCCCGAAGAATCTGAGTGATAGTATTCTTGCCGCCCATAGTCAGTTGTTTGGGGTTGATCTTTCTTCAATGAAAAATGAATACACAGAAGACTCGGTGTATAAAGTTTCATGGGCTGATTCAGATCCTGAACGAAGGACCAACTTTTGTGTTGAAGTCGTAAATCTTGGATCTGTTGTTCACGGGAAATTGTGGAGCAACAAGGATGCCATATTCCCCAAAGGTATGTGCATCTAAGATTCGCCTATGAATATAATCTTTCACAGGAAATATGTTTAGACGGCTAAAATCATGTTGAATCATCTTCACAGGTTATAAAAGCCGTGTAATGTTCTATAATATCTGCAATCCACTGATCAAGAGTAGCTATACATCAGAAATCATGGAAGGTGGGCTCCTAGGCCCCGTGTTCAAGGTAATTGCTTTTATCAATCTTGGCACACACACGAGATACAGATTAACGGCCTTTTGTTTTGATGACTTTGAATATATACCTAGAGGAGATTTAAGCTTGTCGGAAATACATGTGGAATGGTTTGTATATTTTACTCGGGGATGATTGCTAACTTTGGGTGCTAGATTTAGTATTTGAAGGATTACACAATCCAACAAGTTCAAAATTGTTCGATCCATCATCACCCAAAGTAAACCACCCCTATATATTATCTCTCAACGTGACGTTTTATGGACATAACTGATATCACTTGAATTTTTTGTGTCAAGGATGTTTCTTTTGCATCACCTTGAAATAAACACATCCTTACTTGAAACAATTGATGTATCAGGTTACTCTCGAAGAGCTTCCACAGGAGAGTTTTGTGGATGTCTCAGCGCAAAAATGCTGGTTGATGGTGTGTCGGAGACTGAATCAAGAAATACTGACACAACGAAGTTTGGGGAAGGAAGGGCTGCCCCCGTTGCAGCCTCTGGGCAGCATAAACGGGCTTGAAATGTTCGGTTTCCACACTCCATCCATCGTGCAGGTAAGATACCAATTCAACCTCTCATGATCCACAAACAGTTTGTAATGGCCTTAACAACTGCTAATTAACTAGCCTACGTACGTTGGTCAGGTGATCGAGGCGCTCGATCCTCATCACAAGAGCGTGGAGTACTGGGAAAACAAGATCCTTAACAACAAGTCATCATCAAGTACAGACGATAATAGTTTAGCAGCTGAGAAGAATTCTTTGGAAACGAGGTCTGATGGAGGGGAAATAACAGATAGTTTTGAGACTGACATATTAGCCGGCGGAGACGAGGAGACGCGGTCTGTTTTCGCAAGGCTGTTGAGGAAAGCTAACCCTGAGGAGATGGAAATACTGCACAGGATATTATGCAAAGGATCAACAAGTTCTTTGTGGAGAGTAGCTTTTGAGACGCTGACAGAGGAGATTCAGAGAAACCCTAAATAATTATTCTTCTAGACATAGGTGACCAATTTTTGGTAGTTTTACAATTTTTGTCAATTATTTTTTAGCGTCGGCATAAACAGGGAGAGATTAATCCTGGTGTTGCACGGTGCAGGCATTTCTGATGCAAATAAATGTGTCGATTGCTGCAAAAATGTAGTTTGTATAAATTAGATGATGACGTTTGGTTTTGGCTCTAACAGTTAATGGTCTTTGACATAATGAAAAGTTGGTGATCTTGAACATAAGAAATCAAGAAAATGTGATGAATTACAAAATCAAAGAAGACGGAATTACAAAATTTCTCAAAGAATGTTGAATATGAGGAGCATGAAAAAAGTAGAAACAAGTGTAGCGCAAGAACGCCACGCAGCAGACACGGTTATGCCCCTCGGCCGTGGGAGTTTCTTCTTCTTCCGCAGGAGGCTGGCCGGCGGGGCTGGAAGAGCGAAGAGGGAGTAGTTAAGAACCTTGTTGACGCCATGCAGCGCGAAGGCGGCATTGAGAAATATGTCAGCTTGCGTGATTTGCGATCCGTCCACGGTGAAATTGGTGGCCGAGTTGTTGGTGACGACGATGAAATTTGCAGGAAGCAGAGTTGGGAGGCGGGTGCGAGTGTCGAGATGTTGGAGCTCCGAGAAGGTCAGGCGCTGCGGGACTATGTGGTATGGAACCAGAAGAGGGTCCAGGCGTGCCGTGGTGCTGGCCGACAGGAGGCCCGAGATGGCGTCGTCGGAG
The DNA here is from genome assembly GCF_028751815.1 of Salvia miltiorrhiza. Taxonomy (NCBI): domain Eukaryota; kingdom Viridiplantae; phylum Streptophyta; class Magnoliopsida; order Lamiales; family Lamiaceae; genus Salvia; species Salvia miltiorrhiza. The sequence continues at coordinate 29,234,730 of NC_080391.1, forward strand.
GGGATGAAGAAGGTGGCCGTCACTGGGAGCTCCGAAGGGTTGGCGGAGGAGAGCAGGTTTGCCCACCCGCCGTAGTCGCCGCTGCCTATCAGTGCGTCCAGGATGTTTCTCAGGTGCGTATCTTGATTTGCCGCCGCCGTTGCTGGAGAGGGTGGTTGGCTTGGTGCAAGGGTTTCTGCGGCGGAGGTGAGGCGGAGGCTGGCGGCGGTGGTGAGAGCCACCAGGAGTAGTAGCTTGATGGCGAAGGACATTGCCATGTGAATTGGCTTCCAGAAGTTCAGTGAGAGAGAGAGAGAGAGTGGTTATTTTATAATGCTAATTAGTAACTAACTTTCAAACCCTTAACTGACACTCCCGCTTAACATCAAATCCAATTTCAGTAATTCGCATTAAGATTTTAAGCTGTATTTCTTCTAGAAAATTTCCGTAAAACGTTTTTCTCATAGCTCAGCCAATACACATTTGCAGCGCCTTACTTTAAAATCTAGTTTTCTTTTTTCAATAATACATAAAAACTATCACTCGGGCTTCAGGATTGGGAAGGAGCTTAACTAATACTCCCTTCGTCTACGATATCATTTCAACTTTGTGGGCGACACAAGTTTTTAAGAAAGTAATAAATAGTAATGATATTGTTGTGAGTGAAAGTTTGTAGAGTCTACTACTATAAATGAAAGTGAAAACGATGTCGTGGACGAATCAAAATGACAAAAATGAAAATAATATCGTGGACGGTATATACTTCCTCTGTCCCATTATTGTTGGCCTATTTCTTTTGGGCACGAGTATTTAGAAAAATAAGATTGTAATGTAAAAATGTGAAAAGATGTGTGAGATCATATTATTAGTGTAAAATTATTACCAAAAATAGTAACACATCAATATTAATAGGACACTCCAATAAAGAAAACATGTCAGCAATTATAGGACGGAGGGAGTATAATCCAATGGCTAATTTTATCGCAATCCAGAAAACTATTGACTATTGATATAGTTATCAACATATAAAGTTAGGAAAGGAGACATGAATTCACTGGAGTGGAATTTTAGGTACTATCACTGTACAAATGAAGAAAACAAATATCTTTACAAAAAGGTAAATCTCAATTGATATAGACTAGCTACTTGTAAATGCAATTCACAGTTCTAAAGCATTTCAAAACATTCATCCACTGACTAAAACAACACATAGACAATTATAGTACATCTTTTTTTTTGAAAATGAACAATTATCGCCATCAACTATGATTTTTGTTGAGCTGAAGCTCCCAGTACTTCACATTTCTTTCCCCAGTAAACTTGAAATCTTTGTCTTGCATACTCTACGTAGTCAAAATCAATTTCGTTGACATGCGCCTGTGATCAGTACACAAAAACATGAAACAGTAGTCGTAAGTAAGAGAACCATGAGAATGCTGGTATCGACCGTATCGTGAGTTGTTCTATCTCAAGAATACTTAAGAAAGATGATATGAGATTGGGTAATATACCGAGATTAATCCCCATAGCGCCCAAAGAAGATGGCTAGCAAGAGTATACTTCTCCACTTCCTGAGCTAATTTCTTCACCTCTGAGTCACTAGGTTGTTTTCCTGCAGCAAAGTTCTGGCAGTTTAAGGATACGCCTATACAAACGAATAATATTCTCTTTTTCAGACAGAAGCTACCAATAGAAGAGACAATAATATAATTATCAATAGTTACAGCTTTTCTCTACTCGTCTTACAGAAGTTGAACTCCTAGTGAACTCATCATCAACAGAGTAGAACTGCAATCAGTAAATAGTATGGAAATTAAATAAAATAGCAACCTGAAGCAGCCAGATAGGTATGCAAGAATCTCTCACGCTCCTTCCAATCTGGGTAAGAAAACAAACTGAACTTCAGTTTCCCTATTACTAAGGGATGCTGAGAAAGATAAAACATGATTTGAAGCGAGAGCACATCCACTACCTGGATATTTACTATAATCCAAGACATGAGGAGTTTCAGTATGATAGTCAGCAGCCATCTCACAAAAATGATTGGCAATGTCAAAGGAGACAGGGTTGTAGCTTGCATATTCATAATCCTGTGGACCAACAAAAGATGGCCTTGATCAGAAGAAAGTACATATGAAGCAGATGTTCACTTTTATCAAGATTAGACAGAAACTGATTTTTCGGACAATCATTAAATTTATGAAAACAGAGTGTATTATGTATATACCCTAAGCTTGTGACACGGGAAAAATACCATGTCCTGTCTAAATTAAGTTGTTTCAGCTTTTAATAATTAAAAGAGGATTTAGAGCAAAATCATAGAACTATCTTGATTTCATTGAGTTAATCACAAAGCCATATGTTTATCTCACTACTCCATTTCAATAAGAGAAAAACATAACAGGTTAGCAACACCTATCAGATAACTACCCCATTTCAGTAAGAGAAAAACATAACAGGTTAGCAACACCTATCAGATAACTACCTAACAAGCCATAATATATACAAAATGTGAGTGGAGTCGGGCTACCAGTTTAAGTAGTCAAGGACCATATTGCCAATAGGTTTAAACCATGCAGGTGGTGAAATGACAGATGTAGAGCTACGCCGCCTGCACTAGAGGAGCAAATAACAATAGCTATCTAAGATCAGGTTTTACCAGCTGAAACATCTTCAGTATTGACCTAAGTCAACCAAAGTCTACTAGGATACGTGTCAGCCCATCACTGTCTTACAAGTCACTCAACCAAGATAGTCATGTACAAAGAAGAGCACAAGCCCTCATTGCAGTCGTGTATCATAAAACTCACGGCTAATCAATCTAGTTATCCTACAAGTTCCTTACTTTAAACATTCTCCTATAACTAACTGTGTTTTCATGACATGCCTTGTCAATGGATAGATTCAACTGGGCTGCCGAAATATAATACTATGGAATTTACATCATTAGAAGAAGGAATTTAAGCATTCAAACTTTATTTAACACTGATCCCACTAATTGCCATAAAGAGCATAGCTTAAGACTCACAATTATGGTTATTGATCTGGTTTCTTCATCCATCATAATGTTACCATATTGCAAATCATTGTGACAGAACCCTATACAATCATTGCTAGAGAGATTCTTTTCCAGAGCCGATATTTCAGCTTCCAGGACATCTAAGCGAAATTTCTTGGCTTCTTGAGGCGAAGAAACACGGTTGGCTTCTTTAACCCATTTTCTGAAACATTATGGCATAAAACCTCATGTAAGCACATAGAATCACAATTAACAAATACTGTAGGAGTTTCCATGAAATATCATGCTCTAGACATAGAAAGAAATTATTGGATAGAAGGGCGCACCGCAGTCTATCCCAGAGGACAATCTTCTTAGACCCAGGCATATCCAGGCAGTGAAATTCCTTCATTTTAGAAGCTATTATACCAGATATTTCAGGGTCACGCAAATCAGCCGCTACAAGTGTCTGAAAATCCAGCAATCAAAATAATAATTGATACGAGATGAAATTTTCGAAGTGAAATTAACCATTTAAATTAAACCTCTAAAGAGGTCGTTCATTTGCTATCTCAATTTGTGCAACCAAAATTCCACTAAAACAACATGAGGACTCGACAAGTTTCATCAGGCTCTCCAGCCTAAGCAGCTACTAACTTCAAAATATTGCTAACGTAACATAGTCCATGATTTGCATCCGCAGCTTTAATTACAGAGGATCTCCACCAACAAATAATTTGAAGGAAAAAAAAGTAGTTTGGTTTAAGTACCCGAGCGTGAATGAACTCCTCGACACGGCCATTAGCGAAGCGTCCGAGCAGCCTTGGCCCCTGGCCTTGCTTGGACATGAACTCAAACGTGCGTATCTCATTCTCACGATCGAAGAACACATCCACCCCGGCACCATAAATCCTGACCAGCACTTTCTTCGATCTCGGAAGCGGCTCATCGGCGCTGGAATTCCTAATCCATTTGATCTGGTAGACCTCGTTGGTCATGGCTCCTTTGAGCGGCACCACCTGCAGCGCCTCAGGATCGACGATGTCGCGCCACTCCGACGCCATGCGGACGAGAATCTTCCTGGCGTCATCGGGAATGCGAGCGGATTTGTCGGGAGATCCCATGGGAGATTGAATTGGAGGAGAAATGGATGAATTCGGAGAGATTTGAACAGTTGGGAGAAATCGAGAAATCCGCCTGTCCAAGGGGAAAGAGGAGAGGTAGGCCTTCGGAATCGGGATCAATGCTACCGTTGCCACTTGGCGGTGCTTGACCGGGAACCGTTTCGTCCACGTGGACGGCACGTGATCTGCCCATCTCAACCTCTGCATTATTTCGACTTAACTTTGTGCATTTCTTCTACTATCACGGACCATGTTACATTTGTTTATCAAAATCCTTTCTGTTTTTTTTTTTTGGGAAAGGGTAAGAAAAATCATTTTCTTCTTGCTATAAAGTACAAATTCATAATCTACACTATAATTACCTTCAAGGTCTATTAATTTATAATACTGTAGAAAAATAAATTTTTTAGGGTTTCTTTAGGGTTCCTCTAGGGTTGAGAGAATTGACTTTCACTTTTTGCGCTGTTCTTCCCTCGGTTCGAAGGGATTGCTGATCGGTTTGGGGGGAGTTTTTGGATCATGGATCCAGATGAGATTCAACGTTTGGTGGAACAACTTCGGTTATCAGAGGAGGCTGATGCAAATACTGTTAATCTATCTCAAAAACTCACGGAAGATCTTTTGGTTACTTCGAAGTATCGTCTTGCGGGGAAAGTTTTTGCGAGCAGACAGATTAATAGAGATCTTTTGTTAACTCATTTGCCTAATATTCTACAGGCAAAGTTTCGGATTGGTGCAGAGATAATTGGACCGAATATCTTTGTAGTACATTTTGCTTCGGTGGATGATAAAAAACAAGCTTAGTTAGGGGGGCCTTGGCACTTTTTCCAGGATTTATTATTATTTGTTGAGATTGAGGGTTTCCAAAATCCTTCAGAGGTGAAGTTTGAGGAGTTTACGGGATGGATACAATGTCATAATTTACCTGTGGCGTGCATGCATCCAGAGGTGATAAGGAAGATTGGGGAGGGCATTGGCCGTGTGGAGGAGGTTGATATGAATGCAGGAGGACGATGCATTGGTCGCTTTGCTAGGGTTAGGGTCTCATGGGCCTTAGATAAACCCATGCAGAGATGTGTGAGACTTCTACCCAATGGAGAGAGTGAGGGCGCTCTTATATTGCTTTTGTATGAGAAGTTACCAAATTTTTGCTTTAAATGTGGGAAAATTGGCCATTTATTAAGGTTTTGTGAATCTCCTTTGACGGTCACGGGGCAATTGAAGTATGGCACGTGGTTAATGGCTCCAAAAACTAATGAGATCAGGAGAAAGCAGACGAATGGCGATAAAGTTCATGCTGATTTGGTTGATTCGCATCCTTCGGCGGTGAATAAAGGATTAGCTGTGAGACTCTCACAACAGAATGAAGGGTCTTGTTTTATGGAGAGTTCGTCGCTAGGGGTAGAGGATGGTTTATCCACAAAAGATACCGTTCCCAAAACTACTAATATGGAAGATGATAGATTTAGTTTGATGGATGGGGTTTTGTTGGGAGCCGTAGCGGGAGGTGAGGAGAGGCGAGAGGAGCAGATGGAGGAGGAGGAGGTTAGGAGAGGTTCTTGTTCCAATCCGAAAGTGGGTTCGTAGAAGAAGAGAGCTCGTGTTTCGGGTTGGGGGTCGGAGGGGAGGGGTCGTAGGGGAGGGAGAGCTGGTAGAGGAAGGTCTGGAGAGGACGGGAGAAAAAAGGACTGGGGAATTTCTTTTGGGAACGAGGGAGTTAGGAGTCGGGAAGAGCGAGAGAGGGAGACAGCAGGTGGGGGTTCAGATGAGGAGGAAGTTTCAAGCATCTCTAAGAAACGACCGGGGAGTGCCGTGTGTGATGCGGGCTCGGACTCCCCAAAACGAAAGAATCCGCGTCATGATATGGAGAACACTCTAGAGTTGGCAATAACGGCGGAGGCTGCCTCGCAGCCCCGCCGAGCCCAATGAATGCGGTAATTTGGAATGCTCGAGGCTTGGGCACAACTCGTGCATTCCATAATCTTTGCCAGTTAGTTTCTGGCGTGTCTCCAAGCATACTTTTCATTTCAGAGGCAAAAGTATGTGCGGCTAAATGTGTTAATTGGAAGACGATTCTGGGTTTTGAGGGACATTTTGTGGTAAACCCTGTTGGTGCGAGTGGAGGTCTTATGTTGTTCTGGAAGAAGGATTGTGATGTGAGTATTCGGAGTTTTTCAAAGGGTCACATTGATTGTTGGGTTAAGTGTGAAAGTATTGGTTTTCAGTTTACGGGTTTTTATGGAAATCCTGAAGTGACTAAACGTCAGCAGTCTTGGGAACTTATTAAAAGACTGGCGGAGAATGGAGATGTTTCATATCATTGGATTGTTGGAGGTGATTTTAATGAGATTTTGAAGCAGGAAGAGAAGGCAGGAGGGAAGTGAAAACCGTGGTCGTGTTTATCTAACTTTCGAGCTGCGATTGAGGCTAGCGGTTTAAAGGCCATTAATAATGACGCTCGTTTTACCTGGTTTAATCAAAGAGAGGGGGAGGCGGCTATTTTTGAACTGTTGGATAGGTTTCTAATCAATGAATCGGGTCTATTGGCAGTGGGAGATTGTGAGGCGAATGTGTTGGACTCGTATGGCTCAGATCATAGAGCGGTCAGGGTGCGGTTGGAGAAGCAGGAGAAGAGTCAATCCACTGGGGGTTATAAAAGATTCCATTTTGAGTAGAAATGGATGTTGGCTGAGAATTTTACAGCTGATATTCTTATGAATTGGCGGGGTTTTGGCAGTCATTCTTTGCCAAAGCGTCTTGCCTTGTGTCAGCAATATCTCAAAAAATGGGTGGTTTCTGAGTACAAGAACCCTTCGAAGACGCTTGAGGAGTTAAGGAAGAAGAGGATCAAGTTGTTGAATCAGTGCGGAGATAAAGACGTGGGAAAGGAGCTGCATGAGATTAATGTTAAGATTGAGAGGATTTCGGAGGCGGAGGAAATACATTGGAAGCAGAGGTCAAGAGCGAATTGGCTGGGCCTGGGGGACAGGAATACGAAGTATTTTCAAAACTTCACCTCAGAAAGAAAGAGGAAAAATAGAATTGAAGGCTTGTTTGATTCGATGGGTGTGCTGCAGAATAAGGATGAGAATAAGGCGATTATTATTCAGCAATATTTCAGGGAACTCTTTCGGTCGGATAAGCCTCGGGCTGAGGATTTTTTGGCGATTACTAGCTGTGTTAATAGCAGATTCCAACAGGCAGATGTAGCTGTTCTTCAAGAACCTTATACTAAGGAGGAAGTACAAAAAGCAATCTTTCAGATGAATCCGAATAAAGCCCCGGGACCTGACGGGTTTCCACCTATTTTTTTTCAAAAGTATTGGGGAGAGATTGGAGGATCCATTACTAAAGAGGTTCTGGGTATTCTCAATGGGGATGATAGTATTAGAGAGTGGAACAAGAGTTTGATTGTTCTCATTCCGAAAGTTAAGAAGCCGACGCAAGTAAGTGAATTCCGGCCTATTAGTTTATGCAATACCACTTATAAGATTGTGACTAAAGTGGTGGCCAATCGGTTGAGAAGAGTGTTGGGAAAGGTTATAAACGATAACCAAAGTGCTTTCGTTCCCGAGCGGTTGATCACAGACAATATCTTAGTGGGCTACGAATGTATGCATTGGCTTAAAAATTAAAAGAATGGGAAACATGGTTTTGCGGCAGCAAAACTTGATATGAGGAAAGCTTATGACAAAGTTGAGTGGGGCTTTATTAAGGCTATGATGCAGGTGCTGGGTTTTCCTAGTAGATTGATGCGGGTGGTGATGGATTGTATCACTTCAGTGGAGTTTGCTTTTGTGGTGAATGGAAAGGTGTTTGGTTCTTTGATTCCTACGAGGGGTATTCGCCAAGGATGCCCTTTATCGCCATTCTTATTTGTTATCTGCGCGCAAGGGTTGTCTTCGATCCTTCATGAGTATGCGGGAAGGAAAGATTTCGAAGGTTTACGTGTTGCTAAGGCTAGCCCGGCTATAAGTCACCTCTTTTTTGCGGATGATAGCCTTCTCTTCTTTAGAGCTAATGCTAAGGGGGTGGCTACAATTCGGGATGCTCTTGATCTTTATTCTGTAGCTTCGGGGCAACAGATTAATAAGGATAAATCTGCTGTTACTTTTAGTCCGTGTACTTTGGAGAGTGATAGGGAGATTGTGGTGAAAACTTTGGGTGTAGGCCAGACCAAAGGACATTCTGTTTATTTAGGCCTTCCTACTATTGTGATGAAGCAGAAGAGGATCCAATTTGATTATTTACGTGAAAGGGTCTGTAAGAAGCTTGGATCGTGGAAAAATAAACATTTCTCAATGGGTGGTAGAGAAGTCCTCCTTAAATCAGTTATACAAGCGATTCCAACTTACGCCATGAACTGTTTTAAGGTTCCTGTAGCTGTGTGCAGAGATATGGAGAAGGCTTGCGCTAATTTCTGGTGGGGAATGACTGAAAAAGGTCCAAACATGCATTGGGCAAAGTGGCAGTCGCTCTGCTCTCTGAAGTCGAAAGGTGGGATGGGTTTTTGAGATTTGGTTACGTTTAACAAGGCTCTATTAGCTAAACAGGTGTGGCGTTTCATCAAGTTCCCTAATTCGCTGGTGGCCAGGGTGCTTAAAGGTCGTTATTATAAGAATGGGGACGTGTTGAATGTTATATGCCCCCCTACGGCTTCCTATTCTTGGCGTTCGATTTTGTGGGGAGGAGATCTTTTGAGACGTGGAGTGAGGTGGAGAATTGGAAATGGGCAAAGTGTGTGTGCTTTTAAGGATGCTTGGATTCCTAATGGGGGAGATGGTATAGCTGCCGGTGGGCTGGTGAAGGACGAAAATATTTTGGTTGCTGATTTTATTGATCAAAATAAACGATGGAAGGAGGAGCTTTTGAAGGAAAATTTTCTCTCATATGAGGTACAAAGTATTATTTCCATTGATTTATTAAGAAATGAGAAAGATGATAGATTTTGGATACATGATGAGAAAGGGAGATATACCGTAAAATCTGGATATCTTCTAGAAAAGGAATGCTTCATGCCGAAGGCTAACACGACTTCAAAAGTAGAGGAGGATTGGTGGAAGTTTGTTTGGAAACTCTTTATTCCACCGAAGGTTAGGGTTTTTGCATGGAGATTTATGAAGAATATGCTGCCTACTGCTATTAACTTGAAGAAACATCATATTCCCATTAATGGCATCTGCTCCTGGTGCAATCGGGATTGGGGCTCGACGACTCACTCAATTATTTTTTATGCATCAGTGCGGGATGAATGGAAGAAGACCAATTGGTGGTCGTGGTTGAGAGGTCGAGAAAGTCTTGACAGTGAGACTCTTTGTAGGGATTTCTTTGCCGCTTTTGGAGTTGGGGATCTGGAGCTTTTTGTTATTTTCCTTTGGTGGAGTTGGAAGAATCAATGCAATGTTAAACATGGCAATAAGGCTGCTGGACCGATGGAGCTTATTGAAGGTGGTGAGATTTTTCTGAGTATGTTTCAGGAGGCAAGCTGGTGGTCGAAGGCGCAGCAGTCGATTCTGCCGAAGGAGGGTGATAAGCGTTGGCTTCCACCGTGCCGGGGTACTTTTCGGTTGGATGTGGATGTCTCTATCTATGCGAATGGGAATTTGGTTGGAGTTGATTTTCTGGTTCGGGACCATACATGAACGGTGTTAGCGGCGGCTGCGAGACGCATTGGACGAACGGAGACCACTCTTATGGGCGAACTACATTCGATCTTGCTGGGTGTGGGTTTCTGCATGGAACATGATTTTTGTCCTCTTGAAGTTTTTACTGATTCTCTCTTGGCGGTGCACGTTTTGAGTGAGAAGACGAGGGGGATAGACTCTCTTTGTGATGATCTTTACGATGCTTTTATCTATGCTAAGGAGAAGATAGTGCTTGATTTTAGACATGTTCGTAGGGAAGCTAATAGAGCGGCCCATTTCTTGGCTAATTTAGCCGTTTGTATTCCTGATGCAATGATCTGGAGATCCGACTTTCCTTTGGGTCTCATAGATATTGTTCATCGTGATTTGAATTAATATAAGGTCTCTGGTGTTTCTAAAAAAAAAAAATTATAATACTGTAAGGATACGTATATTTTGAATTAAGATAAGAATGATTTTGTATGTAAATTCTTTTAAAATTATGAAAATATTATCTTTTTTGGAGATACATGTATGTATAAGTAAATTCGTTAAAAATTAAATTTCTAAGTTTGTAGGTCTTTGGTCCTTGAGCTCGCCCAAATCATTTCGACTGCTTGTTGAAAATTACAATCTTTAATTTTGGACGGAGTTGTTCTATATAATGACTCGGGTTGAAAGATAGTTGAATCTATAAGTGAAAATCGAATTATAATTTCTATAATTTATTTCCCCGATCTATTTTCAACCAGTGACGGATCGAGAGTAGGGCGGTGTGGGTACAACTATATCCCCAATTTTTTAAATAGTATTATATATATATATATATATATATATATTATGTGTTAAAATATTTTATAATGAGTGTCCATACCCAAAAAACTGCATTTTCCTTTACTTCAGACTCCAGTCCTTGCTTTTGGGTTTTGGCCTCTATTTCTCACTTAATCCAATTTTAAAAGATTGCATGTGTTATGTGTTTAAGTTCTTTTAGAAAAAAATATTAAGAAATAGAAATATATTTAAGAGAGGACGAGAGTCCCAAGGTTAACATAAAACAAGAAAAAGAAAGAAAGGGGTGCCTGCCAAAGCTTGAGAGTTCAGACCTTGAGTTTTGAGTTAGGAAAAAAAAAATACTCTTTTCATTTTAATTAGTCATACCCTAAATTTAAAATTTTGGATCCGCCACTATTTTCAACGGAGCTATAACATATCCTAAAGTCAACCCTTCCTTCAAAACTGGACCCTTCAATGATACCTCAAGACTAGTGTTTAATAATAATAATAATAATAATAATAATAATAATAATTTATTATTATTATTATTAGGGGTAATTGCCGCAAAAACCATATACTTTTTTGATTTTTAGTTTTTTCCCATGACAAAAATGATCTGAACAGAAATTCAAGAATTGGAAAATTAATTGCAATTTTCCCCCGTGTCCATTTTTCGGCGATCTCCGATAGAGCTCCGATCCAACGTGGCTTAATTGATTCCACCTCACCTAAAATCAGCTATGTCAGCTCTGGTGGCCTTGGTCAGCTTTGGCTACCATTTTTTGAGCATTCCATTTCCAGATTTTTGAGAAGGCATGGTCAAGTTAAGAACTAGATTTTTGCTCTGCATTAAGAACTACATTTTGAGCAGATTTTTGGTGTCATTTCATTTCCAGATTTCGAGCCATTAAGATCTACAAATTGTGTATTTTGAGCAGGGCATTCCATTTCCAGATTTTGAGCCATTAAAATCTATAAACCAACATTTCATTTCCATTTCCAATGATCATGAACAACAAGGACGGCTGGTATTCCACATCTACATTGTGCAGCGGTTGCAAAGCTCCTGAATTCGAGCTTCCAGTTAGGTTTTGGGACATTTTGCTCGACGAACCCTAAGCTTCGACGAACCCTAAGCTTCAGATTTTGTAATTCAATTGTAAAAAAACCATAAAACGGCGTATTTTAATTATAATTAAAACGACATCGTCTCATTCAATTCCCGACGATGACACGCTGGAAATCCGATTGCCACCTCGGATTCAATTTGGGGAAAAAATGGACGCGGGGGAAAATTGCAATTAATTTTCCAATTCATAAATTTCTGTTCAGATTTTTTTTGTTATGGGAAAAAACCAAAAATCGAAAAAGTATATGATTTTTGCGGCAATTAACCCTTATTATTATTATTATTATTATTATTATTATTATTATTATTATTATTATTATTATTATTATTATTATTATTTATCCTTTATTTATGTAATTAAATATAATTTGGGTTAATTTATGATAACTATTAGTTTAGGACATCTGACGATGAAAACCTAGCCTTTGCTGCCGCCGCCGCCCTGCCGACATGGATTCCAGTCGCTTGCCTCATGGCGCCCTGGATCGATCGGCCCTTCATCTCCCTCCTGTTTCGTCCAACTTCACACCGAGCTCGTCGTCTGGAGTCCCACCCCTCCCACACGTCTCGGCAAACCCTAGTTCTGAAAACCCTAATGGCTTAGCAAACCCTTCTGCTCTGGCCACGCAACTGGTGACGCGTTCCGATTCCATAAACCTGCAAGCACACCCCAGCGAAACTGTCCCCACACAGAAAAAGAATTATGTGGATGTCGTCGCCCCTAGACGGAGATGGCCGGATTTGCCGGCTCACAATTTTCAGGCACTCCACGTTCGTACTGGAGAAGAGGTAGATTCTCTTGTTATCCCGAAAGATTTCTATAGACAGCGAGTGGAGGATTTTAAATTCGCCCTGATTGGGAGACTGTTGATTCGTAAAGGCGCCAAGCCACGTGTTACGCATGAGATTAAGGCCGAACTCCAACAGATCTGGAACATCAATAATGATTGGAGTTTAATCACCATGGGGAAAGACTTTTTCACCCTTAAATTTAGTTCGTTGGAAGACAAGAAAACCGTGAAGGCAAAACTGAATCAAGACCTGGTTGATGGTCAGCTACGTCTCAGAGAATGGGTCCCGAAATTTAATCCTTACAAAGAGGTCTCCTCTCTGGCGCAAGTCTGGGTTCGTATTTACTACCTACCCATAGAGTTATGGCATCCAGAGGTCATTGCTGCGGTCGGACGTTACTTGGGCAATCCTATCAAGGTGGATGGATCTTCGGGAGCCGGAGAAGTGGGTCATTACGCACGTGTGTTGGTGGAGATTGACATGGCTTTGCCCTACAAAGAATTCTTAAGATTTGATGAAGGTGACAACGCGTTTCATGTTGAATTCTATTATGAAAACTTACCTCTTTACTGTTCACGTTGCAAGATCACAGGACATGCTCTGGACAAATGCCGGAAAGTAAGAAAAGGTCTGAGGAGGAAACTTCATCGAGCAAACAGAAGAGTAAGGAAGCTCCTATGAAACCGGTAGCTGAATGGCATCCACAGAATGAGATTCAGGGAGCGACTGGACAACAAAATAGTCAGGCCGCCAACTTTAATGAGGGTAATGTTGGAATCCAGGACGTCGTTCCGACCGGCAACATGGAGGGGGCTCGGAGCCCTGATCGGAAGTCCTCGGAGGAGAGAATTGGGAGTCCGCAACTGAGAAACTCGGGGAGGTCGGGAAGAAACATTGATATAAACAATAAATTTGCTGTTCTTAACAGCATTGGCACGGAAGAGCCTTCTTGCTCAGGGCCGGACTTACTGGCGAAAGTTTTCAGCACAGCTGTGTTGGACTCGGGAACTGACACTCATACTTTGAATCCCGTATCTAACACATCGGGAGAGGAGATCTATGATACTGTCATGAGCATGGACACCAGTAGTGCTCCTGGCCCCGATGGGTTCTCGGGTCTCTTCTTCCAAAATTGTTGGAATACGGTTCGCGAGGATGTGATTAGAGCGGTTCGATGCTTCTTTCTTAACTCTTATTTGCCGAACGGCTGCAATGCGAACACTCTTATCTTGATTCCTAAGGTGGACGATGTCAAATCTGTTTCTAATCTCAGGCCGATCATTCTTTCGAACTTCTTCTTCAAAATAATCTCGAAGATTATGGCGGTTCGCTTGAACAAGGTGGCTACTGATGTGGTCTCACATAATCAGTTCGGCTTCATAGGTGGGCGATCTATACATGACTGCATCATGTTGGGCTCGGAGGGTTTCAACTGTATGGATCGTACGGCACGTGGTTCGAATATTGCTTGTAAGATCGACATCAAGAAGGCATTTGACACCATGAGCTGGGACTTCATCATCAAAGTCTTGAGGGTAATGGGTTTCCATCAGCAGTTTGTCACCTGGATCTCCATTATCTTCAGCTCTGCCCGTATCTCCATTCTTTATAACGGGCGGCTGAGCGGTTATTTTGCCTGTACTAGAGGAGTTCGTCAAGGAGATCCCTTATCTCCCATTCTTTTTGGTATTGCCGAAGATATGTTAAGTCAGATTCTCACAAACTGTGTTGCTTCGCGCCATCTCATCCCCATGAGCTATAGCCGCTCTCACTACTTCCCCACGCACCTGCTCTACGCGGATGACATCTTGCTCTTCTGTAGAGCCTCGACTCGTAATGCGAAGAAAGTTAAGCACATATTGGAGTTTTATGGCTCTCTTTCTGGGCAGATTTGCAGCCTTGAAAAATCTCGCATATACTTTGGGAAAGGCGTAAGTACTTTGGTTAAACGAGGCATCAACCAGGTTTTGGGTTTCACGCAAGGGGGTGAACATGTGACCTACTTAGGGGCTCCTCTTTTTGTGGGAAGGCCTCGCGTTTCTCACTTTATGAGCATCAAAGACCGCACTGTGCAAAAGTTTTCGCGATGGGCGGGTCTTCATCTTTCGATGGCAGGACGTATCTGTCTTGTTAAATCCGTCATCCAGAGCTCCATCATTCATACCATGATGGTTTATCGCTGGCCTAAGTCGCTCCTTCATGAGCTCGATCGTAAGTGCAGGAATTTTATCTGGACTGGAAAGACGAATCAGAAACCTTCGTGTGCGGTGAAGTGGGATCGCTGTTGCGCTATCAAGGAGGAATGAGGCTTGGGAATCCGCTCTTTTACCCTTATGAATAAGAACTACCTTATGAAGCTCGCGTGGAATCTCATTAAAGGCAGTTCCTTTGCGCACCAGTTGCTTAGATCCAGACATCTCACGGAGTTTGGTTATGTGAAGAAAAACGTTGCGAACTCTTCGATTTGGCTTGGGCTCAGGCATGAAATTAATGGGTTGGTGGAGAATTCTTACTCTGCGATTGGAGATGGCAGATCCACCCTTTTTTGGATGGATGATTGGCTGGGATATAAGATTTGTGAGCGTTTGGGAATTCCTGATTATCTGCACGATAGACTCACGCATTCTGTTGCGGATTACTACTTTGACAACTGTTGGCATTTTTCAGAAAATTTTGTTGAGAATTATCCAGATATTGTGGGCGATATCATTCTTCTTCCTATGGATGATTCCACGGATGCTCGGTTCTGGAAGCATTCTCTACGTGGTGATGTGACTTCGGCTCTGGCCTTCGCCAACACGTGTCACCGGTACCCCAAGGTTTCGTGGGGCTCTTGGCTCTGGGATGCGGCCATCCCGATACGCCGCTCGCTGACTTGCTGGAGGCTCATCCATGGTCGTCTGCCAACCATGGATCGCTTGATTCGCCAGGGGCTTGTGACTCCAAATGTTTGTTGTTTATGCTTGAGCGATGCAGAGAACATTTCACACATTTTTTGGGACTGCAGGAAGACTAAACAGGTGTGGGCTCCCTTCCTCAATTGGTTCGGCCATCATGAGCTCTTGGATTGCAGGGATATTACGAGCTTTCTTGTGATGGCGTGGAACATGAAGTTCAGCTCTCTTTTGTAGAGGCTTTGGAAGATTGGTATTATCAACTTAATCTGGATGATTTGGACCAGCCGAAATAGTGTGATCTTTGATGATAATTCCTTCAGTGAAACAAAGGTGCTTAAGTTCATCAAAATTGCTTACAAAGAAGTGGACTCCTCTAACCTGAAACTTGGGCACATGGCGAATGATTGGAAAGAATATCTCACGTTACGTGAGCTTGGCGTGAGGTCGCGATCTGCCCCCCCTCCAGATTATATTGATGTTCACTGGTGGCCTCCGGACTTGAACTGGATGAAAGTAAATACGGATGGCTCGGCGTTGGGGGCGCCGGGAAGGATTTTTGCCGGGGACGTTTTTCGAGATCACCAAGCTGAGGTTCGTGGATGTTTTCATGTGAAGGGGGGCTCGGGCTTTGCGCTGGAGGAAGAGCTGCTGGCGGTGATCAAAGCCATTGCCATTGCGGAGAGCCGCGGGTGGCGCAAACTTTGGTTGGAATCGGACTCTACGTATGTTGTAGAGCTGCTTCGAAAGAAATTGATGGAGGTGCCTTGGAGATTTCTGACTAGTTGGAAGGCGACGATTGCCTTCCTCAACAATTTCGAGCTTCGTGTTTCTCACATTTACAGGGAGGGCAATGCGGCGGCGGATATCATGGCTCACAACTCGCGTCACGAGGGTTGGTAGCCACATAGCATCGAGGCTATTGAGTCTGCTGTCATCCGGGACATGGCCTCGCACAGCCACATCAGACGCATCTAATGGGCTGCTGGTGCTGGGTTTCTTTGAAGGATGAGTTGCTTGGTGGGGTGCGGGCTGTTGGGAGCTGGCGGTGCAGCACTTTGTTCGAGCAGTTGGTGGGTTTCTTTGCTGTTGTTTGGTCGAACACCTGGGGCGCGGTGGTGGTTGTCCTCGGCCTTTACGTGATGCTTGTTCTCCCTCGGTTGAACTGCCGCTGGATTTACGTGGTGGAGGCTGGCTTGCCAGCGCGCTTCTTCGAGGGGACACATGGTTTTTTAGTTCTCAGCGACGGCGTCTCACCGGCCGAAACTATTAGCTTTTTTTCCTTGGTTTATGTTTGTGCGATAATTTCGGCGACGGAGTATAACCGGCCGTTTTCTTACCCCTTTGTTTTGGAGTCTTGTTTCGTGGTTAGCTCACGGCGACGACGTATAACCGGCTGTGTTGCTTCCCTTCGTTTCTTTTGTTTGTCCGAGCTAGCGGCGACGGCGTCTAACCGGCCGCGTAGCTCCTTCGTTTTGGGCATTTTGGCGACGGCGTCTCACCGGCCTTTTGCCCCGGTTCGGTTTGTTTCTCTTCTTTTCTGTGGGATGAGAGCCGGGTTGGTTTGGGGGCGATGGTTAGGCCGGAGTTCCGGAAACTTACCCTGCCGCTCTCACTCCCTCTTTCTCGGTTGTTTAGACGGGTACTCTTTTTCCTTTTTACGGTTTTTCCCATGGGGTTTTCCGTAAAAAGGTTTTAACAAGGCTCGGCCCTTAGTCTGCGTTCTTGTGCTTTCAAGGGTTTCTTAGGTTTTTTCTTTTCCTTTTTATAAAATCGCATTTTGATATAATTTGGGTTAATTTATACATCCAGTCAAAATTAAGTAATATGTATATTTTGATGTAAGGTTAAGTATAGAACTTTAGTCCGAAGTCCGAACCCAAGAATTTATACGAGACAAACCTCACTTACGAAAGTATAGGTACATAATACTTTCGAATAATATATAATTACTACATGTACTATTTTTTATTTGCAAAGACAATGACTTACATGATGGTATGTCTTACTACGAATATCGATGTAAGTAAATTTCGAAAGTGAGGTATACCTCTTCCACTTGCTCTAGTTAATAAAAACAGACATTGAATTGAATCCACATCTCCTCAAATCAAATTCAATGGACTCTTACTTATACCAAATCTTTACATTCTTTATGACAGTGTCATAATCTCACCACTGCAAAACTCACTTAATATGAAGCTCAAGATTTCAAGTTTCACAACATTAGGTAAACTATAAATGTGATCAAAGTGCACATACATATTTCAAATTTGTGAAGATAATAAGACTGTGAAGTGAGTTCTGTTAAGAAGAGGTGGATGCAAAATCTTCCAGGAGGCGTTCGATGGTTCTCCTTGAGGTGACTTTGCCGATCTCAAACACTCTCATCTCACCTCGTAGACCTGCATGAACGAACAATCTAGCTCGATACTCTTGCAGAAAACTACGACAGCATAGTTCATGACACTAAAACAAATCTCACCTGATTGATTTAGAGCTCTGAGTGGAAGCTGGGCTTCACTTGAATTCATGAACACCAGCAGATTCTTCATGAGCTCGGCAGATTCAGCAGAAACCAGAATTTCCCTCTAATTTTAACAAGATCAAGAAAAGGAATTAGGTATGATGTGATGTTGAAGATCCTCATATGTGAACTTATTCATAAAAATGATTTAGAACCTTTGAAATAATGAACCAGAGATCATTGTTCTAACCTTGAATCTCTTCTGAGGATCATAATAGCCAGAGACAACCAGTAGTATGCTGAGTTTCTCCAATTCTGCATTTCAGAACAAGAGTGTGAACGATAAAGAGTTATGCAGTGTGCAGTGATGCAAGAAGGAATTGAAGCAAAAAAACTAAAGAACGACATTTCTACAAAAAGATTTTAGCTATTCTGATGCTGATGACCAAGTGGTACTGTTGCAAAAGTAAGTCTAACAAACGGAAACTGCAAAAGACAGATTCATATGTGAAAACTATGAATATGAAGCTTAGCATGACAAATAAATGATTTTCCTTTAGTCTTATAGGTGAAGTTAGAGCAGAGTTCCACAATATGATAACCGTGTCTAGAATAATAAGAATCCAAGCAAACCAATGGTGTTATTACTTTGAAAATGTATGATTTCCTGAACTGAAGCTGAATCATGAGACAGCAGTTGGGCAACTGACATCCCAATCGAACTCATCCCGATATTGGGTCCCAGCCTTGAGCTTATAGTATTTGGTTTACCTGTTTTCAACAAATTTCAAGACCAATGCAAATTAGTGACTATAGAAACTGATGAATCGAGCCAATTTCTTTTCAATTTCAAGTTTTTTGAAAAAAAAGAAAAAGAAAAAAAATAATGGAAATTAGGCGTAGAATTGAAAATCAGCAGCAATTGCGGTGTTGAAGTGATAGAATGCAAAACCTGATATGGCCCATTTCTTAAATTCCTTCTGTAAAATATCCTCCACTTTAAGGTCAGATGAACCATAAGTTGTGTGTTTCACTGAAACAGATAAAGCAACGAAGTTGAGTCCATAACGACAAACTGATTCAAAGTGTAATAGTTGAAGGTTGAATAAATATATTTGTCTCACATATTTGGTAAAGCCCGTTGATTCCAAATCGACCAGCTCCATTAATTAACAAGGTCGCCATGTATTTATCTTTCGAGGTGCAATGCAGGCTAGATAAGTTTCCAGTATCCACAAGGATGCCTGCTAACTGCAAATTGGAGAAAAGGAATGACGCGCAGATATTTGTGAAAAACCTGAGATAAAACCAATAAATCCAGAATGTAGGATATGCTGAATTTCAGTTGATAATAATTTTCATGTCAAGCAAAAATAATGTTAGAAGAATTCAAGGTCGAAACTTGAGGATAGCCTCTCATAGCTAGATTTACAGGAACACAACTCCAAACTCCAAAGTTCATTATGGAAGTCATGGAAGGCTTAAAAAATTTGTTGGTTGAGAGATACTTCTTCACTGTTTGAATGATACATATGTATATAATGAAGAGGCTAACAAATGCACCATGTTGTTTCTTGTTTTCTTTTGTGAAGTGCCTCTACATATATTTAAAGAAAAAGGCAAATCAGAGGTCTACTTTCCCAAGCTTGGAATAATTATGCCAGCACAAAACAAAATTGCATAAACGATAACTGCAGCAACGTGAAAATAGAATATGGAAGCGTTCAACTTAAATTTTGTGAATTGGTACCAGAAGTCTACTGAATCCTTGCCCAGCCAATATCTCAGGGGATGTCATTGCAAAATTTTCAGCAATTACACTACAGCATGATACATCCTGAAATGAAAACGAAAAAATGGAAAAGGATGATTGTAGCCATTTTCCAATTTATTAGAGGAATGGAAGCGAACAGAAAATCTAGTTCGTATTGTAAATACCTCTCGCTCAGTGACCGTATGAACCCATGAAAATACATCAGACTGCATAGAAGGTTCAATAATGTCAAATTACATTTTGAATATAGATGTCAAGCTTATTAACATGGAACCACAACAAAGTCGGGATCAACCTTTGTGCAGTGGAACACTTCAATTATCGCCTCTTTCAGTGCCTGCTCCAATAAGCAATAAAAGATTTCCAGTTGATGAGATTGGTAGAAAATCCAGCAACTTGGAATCAAAAACCTTTTACCTCTTGTTCAGATGGGATCTTATCGCAATTGACCAAAACCAGTTTGAGACTCCCAAACAGATCGTAATAGGCCAAGTCAATCTGTTTAATGTTGTAGAGAATGAAGGAAGAATCAAGTTGTCGTGGAAACCATCAGGATTTGGATGTCCAGAAATACCAGAGAAAAGAGCTAGTTTCTAGTTTTGGAATAGAGAAATGGTAAATTACCTCATCAATGAAAATTAAGGATGAGAGATCAATATGGCATGATTCAAGAAGCCACCGAACATTAGCATGTGTATCTAAATCAGCTCTCTTCATGTTAATTACAGGAACTGTGCAAAGCTGCTTGCTTTTGATAGTCTCGTCAATGTAAAGAGCATACATGATGGTCGCAGCCACTGATCCCACATCTGCGCAACACAAAGTTAGGTTATCAAATTGGTATCATCAACATAAAAGGCATACATGATGGTATCACCTATGTGTATTCTCAAGGTTTTGCTGGCAAATATAACTGGAATTACCTGCAACATCTGGTCCAATCACAGCATGCAGGAAGTTCCCAGGAACACCAGCATTGATGCCATCTCTCTTAGCCTTCAGGTAAGCGTTTAACTTGTAAACACTTGCACATGATTCAGTATCTTGCATTAGCTGTGAAGGCCCTTGATAAAACAGTGCTGCGGATGGAAGAAGAGGAACATTAGAAATATCTGTTTGCCTCTTTCTCAATTGATATGATGTTTCGACCAAAGACCTTGTGGAGCCAACTTGGATGGCTAATTCCTTTCCTTCAGTAGAGTCCGGACTAGAAACTCTTAATGGTTCATTCAAGTCACGGATGTTAACATTCAAATCTGACAGAGTAACTACTAATGGTGAGGAAGTCTTTGACCACCTCCCAGATGATGACCTGCCAACAGGTTCAAGAACAATGTCCAAAGGTGAGTTTTTAGGACTATCAGAGGTGTCTTCATTCATAGCATCAACAATATCTCTAGATTTACGATCTCCAACATCTGACGCTGATCTATAACTGATTTTCCTTGCCAAATTTCCTTGAAAGTCAATGGCACTTCCCTTCCTGGCCATTGCGGCTTCACCTCTTCGCATCCCGTGAAAGAATGGGTCATCACGACCACGAAGATATGCTTCCTGCAGTTGTAGGGGGAGAATGCATCACCAAAACCAACTATATATGGCTAAAAGAATCATATTAAACTTTGATTTCAGATTTAGGGAATTCCACAGTGAATTCGATTTCAACTTAATATTATGACTACTAATCACAGAGATGATGCCAATCATTACTACAGCATAGTAACCAGCCTATGTGTGAATAGCCATAATACCATTACAATAGCAAAAATGAAAATGCAGCAAATTAAACCAAATAATAACAATAACACATATTCCATCACAGCCCAGATAGGCATCTTCACCTGTAATTTATGTAGCTACATATACATCATCACATAATAGGCACTTTCCATTATTCATATACCAACCAAGAAATAACTAATACGTAACGTTATGGTCTGTATTTCGTCAGCGTATATAGGTGCCCTCATCCCATCCTTCAAACTTCCCATCACACATTCAAATTCGTTCATCATTTAATAGTTACATAATCACACACTCAATCAATCACTAAATCCACAAGCACAAACTAACACGAAATGGGAGTTGAGAGTTGGTTTACCCTTTGATTTGAGTCCACTGCTTTAGAAGCGGCGGTGGACTTCATGTTTGCAGCAATCGCAGGCAGCCTCCAATGCGTGTATAGTGAAGGGCGACGGTTGATTTGAGAACGATAAAAACAAAAACAAGAGGAACGCATATACCGAAGCTTTTGTACAGCGAAACATTGTGAAATCCGCCATTGGAGCGCGTTCTTGGACTTATTGAAAAACCATTCGGCAGAAGAATTCAAGTGAGCAAAAACAGGTAATTAAATTACAAATCCCTATTCCCAAAGTACATGTTGGAGAAATACTACGGCATTCTTGCTCCACAAACAATGCTGCCTCTCAATTTTTCTCAACTTTAAATACAAGAAACTGCTCAACGGGAAAAAGGGCGTGAAAGGAACCTGTCTCAGAGGGAATGGAACTCCGCCCCCGCGCCGAGACTTTGACGGCGGAGCATCATCGCCGGTGGCGCATACAGCGGTAAGTTGTCATTACTTTTTTTTTTTTCATTTCCCGCGGTTATGACTTATGAGTTTTCTTTTTTTGTTAGAGTGCGTTATCTTTGGTTGTAAATTTATCACGGGAAAATGAAGGATAAACAAAATTTCACCCTTAAAATATATTAGACCCTGGTTTTATGTTGATTGATCATCGTTTCATGTGTAATTTTAACAAAGAATAATTATCGCCATAATATCAGCATGATTGCGAGTATAATTAAATACTTTCTCAAAGTTAATGACATACAAAAAATAAATTGAAATTGAGGACTACAAATTAAAATTATTCACTAGTTAATACTATAAACTATGATTAACACACACTCCCTCTATCCGAAAAAACTATTCCTAGAAGGAATAGTTTTAATAAAAATAGTTAGTATATTATGAATGTAGAAAGAGTTTCACCTATCTAATGGATATTATTAATAATGATAATTAATTATATTTTGATCTGTGAATGTAGAAAGGGGTTCATCATATTATATAAAGGGTAATAAGTAGATGTATTGAAGACAGTAAATTGTGAGTTATTATTCATAAATCAAAATAAATTACTCTCTTTGTCCCACTATAAGTGACTCAAAATTTTTCGGCGTGGAAATTAATGAGAAAGTATAAATTAGTTAAAAATGATAGGATTTATAGTTTTTTTAGGATTAAATTTTTTCGTTTATGAAAACAGACCACTTATAATGAAACGGTTCAAAATGAAATACAAATCACTTTTATTGGGATGCATGGAAGGAGTAATTTTTATGTACGTTCAAATGAAAAAAAAAAAAAAGAGACGTACTATTTTTTTGGGGAGGAAAGTAAAGGAGTATAAGTTATGTGATCAAAATTGTTGAAAGTTTAATGATTTGGTGTCTAAATGTTTTCTTTATAACTTACAACTATAGTTCGGACTTTCTCTTTGCAAATATTTGAGAAAGATAAATATTGTTTAATATTTTTATCGTTTGAAAGGACTCACACGGTACAGAAATATTTCTATAAATAAAAGCATTAACATTACATAAAATTTACACTATTTTATGATAAATAAATAAAATAAAATGTGTTTAAATATGCACATTAAGAGTTTTAAGTATGTTTTTCGGCAAAAGTGAGTTTAAATAAGCATTTTTTTTTAATGATGAATTAGAGGATGGGAGATTGAGACGTTGAGATTCTTACTTATGTCTCTGACGAGTTATAACATTAAACAACAAGACTTATAAATATCTAAATAATTATCTATGTGAACTAGAACCATGCACATCGTTCGCATTTTAATTTTCACAAAAATTTGGATATAACGGGGTGTATCGTATAATCGGGTTGACTCGCACCTAAAATAGTTATACTATTCGAATTAGGATACGGCGGATCAGGAGTGCACCCCGATTGTACGGTACACCATGGTTGTACCTAAGACCAGTTCTTTAATTTTAAATTGTTTGAGTAGGAACATATATAAGATTATCTTGGAAAGTTAGAGAATGTGAAATATTTAAGTTATTACGTACATAGCTTAGTATATATACTAATAATATTTGTATATGCAAGTCCATAAATTTTTTTTTACACGTAAGTATTGAGTGCATATATATAATTAAGTTAATGCATTTTGGTAGAATTTGAATTTATGATGCTAGACCACTGATGTGGCAATTATAATTAGAGTAAGATAATTTTAATTAAAGTAAGATTTATTAATTCTCCTTCCTAATTAACATTGTCACATCAGTGGTGAACACGTTATGTTTGCTCACGGTGAATAGGTGATCGGTTCTTCCTAGACAAATCAAAAGTTTAACACCAAAATCCAAAATTGTCCTCATATTTCATGACATTAATATATTGACGACGTATTTGAAAAATCTTCATTCAGGCAATCCCACTGCAATTAATGTCATAATCTTGTAACCATTTGTATTTGTTACTATTTTGAGCATAGTATATGCATGTATATTTGAAATACGAGTTGTAGCAGCCGACCATGGACACGAGAATCTTTGAAATTTCAATTTATGTACATGAAAGATTTTGAATTTATCAGATATTTATTTGCTTTTTAATTAGCCAGATTTTAGAAGCTTTAAACAAAGCTAATGAGTAATGCGTGACGGTTTAAGTATTCTATATTCTACATATCATGGTTAGTTTCTTTTAGACTGCATAACGTTGACGTTCAAAATATTTATAACGAATAATTCAAATATATATATATAGGAAATAGATTAAAAAAAAACACTACAGTATTTATGAACGAACAAAAATAATAATAGTCTTTCTAAAATTTAAGCTAATATATTTATGAACGAACAAAAATAATAATAGAACTATAATTTTCTTTTTCTTTTTTGAACAAAGAAGTACAATTTTTTAGAAAAAAATAATAGTAATAAGACTATAAGTTGACTATAATTGTATGAAAGGAGGGAATAATTGAGAAACATACACAAATTCTCGTAAGCAGCCGGGTGTACTGTCACACCCCAATTCTTGAACGAATAAAATATAATCGAGGTGCGACTAAAATCATAGAAATAAATAAGGAAAGAACCTTGTGGGATTCAAATAATGGGATAAAAGTCGGGGAACAGCCTTTGAGTGAAGAAAGACAAAAATCAAGTGATATTAATCAATCAACAACATTCTAAGCCTTAGGATCACAAGTTCGGTTTCATGCTTCCGATAACCAATGTTAATAACATAGAGCTAGAAGTTGAGAGTTTAAGCTCGATAAGAAACATAATTCAGAATTTAACATAAAAGTCTTAAGTTGGAGAAACAAAAGACAAATAAGAGCTAGTGCAACAGCGGAAGACAAAATACGGAGTTGAACTCTAGCCTCAGCTCTGCCCCGTCAGCACCGACCAATCAACCTGAAAACATTTGAAAGTAATTTTGGGCTAAGTACTAATGTACTTAGTGGGCTAGCATTTTTATAAACATTTCATAATCATAAGAGCAGTTTATCCAATTATACTTGACATGACTTAGAAGGTTTTAAATTGAAATAACTTCTAAGCATGTTAAAACATTTTATTATATTGCGCGCAATTGTCACACTCCCTTTCCGTTACTCGCTGTGATCCCGGACCTTTTAGCCACCAACGGATCTATTACTCCTGCTTTACTTGAACTGAGGGCGTAACCCAGTCAAGTTCCCATTTGGGACCCAATGCTCCGGAACACATCCCGTCGAGCATCCTTATAACGCTTCATACATGATTAGTGCCCGAATGGAGATCAACCCACCGAGTCAGCTAATAGGTGTACACAATTCTCAAATAACGTGTTAGGTCAAGAGAGAACCTCGATCGATTCATAGTTGCGAGCCTTAAACAGAGCAGAGTGCACAAAATATTTTATCGGATAAACAGTTTTCATTTCATTGAAACATTTAAGCTCAATAGCTAAATCATATATTTAGAAAATAAGCCCACCTGATTAGGCAATGCCTGTCGTTTAATCTTAACTCTGAATCGGTATAGCAGTGCTAATCCTCACGATCCACAAAACCTACAAGAAATCTATAATCTTAATAGGTCTCATGAATCTAATCTTAAAGTCTTAGTGGGTGCACTTAACTACTATGATTCATCACGCCGGGTTTTCAAAATTTAATAGATTATAATTGAAAACTAAATTGCTGAGCTAAGGACACCAACAATATCCTTACTCAATTTTTTTGGGTAATTGGATTTAATGAAAATCAATTTAAATCATGAGTACTTTTATTTGCAAAAATGCATATGCAAATTTATTTCAGGCTTAATCATATAATAAGTAATCACACTTAACATATGCACATAATAATAATGTAATATTATTATGCAAATTATTCTTTAAAATAATTAATCAAACTAATGATAGTCAAATTAATTAAATTAGTATAGCTCAAATAAATTAATAGAAGGCAGCCCAAAATTTTAAATAAATAAGGGCCCAGCTAAAATTTGAAAATGGCCCAACATTCAAATTAAAATCGGCCCAAGCAAATAAAAAAAATGCAGCCCAAAACTAATTAACACTCGGCCCAAACACTCGGCCCAACCCTAGCCCAGCCCAAATTAAGCAAACCCCTCTTCTTCTTAAACACAACTCACGCACACACACCTCACACACACACGCACGGCGCAGCAGCAGCTGCTGCGCTTCCCTCTTCTTCTCCGGCTTCCATAGCCGCCGCCGGCCACGCCGCTCCCTGACTCCCTTCTCCCTCGTCTCCTACCAACGCCGCACCTCCCTCTCACCTTTCTCTCGTCCCTCTCCCACGTAGCACACACACATCCGGAGACGCCTACACACGACGCACCACCTCCGGCCGCCGCCTCCCTCTGAAATCCGACGGCCGCAGCGGCTAGCAAAGCCAACCACCACCGCACGCCCAAAGCCGCCAATTGCCTCCCCCTTTCTCCTAACCTTCCGGCGAACAACCGCGAGAAGCCGTTGCTGCCCTCCCCTCTACTCTCGACCCCTGCCGACTCCACACACTCACCACCCTCTCGCTCCCTCTTCCTCTCTAGCTTCGACGGACAGCAGCTGCCAGGCCGCCGCTGCCGTCGCCGAACTCCGACCCAGCCAACAGAACACACGCACCCTCGGCTTCACTCTCTCTCTCTCTCTCTACGCGCTCCGGCCAGACAGCAGCTCGGAGCCACCGCTGACCGCCGCCTGCCCTCTCTCCCCTTACTCGACTCTCCCCACAGCAAGCACACACTCAACATCAAGTCAACACAGCAACACACAAGTCCAGTTCATATAAATTCTTCATTTCTGTATCTTTTAATCTTTTCATCTATGTTACCAAATGTAAGAACAATATTCAGTATCTCTTTGTTTTATCTACAGTTGGTTTTATTCGTACTATGATGTTGAGCATGAATGAATAAGTAGAGGAATTGAAAGGTGAAACCTTTTTGTATGAATTCTGTTCGGTGGTTTCTGTAAAAATGGCAGATATTTGATGGTTTTCTCTGCATATGAAAGAAATCTGCTGATATTAGAAAATGAATGAGAAGATTGAGGCTTGAATAAACAAGAAGAATTCTTTACCGTAGAAGTTGTGTTGTTGTGGTAAGAAGAGAAGATGAATGAGGAGGATATTTTATAGGAGAAATGAAGCATGCGTGAAGGATTGAAGGATTGAAAAGAGGGAGGTGAGCATTGAAAAATTTACCCAAAATCCCTGAGATTAGGGGATTTTGTATGACTTGTAGGAGTGGGCGCATGGGTGAATAGTGTAGCAATTGTAGAGGCATGGTGAAACATACTGTTTATGGCTGTGGTACAAATGAGGAGGTTGGTGTGGGCTTTTGGGCTTTGGTATTTATAGAATATCATTTCAATAATAAAAAAACTAAGGCCCAAATAAATATTTGTCAAAGCCCAACACATTTAAATAATTAAAGCCTGACATAAATTAAATCATGTAGTATTAAAAATAATATTAGCATATAGAATTAATCACATTCATATAATTCAATTTATGCAATGCACAAAAATTCAAAAGACTAAATTTTATAAAAGCTTTTGAAAATAATTTTGTTGGAATAAACTCATTTTCATTTCTCCGGCATAAATCATCTTAATCTAAGTTCAAAATAATTCTAAATTTAATATAAATAGGCGGGGTGTTACATGTACAGTGTCATTTCGATAACATGATAGTGTCATTTAATGTTAGTGTCATTTCCCGACAGTGTTATTTATATAACATG
This sequence comes from Salvia miltiorrhiza, assembly GCF_028751815.1. NCBI lineage: Eukaryota > Viridiplantae > Streptophyta > Magnoliopsida > Lamiales > Lamiaceae > Salvia > Salvia miltiorrhiza. The sequence goes on from NC_080391.1 coordinate 29,262,592, forward strand.
ATAGTGTCATTTGTAAAATAAAATAATGTTAGTGTCATTTAATGTAAGTGTTAGTGCCATTTTGCACTCGGGTGCACACAAGACTGTCTTGGGTCAGAAACATAATGACTACTTATTATATAAGGTAAGTGCATGAATAAAAATTAAGTAGGTAACGTCTATAAATTAATTTCCTCCCTCTCGTCATTATTCGCTTTCCTCACACACACTGGCGCATGCGCATCCACATACATATATGTATGTAATAGATGGCCTATTTTTGTATGTCGCATCCAAGGAAGAAAGTTTAGAAGGTGAGATAGAAATGATGAGACAACGCCATGCCATTCCACAAACCTAATCTAATAGACGGATCAGTCAAGTCGAATGGCGTGGAAGGAGCCGTACGTGCATCTTCTCAAATTATTTGTCTTCTTTAATCTATTATTATTTTAATTTGTGATTGTATGAGAACACAAGAAAATTAATTTATGGATTTATTCTAAAACTATTCTTTCCTTTATATATATAGAAAATTTAATTATTACACAAACGAATAATCATCTTAGTCATATAGAAGGAGATAGATGTATATTTTTCTTTTGAGAAGTTTATATATATAGTTGGTGGTGGATGGCAAGAAGAGACTAATTGGATGTGCCTGGCTCCCTGTATGCTACTTGGTGGCACTAATTCGATTGATGAATTTGTTGAGTCGAGTGGCGTACAATGAGTCAAGCACGTTTTAAAATAATACTACCTCTTTTTAATTTCTTAAAGTTCAATATGTATTTTTTTTAGGGAAACTTGTATTTTGTTTGATTGATCTATTTCGCCCAATTTTTTGTTTGTTAATAATATCGAATTAATATGATGAAACGTTCCTTAAATCGGAAATCATTGTATGCATTTTCTCCCCTTTCTTACCACTGTTGATCCCAATCTTGCATTTTTATTGGATTTAAATGTTAGTTTAGATTTTTTTTTCTTCTAAAAATAGAATTTTAATTTACCACTTTTCAAGTCAAAACACGACCTTACAACTTAGAATCATAAAAATAATTAGTTCAAAACGATTTTTTGAATTTTAGCATTCTTGCTACCTCTCACTATCAACTGACATTGCCTCACTACCCTATCTACATCATTTTCCTTGCTATTGAATCTTCTATCATTTTTCTCTCACCATAGATGATACACATGCAGTGATAGCTACCAATAATATGTACATGAGCTGCTTCCCCGTGTTAACGTCGTTCCTTCTTTGTTATTACTCGATCAAGGATGGTCCAATTGGTTCTTGAAGTGACTATTCTTAACTTGGGGATGATTAAAATTACATATTTAGAAATGTAACAGTTGTACGTTTGATTCAAATGATAACAAAATGAAACTAATGTTGTTCACATTAATGTAAAAGTAATCCAGTATCGGATCTAAAATTACCTTATTTGACTGGATTATTAATTGTTAATCATCCGATCTAAATATCCAGTTTTCTTCTAAACCTAATTATCATCTTTTTGTAAAGTTACAAACCCAATTGCATTTGTTGACAAGATTAATTGAGTTCTAAATCAGGACACTAGAATTTACAAATAGATTAATTAATGCAAAAACATATTCATATATAATTCTTAAGGAGTAGTGATAAATTTACATGTGTATATACATAATTGGGGTGATTTGGCAATTTTCAATACAACCACAAAATTGGTAATTAGTCTACTTTTATGTGATTTGAATTTCACATAATTAGCCTTAGTCATAATTAACGAAGAGATATGTTTGAATTTATTATATTCTCCTAATAATAGAAGATTTTATTTTTATAAATCATACTACTATCTATAGAAAGGGAAAATATGTAAATAAATTCAATGAAATTGGTAAAATCATCATTAATAAATATATATCCAAAAAATCAAAAATTAAAACTATGTTAACTACACAGTCGCCAATCGATAAATCACCGACAATATCTTAAAAAATATAAAAATAAACCATTAATAGTTAATTTGGCTGAGAAGGGGTGAAAATTTAACATCCATTCTCTAAACCAATCCATTTATTAACTAGTACGCCTCCCGTGCAATGCACGGAGAATATTGTATGTGTTGTAAATTTAATATTTTATTAAAAAATATAAATATTTTTTAATCTATTAATTTATTAATTAATAATGAAATGTAAAAAATTTAGAATATACATTAACTTCACATATATATTTTTAAAGCTTTATATTAATCTTGGCAAACTTTCTCGTCAGAGAGAACTATGTGGTTGGGTCAAACTTGCGCTCGCGTGGGGCTGACCCTCCCCATCCCTCCTCTCCCTCATTTTTGCCCTTACACCTCAGCCAATCGGACAAAGTATCATTTTTACTGTTAAAATTATCATTTGCATGTATAAGAATTATCATTTGTATTGCATCATTATTTTTTTACACAAAGTATCATTTACTTTTATAAAAAATATCATTTGCAAAGCACCGCGCGCCATTTGCATTAAAGAAAAATATCAATTTTTTTTATTAAAAATATCATTTTTAATGTATCATTTATTTTTATACAAAATATCACATGGTTTCATAAACTATTGCACATGGATTATCATGATACCTCATACAATATACATGAAACATTATAATTATTAATTTACTACAATACTATTAAAATTTAAATTTGGTATTTATATATCTAAAATAATAACAAACAAAATATACAAACATACATAAATTCAAAAAAATTAGCGAATAAATCTAGATAGTTTTTAAATATCTATAATCACAAGATATAAGACGTACGACGAAGCGCGGTCTGTTCGTAAGACGCTTCTCCTCCAACCAATAGGTCGGGGATTCGAGTCACCTAGAAATCTAGAATGTGGGTGTGTTTTTCCTTTCTTTGGGTGTAATAATTTTAAAAGAAAATCACAAGATATAGAATTGTTTTAATACCCGTCAAGATAATTGTTCTTATATAGAACATATGCTATAGAAAAAAAAATATTTAACAAAAAAAATTCTTAACAAATCAAAGGTGCATTAGAATGGTTAATTGTAAAAATAAATCACACATCTATACTTATTTTGCACATTCGACCTCAATTTTAAAATTTTGCAAATAAAATCAAATTCTTATAATTTTTGCAATTGAGATTTCCTAGTATAAAATTAAAAAACATTATAATATAATATTATAAGTTTTGTGCTTAATTCTACACTAAACGACGTCGCTTACTCCCTCTGTACCGGATCTTAATGGTAATATTCGCGTCATCATTTTAATAATCTGAAAAAAAAAATTGAAGAAGCCTTAATTGTAAAATTTAGAAAGATTCGATATATACTTTAAAATGTTTAAAAGTGAGATCGAAATTACAAAATGGGTATAAATTCATGATTTAATTTGTAATTTTTTCTTTTTAGAACAATTAATTCTAATTTTTATTTTTAAAATTTTATGTTGTAATTTATGCATAATCTTCTCTATTGAACTTCTAATTTCATTAAATTTCAATATATTTAGAGAATCTTACTACATAATAATTAATCACTAATTTTCTCTATTTTGATTAATTAACTCCACGTAACTTACTTGTTGTTAGATTTTAATTTATAATTATTTAAAGGGTTAATTGCATGAAAATACCCGAACTTTAGTCACTTTTTCATTCTGCACACCGACTTTGAAAATTACATTTTAAACCATGAACTTTGCATTCGTTCCATTTTTTCCTTAAAATTCACCTCCGACCATCGGAAATCTGAGGTGGCGCCTTTTGGCGCCACGCGTATGTGACACATCATTAATGTGTGCTGACGTGTCTTTAATTTAATACTCTCTCTCTCTCTACTTCTCTCTCTCTCTCTCTTTCTTTTCTCTCTCTCTCTCTCTTTCTAATATTCACCTCCGTCCCCGCGCTTCCCTCGTCCCACACAACTCGGGGCCGCCGCCGCCACTGCCGCCGCACGGACCGCCGCCGAGACCCGTCTCCACGTCTCCGTAGACGACGTCAAAGAAGCCCACAGAAGGACTCCAAACCCAAGCACCGACGCCAGCAGCAGCTTCGTTGTTCTGAAGATTTGTTTGCACGGAAGAAATCTGGTAGATGTACTGAGGCTTACTGGGGTACTTTAGGAGCAGCAGAACAATGCTAAACTCCAAGGTTTGGATTGCGAGCATTAAGTATGCATGTGCTGCAAAGAATCAGACGAGGTCAATCATATAAATATAAAGATCCGAAGAAAGAAATACATCCTCATAATCATATTCCAAACTACGAAAGAAGTTTATTTGCTACTGACATGAAATTTGGGATCTAGATTTAGACTGTATGCTAAAAGAAGTTAGCCATTTGATGCTAAAAGGGAGCATCAAAATAGCATCTATTGAGATAGTAGGGAAATTGCTCACTGTTCAGAGAATTGGTAAAATTGGTATTGGTATTGTATCATCTTTTTGTTTCTTCATCAACTTTTCTCTTTTGTTAATGATCTTATCCATAGCCTGCAGTTGCTACCTTCTTGTACGGAGCTGCACACGATGAGGGGAGGTCGCTCGACACAATCAGAAGGGAGCTCGGCTACTTCAAGCGGAATGCAGATGGAAATCAGTGGGGTAGGCAACCTCCAATCCGAAACTCTGCAGCTGAAACCCGATGAGGGCCCTCCTCGTGCTGTTCCGAGGAAAGGGGTCGTTGTCGTTGGAGCCACACAGTGGGTCGAAAACTACAACGTCCCAATATTCTCGACTGACATGGCTGTTGTTCGGAGAATAGCAAAGAGAATCAGCGGCAGAGGCGGTGGGCTTCCATCCGTGCAGTCTATGGCTCTTGCTCACGGTAAAGGTATGATCGAGGTGGATTGCAACCTGTTGGATACGAGTAAAGCTGGTGGCGAGGATGTGCAGCGAGCAGTCGAGTGCCTCGCCCGGGAAGAAGGTATGGACGTCGGAGAGGGATACTATACCGATCTTTCTCAGAACCAAAAGAAGTTTATTTGCTTCTTTGACATCGTCTATGGTGACGTGGAGACGGGTCTCGGCGGCGGTCCGTGCGGCGGCAGTGGCGGCGGCGGCCCCGAGTTGTATGGGACGAGGGAAGCGCGGGGACGGAGGTGAATATTAGAGAGAGAGAGGGAGAGAGAGAGAAAAGAAAGAGAGAGAGAGAGAGAGAAGTAGAGAGAGAGAGAGTATTAAATTAAAGACACGTCAGCACACATTAATGACGTGTCACATACGCGTGGCGCCAAAAGGCGCCACCTCAGATTTCCGATGGCCGGAGGTGAATTTTAAGGAAAAAATGGAACGAATGCAAAGTTCATGGTTTAAAATGTAAATTTCAAAGTCGGTGTGCAGAATGAAAAAGTGACTAAAGTTCGTGTATTTTCATGCAATTAACCCTTATTTAAATATTACTTAATTTAAATAAGATTAATGAATAAAAAAATAGCTACACTATTATTATCATTGAAGAACGTTTACAGGCATCTTTTTATAATGTGGTCATCTCGTAATTTCTTCATAAAATAAACTATAATACTCACTCTTTTCAACAAAAATAGTTCATTTTTGCCATTTTGAGACGTTTACAAAACTTTTTCCTTTTATCCACTCACAATACAATTAATTATCATTATTAACACTATTTTTTTTTCTTCAAAATGTATTAACACTACTTTTTAAGTCGACAATCTCCACTTATTAACCATTTTATTAAAACATGTGTCGTCCCTCTCTAGGACTATTTTTGTGGACGGAGAGAGTATATAATTTATGGTCTTTTGATAGTTGTGTTTTGTTCTATTAATATTTTTTTCTGTATAAAATAAATATAAATGCTAATATAATAAATCAAAATGTCATAAATAAAAAGAAATGAGAAAATAAGAAAAAAAAACTCAAAGAAAAATTTATAAATCATAATTTGATAATTTTAAAAAAGCTAATTTAATTACTCCATTATTTTATGATAATTACATAATATGCTATGAATAAGTTTTTGATATAAAATAAATAAAAATGCATAATTTGATAATTTAAAAAAGCTAATACGGTTCTAATTTCAAGTGAAACGTCATTAACTTTTGAAGGAAAATATATTGTTTATAAATATAAATTTTATTATGTGTTACAACTTTAAATTATCATAACATGCATATTTTAAATTTAATTCTTATATATTATATATCAAATTAAAGGTCATTTTATAAGCTTTCATTCAAGATATACATTGCATATTTTATTTAACACATAATTACTTGAAAATGAAAAAATTATATGCTATCTATAAAATAGGATAATATAAAAATAATATACCACATAATTAATTTGGCGGTTTGTATTTCTTTCATCAGCCGGTCTTGCATGCGGCGGTCGCACTCCAGTGCGACGGGTCCACCCCACCCCGCGCCCCAGATCCAAAATCCTGAATCTTAAATTATTACATTTGTTTACAATAATTATTACTTTTAATAAACATGAGATATACATTTGTTCGCACAAATGTTTACTTATATAAATATAAGTATTTACCTTTATTTAATATAAAGTATTATATTTTCTAAACCCTAAATTCTATAAACTAAACCCTAAACCCTAAACCCTAAACCCTAAACCTGAACACTAAACCCTAATATGAGTATTGAAATTAACTACTTATATTAACATAAATATACATTTATGCGAACAAATGTATATACTATGCTTATACATTTGTATATAATGGTCAGGCGAATGACTGTCAGCTCTGGCACTGGAAATCTACTCTGGGGAGTGATGGTCAGCTCTGGCGAGCTTGGTCAGGCGAATGACTGTCAGCTCTGGCACTGGAAATCTACTCTGGCGAGTGATGGTCAGCTCTGGTGAATGAATTTCATCTCTGTCGAGTTTGGTCAGCTCTGGCGACCTTGACCGCTCGGCGAGTGTTGTCAGCTCTGGCGAATGAATTTTAGCTCTGTCGAGTTTGGTCAGCTCTGGCGGTCTTGCTTAGCTCTAGCAGCCTTGCGGGTCAGAGTTTCGGGTCAGAAGCGCGGGTTTGGAGCGGATCGACCCGTCGCACTCCTGTGCGACCGCTGCACTGAATAATTTGCGGAAAATAACCAAACGTGAATGACATAAGATATTCCTTAAAAATCTCTCACTACCACAATTAAAAGTAGAGAGCGCTTTTGAAATAGTTATTTTGAAAAAGGAAACATAATATTTTGCCACTAATTGTAAAAAACAAAATTTTGCCATTTTTTACGTTTTAAGATTGTTTTGCCCTTAATTAGGGCGGACCAGATTCGAATTTGCGTGCGGATTAAGCACGTATGATACTATTAGTGCCAAAAGTATCAACCGAAAAAAAAATCGAGGAAAATTGGTACTTCTGGCACTATTAGTGCCAATGGTGCCATGCATATATGAATGGTACTAGTGACCATATGAGAGAGTATATGACACTAATGACACTAATATGACCATAAGTACCATTCTTGCAGCACTACATAAGAGAGAGTATATGGCACTAATGTGACCATAAGCACCATTCGTGCAATACCCTAAATGGATATATAATTTAAACCCTAAATGATAATCTAAACTCTAAATGAATAATCTAAATCCTACGGGGAAGTGTTCAAAATAGTCATATAATTGTACTCATCTATACAAGGCAAGACAATGTATCAGCACAAATATATGACACTATTGACACTAATATGGTCATTAGTACCAGTGCATGGCACTATTGGCACTAATAGTGTGCCAAGTGTACCAATTTACTTGATTTTTTTTATGTTGGTACTTTTTGCACTAATAGTGTCATGTGTGTCTAACCCGCGCGCAAACTCGAATCCAGTTCGTCCTAATTAAGGGTAAAACAGTCCTAAAACATACAAAAATGGCTAGATTTTATATTTTTTTCAATTAGTGATCAAATATTGTGTTTCTTTTTCAAAATGGCCATGTATGCGAGTATACTGTTTCTTAAAAGAAACTAAAATTACATTATGTAATGGGTAAAATTCGTATAAGCCAAAACTATATGGCCCAACGGGCCAACCCGGTAAAGCTATCACCCCAGCCCCAGGCGCCCAGCTCGTCTCGGTAGACAGAGCAGCTCGGAAGCCAGAGCAGACAGCTCGGATGACCAGAACAAAGCATTTCTGGAATACCAGAGCAGAGCAGCTCTAGATGACCAGAGCAGAGCAGCTCGGAGGCTAGAGCAGAGCATCTCTGGAAGACCAGAGCAGAGCAGCTCGGAAGCCAGAGCAGACAGCTCGGATGACCAGAGCAGAGCAGCTCTGGAAGACCAGAGCAGAACAGCCCTGAGGCACGCATAACAGCATAGCCCTACGGCGCATGCCGCACCCTATCATTGTAATGGGTAAAATTCGTATAAGCCGAAACTATACGGCCCAACGGGCCAGCCCGGTAAAGCGATCCATACCACATTCATAGTATAAGGTCCAAAGTGGGCCCATATGCGGGAAATACGTAAACCCACCAGGAAAAACCCTAAACTCAATAGTTACTTGGTGACTAGGTCAGACGAGAGTCGCGGAAGATCGTTTCCTAAGAAATCGGAACCGCTAGGGTTTCAAGGAGCATTCCAGCAAACCCTAGCCCTAGTCGCCTCCCTGCAGGCCCGTAACCTATATATACTAATTCACTAACGCAATCATGGTATCGGCAATTACTCATATTCACTCTTGCACTCACACACTGTCTCTCACTCTCGTTATCTCCCGCTCTCCCCGCTTTTCCATTCCGCCTCCACGCTCACAACTCTCTAGGGTCCCGATCGCTCGACTAGCCCCGCTAGCCCGGACGTCCGTCGTCCCCTATTCCACATCGCTCGTTAGCTATAATCCAACTTCCGGGACACCCCGATCTTCCGAATACATCACTTATTACTGTCTTCTCGTTATCATTTATTTATTTTCGTTACGTTACTTACGTTTAATACTTCTATCAGTTCACTGACTTGAGCGTCGGAGGCCCTTCCATCGACACCCCCACCGGTGCTCTTCGGAGGGTTCTAACGTTGCTTGTGGTCTCAGGTTGCTAGTGCCCGTCGATCCAGACGTGACTGACGTCACTTTCGTAATTGTTGGATTCACCCCCTACACATTACTATTCTTTATAGTATAAAAATAAGAAAAAAAAAATCCTTTAAATAATAAACAAAATTGAACGACTGAAAGTAAGACTACATCTTCCCGCAAGATATTAAAAATAAAAGATCAAGATTAATTCTCATTTCTCAGGTTAATTTTAATTTTATATTAAAACTCCCTATATATATAACACGAGTTCGAAGCCTGGAGTGAACATATTAAATAAAATATGCCGCGTTCATCAAAATTATATACAAGTTCATCAAAAAATTTCAGTGAAATTGATAGCCATTGTATTACATTAAATAGATGGATGAGATTTAATCTCAATTCTACAAATATTTAAAAATTTCAATTGAACCTTTCTCTCTCTCTCTATTATTATTAAAATAAGATTTTATAAAAGAAAAACGAAAACCTAAAACCCTTGAAAGCACAACGAAGCAGACTAAGGGCCGAGCCTCATTAAAACTATAAATTCTTTCTCTCTCTCTCTCTATATATATATATGCAATCATAAATCAATAAAATTATTTAAATTTATAAATTCTTTAAAATAAATTTAGCCACACACTGTGTATTCAATTAAGAATTTAAAAAATTTTGATAGATTTTTTATAATGTGCGGATTCTGCTAATTCCATGGATTATCTTAATTCTATGAAGAATTTAGCAGATTTTGTTAGATTGATTTATCTCTATTTTCATAGACTTTATTAAGTCTATAGATTGTTATAATAATAAAAAAATCTAAAAAAAACATATGATATAATAAATAAAAATTAAATGCCTAAAAATACAAATTAAAAATAAGAAAATCAATAATAGAGAATTGAAGAATATCTTGTTGCGTGGGATGCGGAGATTGTGCGCCTTCATCTCTTCTCCCCCATCAAACTCCTCTCCTTCTGCCCCGTTCGAGAGGCCCATGCAGGTTGCTCGAATGTTCTCCACGCTGTGCGCTCGAGCTTGCAGTCCGACGCCGGCCAATTTGAGCGAGCTGGCCATGTCCCTGGCCAGCAACATCATCTGCGGAGTGGCTTTTGCGATGATCTACCACAATGATGAGTACGAGAAGAAGAAGCTCGTGTTAGAAGCCCAGGCTTTGAACCAGGGGGCTTAGCCCACTGGCCAGCAGGTCCTCACTTAAGTGAAGTGACCCGGGTTCGATTCCTCTTGGGAGCGAATTGGAGATTGGAGATATAAGGTGGATTTGGTGAATGGAGAGATAAGGTGGTTCTTGGAGTGGATGGAGGAATTATTACTAACATCTAACATGACTTTGCCCGATCAAAAAAAAAAAAGAAGAAGAAGAAGCCCAGGCTTTGATGGCCAACTTTTATTTCTCAAGTCAGTTTGGTGGATAAGCTATCTGGATTATTAGGAAGACTCAATACCAATTTCCATGAGCTTCATGTCTTCTACTAGCAGCTCAAAGACGAACACCTCCATCATTCTTCATCTTCTCCCACGCAACAATATAGTATTCTTTAATTTGTTTTATATAAACCAGAGAATGATATTTGAGCTTAAGAATCCTATAAATTTTAAATATCACCATATTTCGACGGAGATTTTAAAGTCATAATTGAATACCTACAGATTTTTAAGGACTTTTTAAAATCTGAATTTAATACCTATAGACTCTTGAAATACAAAAAAATCTTTTAAATTTTGAATTGAATATTTGGATGTGTAAGTTAGTAGAGTCTGATTATGACATGCTGACATGTTTTCTATTCGAGGAAAAATACACAATGGCGCCGGCCTCAATCGTGCAGCTTTGCACAACAACATCAATGCATATCATACGCTAGCTACTGCACTAAACATTTTTAGTGATATGATATGATGTTTCCCTAACGTGACAACGTCTATTTAATTTGGTCTCGATGGAATTAATTAACATAATCGGTTCCTTATATTTTATTATTCTTCTGTTTAAATATGACCTTTGCTTTCTGGGACTTCATTAAAATCCACATAAAGGAGCTTGGGATCTCGATCGAAATGAATCCCCAAAATAATGGCAAAGCAATCCTTTTTCTTGACAATTGAAGTAAAGTTGTGATTTCATATTTGTTAATTCATACGCAACTCGCAAACCCGCAGAATCCTAGGGACTCCACACCCTTTTACTTTATTATTCATTTCACATTTTAAGTTTTTTTATGTTCGATAACTCGCAACTGTTCTCGTACAATTATCATAAATTAATACAAGTATGTGCGACATACACAATTCGCATAGTCCGACACCATTTATTTACTCCGGTAAGTCACCGATTAGATCACACATTTGGAATTTTGATGAATTAACTTTATTTTCACGCAGATTATTTTTTTTATGTAATTTTAGTCTTTTCATTTATACTTAATTGTTGGTCCTCCTTATCTTCTCGAGATTATCAACATCTACTTATAATATTATTTCGCCTTACTTCAACCACTCAATCGCATTGGAAATTATAATCACAATTTTTAAAAGAGGATATTTAACCAGAATTGCTAGATGATCTATTAAAGTAATTAATTGCAACTGGTCTATTAATGCTTATTCACTGGAATGAAGTGAAGGAAAATTCTGAAATTTGTTAAGTTGACTTCCATAGTTTATTATAAGGCTCGTTTGCTACGTGGTATGGGAGAAGACGTGATATCTTTGTCTTTGATATCTATTAATTTATTAGATATCAATATCATATTTGGTAAGATATATAAAAACGATTTTACGCTATCACACTTCTTAGGTGTGATACATAATCCAAAAGATATATGGATAATAGATAACGGGTCATTAATTTATAGTAAAAAACTTTGAGTTTTGAAGCAAACAACATATTAGAGTGTTATAGGTATCTATCTATCACACACTTATCATGCATATCAAACGAGCCTTAAGGGTGCATTTACTTTGATTGTAAAAAATTTCTTGAAAAAGAATGGATAAGAAAATATGAGAAAATATTATCTTTTTCTCTTTTTTTAATCATATGTTTACTAAAGATGAAAAGATGAGAAAATGTTGAAAAATATTTTCACACCTCTACCTTAAGATATTATTATTAAACATTGAAAAAGAAAATGAGAGACAAGGGGCTACTCGAGAAAATATTCTACCGACCCCGGCCAGAAAAAAATTTCTATCATAGTAAACATGTAAAAATTGTGAAAAATAGGTGAAAATATATTTTTTTTCTCTTCTTTTTCATCAAAGTAAACGCACCCCAATAAGTAAACAATGTTCTTAGGATTGAAAGAATGAGAAGTATGTGCTTCATCTGCAGTTACTTGAGATCCATAAAATTTAGAGCTGGTATTTTGTATGGGAGCCCGTAGTAGACAGTGTGAAGCTTCGCGTATTGATTCGATATCTGGCCTATTGTCATCTTATTCTATTTGCAAATGCCATTTTTATTAATAATAAATCACAATTTTATTAATAACAAATTAAACTATATACTCCCTTCATCCCATTTGAAATGTCTCAAAAAGATGGGCACGAAGATTAAGAATTATGAAACAAAGGTGTAAAGTAAAACATTTTAAATGAAATAACTCAAAATTAAGGGTAAATTTCTTTCTATTTATGGACTGTGCCATTTTAAATGGGTCAACCCAAAATAAATAAAAAATAAAACATTCAAAATGGGACGAAGGGAGTACATAAAACATGATATAAATAGAAAACTTTCTTATCAACTCATTTTTTAAAATACAAATGATAATTTGTGAATGATACTTTCTACAAAAAAAATAATTTATTATTGATAAAAATATCATTTATTATTAATAAAAGTATCATTACACAATATAATTGGATCAGATTAGATCATATTCGCAAATATAATAGTCTAATAGAATACTTGAAAATATTTTACGGATTGTATTATAAAATTATCCGCAATTAATTGTAGCCCAACTATTAGACCGCATATGTTATAATGAGGTCTAGCTCAAGTGGCAAAGTTGAGACACTAAAATATTCTCCTTTGTGAGAAGTTTTGATTTTCACATTTGTGTGGATAGTGGCTCAGTCTGCGTGCGAGTGACTTATTTCGATTATTTTTCCACATTTGTGCGGTGTAGAGGTCTCTATCAACGTGCGAATGACTTATTTGATTATATAATAGATATTTATTTATAATTAATTTTTTTTATTAGACCGCGTATTATCCGCGCACTACAAGAAATCACATTTTATTGTATGCTGATTAATTTACTTTTTTGATTTAGCATATCTTATTAATGAATGACTTATAATCGCGTTCCCCTGAGAAAAATGGGGCTGGTGGCCGATCAAATCTGGGCCATCCACGTGGACGAACCAGCCTATGGCAAAGGTCGACGGTGATGGAGAGGTGGCGGTGTTGGTGTTGGGTGACGTCAGACGGTGGCTGCCGGCGGAGCAAGTGTCTCGCGTGCGGATCGATCGACACCAAAAGAAGACTTTTGAGGAGCAATTAATAATTAATTTAACACGACTTTAATCACCAATGCCTAATTAAATTGAATGATAATCAGTCGTAAGCATGGAGCTCGAGGGGTAGAATTTGTCATTATTAGGGGTGAGTCACGGCTTCAAATAATTGTTTAATTTCTCGGTTAAAAAGGATACATAAAGTTAATATTAAATAATGATTATGGATCACATGGAAGGATGCTTCTACTTCGGCTTTAATTAGGTTTCGAAAAATTAAAAATATTTAAGAGGACAAATTCCGTGTCAGAGAATCCCAGTCTTAAATTTGTTTTTTTGTGGGTATTTTGTTTCATGCACGAACATGGGTTATGTGTTGTCTCTACCCAAAATTATACAATGATTCCATAACACTAAAAAAAACTAGGGCGTTTTTTGGGATGGACCACCACAAATCTTTCAAATAAAAGACCCTCTCTATAATTTTTTTTTTTTTTTTGAGGGATCTATAATTTTATTTTCAGATGAACTATTAAACATGGGAGTTTGTGATAGATGAATCGAAAAAATGGTAATACCAGAATTGCCCTCAACACCTAGAAAAATAGTACAAATGCTTTTATATTTATTTGGATTCCATTTTATTAGTATTTTTTGGGGTCGAAACAGAACGTTTAATAGATGAAACTTTAAATAAAATAAAAGATTAGCAATACAACATATTCAAGAGAGGAACAGTTGGGGATTAGAGTGCCGATGGAGAGGAAGGCCACTTCTCTCTATGAGAGTAAAGTGGCAAAGTCACATAGAAAAGTACTCCTTTTTTAATAGTTCCTCCATATTATTTTAAAACGTTCACAAAAATTTATTTCTTTTTATTTTTTTAAACTTTGTACTATATGATGAACTTTTTTCTTCACTCACAATTTAATTAATTATCATTATTAACATTATTTTTTAGGTGGAACTCCTTTATTAACAATACATTGTGAACGATAGTAATTAAGTAGCACACCAACAAAACATGTAATTAAGATAAGGATTATATGTAAACATTGAAAGCCAAAGTCAGATAAGATTAGGCCTCTTGTCATATTTTATTATAAATAGAGGCGAATATTAAAATAGTCATTTTACTTAAAGCAAAAGTTAATTATAGTCATAAAAATAATAATGTATATTAAAGCAAAAATTAATTATAGTCATAAAAATAATACTCCCTCCGTCCCATTGATCTTGTCCCGTATTCCTTTTTTGTTTGTCCCACCATCTTGTCCTATTTCTATAAATAACCCTCTTACTTTATCACTTTATCACTTTCTCTCTCATACTTTATCACATTCTCTCTCCTACTTTATATACACACTTAACACTACTAATACTCTATCACTTTATCACTTTATCTCTCCTACTTTATCACATTCTCTCTCCTTCTCTCTTCTACTTTATCTACACACTTAACACTACTAATACTCTCCTTAATAACCGTGCCGAAACCAAATGGGACAAGCCCAATGGGACGGAGGGAGTAATATATTAACTGTAAACACTTTTACTCAGAAGAAACAATAGAGCCGAATGGCCCTATTCAACATACAACATCAAATTTTGTCCACCATTTGAAAAAAAATAAATTTTTGTCATATTTTGTATGTCATGACTATTCTACCATTCTCTCTCTCTCTCTCTCTCCAGCGGCTGCGCGGCAGCGGCGCCGAGCAGAAGTCACCGGAGCTCTCTCTCTTTCCAGTGGCTGCGCGGCAGCGGCGCCGAGCATGTAGATCTCGCGGCTTGGGCAGAAGTCGGCGGAGCGGAGGATGAGGCGGCAGCGGTGGATCTGATCTGATCGACAGATGGATCTGATTTGATCTGATCGGCTTGGGCAGAAGTCGTCGGAGCGGAGGATGAGGCGGCGGCGGCGGATCTGATCTGATCTGATCTGATGAGGCGGCGGCGGTGGATCTGATCTAATCGTTGCGCCGCCTCCTCCATCGACAGATCTGATCTACGCTGCAATAGTAGCCATCACTTCCTTCGATTTCAGCCATCGGCAGATCTGATCTGATTTGTATTTGTGCTGCACGTATTGGCACTTATGGCACTATTAGTGCCATAAGTGCCAAAAAGACCATTTTAAACACTTCCCTCTAGGGTTTAGATATTCCATTTATGGTTTAGATTATCCATTTGGGGATTAGATGTTCCATTTAGGGTTTAGATTATCCATTTAGGGTTTAGATGTTCCATTTATGGTTTAAATGATGTTGTTGTTTCTATATTTGTGCTGCACGTATGGCATTTATGGCACTATCAGTGCCATAAGTGCCCAAATGACCATTTTACTTAATTTTATTTTGAATTTCCGTTGGCACTTGTGGCACTAAATACTGTCATAAGTGCCAAAAAATACCATTTTACTTTGTTTTATTTTGAATTTTCGTTGGCACTTATGGCACTATTCCATAAGTGCCAACAAAAATTCAAAATAAAACAAAGTAAAATCTTGGCACTTATGACACTAATAGTGCCTAACCCGACCTGACACGCGACCCGCATATCTGATCCTACCCGATCCGCCTCATTAAGGGTAAAACGTCCGAATTTGTAAAATATGGCCAGAATTTAAGTTTTTTCAAAAAGTGGTCATAAATTGATTTCCATGATTCAGTTTTGACTATCTCAAAATTTTTCTCTATTCCTAGTAAATCCTTTTATTAAAACTTAGTAATAATTTAAAATTTTGAATACTTAAACTTAAAATTATAAAAATTGAAAAAAAAAAATCATATACAGAAACCCTCAGCCACCCCCACCACCCAATTCCTCGTCTCCTCTCCCCACCCAATCCCCCCGCTGCCCAGACCTTGTGCCGTCGCCGCCTACATCGTCACCGCCAGTGGAACCCACTTGCATCACCGCCACTGACGCACCATTCGTCTTCATCATTAATTTGGCCTTTTGAAATTCATTGCTCTTGCATCTTAATATTTTCGGTGTTTACTTTGTATGAATCATTTGTGCTTCGACAGAAAAACTAAAATCTATTAACATCCATTATCGACGGATTGAATTATGTTAGTTTAGAAAACTAAAAGTTGTTCTTGTGATAGGAAGGAATACTGTGTAATGGAGTATGGGGGCGGCGGGGGAAAATTTGCTGGGTGTTGGGGGTGGGTGGGGTTTAGCATCATTTAATTTTTTTATAGTTGTTATGTTTTTTTTTTTCTTCAATTTTTTACAATTATATATTTTCTAATTTTATTTTTTTATTATAATTTCATTAAGGGTAAAATGGTATATTCACACAAAAAATGATTATAATTAATATATTTTTATTTTTGCGGCTAGCATCAATTTTTGGTTAAACAAAGTGGTTATTTACATGTATTAACACTTATAAATATCACTAAAATCTTATGGCCATTCAAGAAGCTCCTGCTTGGACTTCTGCGCTTTCATTGATGATTCCCAATTCATTGAATCTCCGACTGAAGGGATTCGCTTTACCTGGTCTGGACGTCGGTTTCTTCCCTGTCATGTTGAATCTATCCTTGATAGAGCTTTTTTTTTCAAAGGGTTTTGCTGATTTATGCGATTCTATTGTTACCACGGCGCTTCCGAGGCTCACCTCTGATCATTCTCCGTTAGTTCTGCAGTGCCGTCATGTTACTCCCTCTGGCATAAGACACTTCAGATTTCTGAATATGTGGACCCTTCATCCTTCGTTCTTAGATATGGTGAAGAATTCGTGGACGGTTGCTGTTCACACTAGATGCCCTATTCTGTGTGTTATGTTGAAACTCAAGAAGCTGCGTTATGATATTAAGGTCTGGAATAAAGATGTTTTTGGCAACGTGGATAATTCGATTGGTGAATTTCAGAATCATTTGGCGGTCACCCAGAACCAGATTTCTGAAAATGGATATAATGATGAGCTTTTCGATGAGGAGATTCGTTTGCAAGCTGAGCTTAATGTTGCGCTTTCTAGAAAAAATAATTTTCTCCAACAGAAAAGCCGTGCCTCGTGGTTGCAAGATGGGGAGAGAAATACGACTTTCTTTCACAGAATGATAAAATTCAAACGGAGGAATACTTTGATTACTCGCTTGAATATTGATGGTGTGGATGTCTATGATCCGAGTATTATTGAGCAGCATATCATCGGGCACTTCTCGGCTCTTTTCATGGATGATGGAAGCCCGAGCGCTGACCCTCTGGAGATTGAGGCGCTTATTGATGTGGCGGTTTCGGATGCTCAGAATAATTTTTTGGTCAGTATTCCTGAGGAGAGTGAGATTGCGGCGGAGGTCTTTGGCATGGACGCTAATAGTGCCCCTGGGCCTGATGGTTTCTCTGGTTCCTTCTTTCAGACTTGCTGGGAAATTATTAAGACGGATGTTGTAAGTGCTGTTCAAACTTTTTTCCGGTCTTCTTATTTACCTACTGGTTGCAATTCCAGTACAATGATTCTTATTCCAAAGAAGAAGGAGGTTTCAACTGTTGCTGATTTGAGGCCCATCGTTCTGTCGAACTTCTTCTTTAAAATCATCTCCAAAATCTTGGCGTCAAGGCTTAGCAGGATTGCGTCCAATCATATCTCTAATAACCAATTTGGTTTCATTAGTGGTCGCAACATCCATGATTGCATTATGCTCAGCTCTGAGGGACTCAACTCGATGCAACGTACGAATCGGGGTTCAAATATGGCTTGCAAAATTGACATTCGTAAGGCTTTTGACACCATTCGCTGGGAGTTCATTATGCAAGTTTTGAGAGCGAATGGATATCATGAGAAGTTCATCAATTGGATTTGGATCATTTTTAGCTCTGCCCGGGTCTCCATTCTTTACAATGGTCAGCTTTCGGGGTACTTCTCTTGTTCTCGTGGGGTTAGGCAGGGTGATCCGTTGTCGCCGATTTTATTTGGGATTGCGGAAGACGTCCTGAGTCACCTTATCAGCAGTTGTGTGGAATCGAGACACCTTAGTCCGATGGGTTTCAGCCGGTCAACTAATTTTCCAACACACTTATTTTATGCTGATGATATTATCCTTTTTACCACTGCTACGGTTCGTAATGCTCGCAAGATCAAGGATATTCTTAATTATTATGGTTCGATTTCTGGTCAGGTTTGCAGTCAGGAGAAATCGAATCTCTACTTTGCTAGGGGCGTGACTACGGATAGGAGAAGGGCTATTCAGCGTGTCATGGGTTTCTCTGTGGGGAATCTTCCGATGACGTATCTGGGAGTTCCTATATTTGTTGGTCGTCCGAAGGCCTCGTATCTCATGCCGATCTTTGATAAAATTGTCCAAAAATTTGCAAGGTGGAAAGGTCTTCAACTGTCTATCGCAGGCCGTTTATGTTTGGTGAGGTCTGTGATTCAGAGTTCGATTGTGCATTCGATGATGGTTTATAAATGGCCTAAATCGTTATTGCATTCGCTTGACCGTAAATGTCGTAATTTCATTTGGACGGGCAGCATTGATCAGCAACCGCGTTGTTCAGTTAGTTGGAGACGGGTGTGCGCTCCTAAAGAGGGAGGTGGTCTTGGCATTCGTTCTTTTACATTAATGAATAAATCTTTTTTGATGAAGCTGGCATGGAAGATGATAAAAGGTGATGATTGGGCTCATCGGATTTTGAGGTCCAGATATCTCACGACCTTCAGCTATGCTAAGCAAAATATTGCTAATTCGACCGTTTGGCTCGGCGTGAAACAGGAGATTAATCCCTTGGTGGTTGATTCTTACTCTTGCATAAACAATGGTGCTAATTCATATTTTTGGAAGGATGATTGGTTGGGTTATATTTTGGTGGATAAACTCAAAATTCCTCACTACATGCATGATTATCTCCATTTCTCTGTGAAAGATTACTACTATGATGGTCTGTGGCATTTCTCGGCTTCGTTTGTGAATTATTTTCCTGAGGTGGTGGCTGATATTTTATTGATTCCTATAAGCGAGGAAAAAGATTCCAGATTTTGGAAGCATTCGCTCAAGGGGGACGTCTCGGCGGCTTCAGCCTTCTCCAAGAATTGTCATCGTTACACTATGGTGAAATGGGGGACATGGATTTGGGAACCGTACATACCGATTCGTCGTTCGATTTTATGCTGGAGGATTCTTCATGGGCGTCTTCCAACCTTGGATACTCTTGTTAGACAAGGTATGGTCACTCCTAATGGTTGCCCCTTTTGCTATATGGATGCTGAAACCATTGAACATATCATGTGGAGCTGTCCTCGGATTAGTTACGTTTGGGAAACGTTTCTGCTCTGGTTTCATAAAACGGAACTGTTAAGTTGCTTGGATATTCACACTTTTTTAGTGCTAGCTTGGAATGCTTGCTTCAGCCCCCAAATTTTGGCTTTTTGGAAAGCAGGCATTATTTCGATCATGTGGAAGCTATGGGACTGTAGGAATGCGTTTGTTTTCGATGATCTCCATTTTGAGGCTCGGTCGATTCTTGCTTTTGTTAAAGCTTATTTTAAAGAGATGGATTCTAATTTCTCAAGGCTTGGTACCATCAAGAATACTTGGACTGACTACGTGATTGTTAGAAAGCAGTCGAGCTGCTCCTCCCCCTCGCATGGTGGAGGTTTATTGGTGGCCTCCGGTGACTCATTGGATTAAGGTCAACACCGATGGCTCTGCTAAAGGGGCTCCTGGTCGTATTGCCGCGGGAGGAGTTTTTAGGGATAATTTTGCTTCTGTCCGTGGCTGTTTTCACATCAAGGGTGGTAGTGGGTTTGCTTTTGAAGCTCGGTTGTCTGCTGGTGTTGGGATGGTTTTGCAGGAGAGTGGGGGAGTTCTGGTGTTAGGGTCGGGGTGTCAGCGGTGTCTTTTTTCAGTGCTTGGGTGAGCTCGACACTGGGAGCCGACTGGTCGGACCTCTTGGATCTCCGTGATCGGCGTGTTTCAACCGTTTCACGTTGAGCTTGCTTGAGGGGCGGCAGTTTTCGTCGTCGATGTGCCACCTCTTGGAGTGTTATCTACTTCTTCCGTTTGCATGGTTTTTCTTCGTTTGCTGATTTTCCTTTTACCTCCGCTAGTTGTGGATGCTGTCGTGCTGTTTCTGGTTTTCAGTTTGGTTCCTTTTTGGTTGGTCGTGTTTTTGCTTCTTTTTTGCTTGTTCTCTTTTGTTGGTTTGCTTTGATGTGTTCGGGAACCGAGCTGCTTAGGGGTGATGGTTCGGCCGGAATCTCTGAAGTTGTCTCACTTCCGTTCCCACACAGCTCCTTTTTAGACGAGTACTCTTTTTCCCTTTTAAGGATTTTCCGAACTGGTTTGCCTTAAAAGGGTTTTAATGAGGCTCGGCCCTTAGTTTGTTGTTTGTGCACTCAAGGGTTCTTGGTTCTTTTTTCTCTTTCTCTTTTTAATAAAATTTAATTTAATAAATTCGAGTAAAAAGAATACGCTTGCCTCAATTAGACCGGGAAGGAGTATAGGGATGCGAGGTCTTACGAATGAGATATTAGGAGCTGTACAAAAGAAATACTTCATCTGTCCTACTTCCATAGTCCACTTCACTTTTTCACACATATTAAGAAAATACAATAAATAGTGCTTGGAAAATTCAAATAGTACTTGAAAAATACAAAATATATGTAATTATTCAATTTTGCCCTTATTTATTCTATGTTTGACTATATTTAAATAAGGTTACTTTGGTAAAAAAAAGAAATTTAATGCTAATTTAATTTAGAAAGTGTACTATATTGTAGGACATCTAAAAAAGGAATAAGGAACTATGAAGGTAGGACGGATGGAATAAGAAAATATTCAGGACCTCAAATCTTGAGCATTAACCTCCTATCAATAGGCCAAGACACGGATACTTACAAACTGTAATTTACTACTCCAGGTAGGATAGCAATGACCATTTGTAGGTAAAATAGATTCTTTTAGTTTACTTCAACCTTATGATAATTTTAGTCGTATTAGAAGCATGACAATAGTTTTACATTTAATTAACAACTTTTCAGATTTTGTAATTTCGGGCCAACACTTACTTGCAGACACATTTCTAGTGGTCACAAAAGCTAATGATGTGGAAAATGCCAATCATAAAGAAAATGGTAAAAATAAATAAAATTACTAGTCATGTGCAATGCATGTGATTATTCCCCCGTGAAAAATCAAATTATGACAAATTTTATCAAAATTGTTGGGACTAAAATTGTCACGAGATGTGAATCTACTAACTCTCATAGTTAGTGGATTAAAAAAAATGGTAAATATCATGAAAACCCCTGAAGTATATCCGTTTTATCAAAAATATTCTAAAACTTTCAAAATGTTCTCTAAACCCTTAAACTATCAGATTTTATCAAATATATCCTGCATCTATTTTTCGGTCACCAAAATCGTGATTTGGCTCATCGGATGCCACAATGTAATTTATATTCTATTTTTTTAAAATACAATGGCAAAAATAAAGTCGTTTTGTACCATATCATTTAAAAAAAATCCACTCTAAAATTTAAAATTCACTTTTATCATGTTTGAAATTCACGCTAATAACCTAGAATTAGGGATAAACACGATAGAATATGGTACGAAACGAAGTTGTTTTTGCCATGTCATTTAAAAAAAATAGAATATAAATTACATTGTGGGATCCGGCGAGCCACATCACATTTCTGGTGACCGAAAAATAGATGCGGAATATATTTGATAAAAACTTGATAGTTTGAGGGTTTAAATAACATTTCAAAAGTTTCAGGGTATTTTTGATAAAATGGATATAGTTCAAGGATTTTTATGATATTTACCCTAAAAAAAATACAATTTACTCACCAATTGCAGCATTCTTAAATTCCCCACTCCATGTGCCGAAAATTAATATTCGTTGGAGCACTCCGTATCATAAACTTCACTTCCACATGACTCTGTCCATGTACGATCTATTAATACTAACTAGTGTATAACCCGTCGAAATTTCGACGGGACTTTAAATTATGTATATTATTTTTACATAATATAATTATTTTTAATTAATTTAATTTGATGTAATAAAATTTACATTATATTAATCTCAATTATATTCGTCAATTAAATCTTAGTTTTTTGCTAAAATAATAAAAATACTTGTTTATATAATTTTTTTTATACTTTTTCTATTTTGACGCATAAAAATTAATTTAAGATCTCATATGTCATATACGCATCATCTCATCTCAACTCTGCAAGATTAGAAGATCATCAAGAACTCGAAAGACAATATTTGACTTTTGAACGCTAAACTTTTAAGCATTATTTCGTCTGGATCCTGAAACACTATATCTGACTTTTATGTGTCAATCGTTTGAACATCATCACTATCTGATGCTTTAAATATCATAACTCACTTCATAAACATTATTTCATTGGGAGCTTGAAAGACCAGGACTGACTTGTGAGATTATACAATTTGAAGCTTATAAGATCATAACTAACTTTTAAACATCATCTTGTATGGAGCTTGAAAAAACATAACAGACTTATGTGCATCATCTCATTTGATGCTTAAAATACCATAACATCATTTCAAGTATCATTTCGTTTGAAGTTTGAAATAATAAAACTGGCCAGTAAGCATCATCTTGTTTGAAGTTTGAAAGACCATAACTAAGTTTTAAGAATCATCTCGTCGAAGGCTTAAAAAATTGATATGAGATTCAAATTAATTCATGTCAATTTATATGCGAATATTTATTTATCATAACTATTTTATATCCTACGTGGCACTCTCACAATTTATTATTTGTTTCACCCTCAATTCTATACTATATGACATTTTTACATTTGTTTTCATCAATCCAACATTGAGTTTATACAAAACTTCATCAATTCATAACCTAAATAAAAGGCTCAATTTCCATGAATACATTAGCTCATCTATCTTTCCCACATTGATATTCTTTTAAATTTAATCAAGGAAAAATCTAGATAAAAAAAATACTTGTAATATGTATTTCAAATAAATAGTTTTTCATATTTTTTTTTTATCATTGCAATAGCTTTTTTACAGTAAATTTATATTAAACTTCATAAGTAAAAGTCTAAAAAAAAATTGTAATTAGATTTAAATATTTGCAAACCTCAATAAAAATATATATGTTTTTAAAATAAATAGGTTCGTCAATTGAATGTTCAATTTTTTGATAAAATAATAAAAATACCCTTTTATATAAATTTTGTATGATTTTTCTGTATTGACGGATAAAAGTTAATTTAAGATTCATATGTCATATAAGCATCATCTCATCTCAACTCTATAAAACCAGAGGATCGTCAAGAACTCAAAAAATAATATTTGACTTTTGAACGCCAAACTTCTAAGCATTATCTTGTCTGGATCCTGAAACACTAAATTTGACTTTTATGCATCAAATAGTTTGAACATCACTATCTGATACTTTAAATATCATAACTCACTTCTAAATATTATTTTCATTAGGAGCTTGAAAGACCATGATTGACTCGTGAGGTTATACAACCTGAAGCTTATAAGATTATAACTAACTTCTAAACATCATCTTGTTTGGAGCTTGAAAAAACATAATAGGCTTATGTGCATCATCTAAAATACCATAATTGAGTTTCAAGCATCATTTCCGTTTGGAGTTTAAAAGAATATAACTGGCTAGTAAGTATCATCTTGTTTGAAGTTTGAAAGACCATAACTAAGTTTCGATAATCATCCCGTCTAAGCCTTAAAAAGATTAATACGAGATTCAAATTATATCATATAAATTTATTTAGTATCTCAATTGGTAAATTTTCATAAAAAATCAATGTGTAATCCAACTTTTACAAATAAAAAAATTGTGCAAAATATCTTATTTTATGACAAAATTTAAATGAAGAATTATTTATTTAATCACAAGTATTTGTTTTTAAAAATAAAATTAAATAATTTTTTATTTAACCAAATAAAATTGATCAATCATTCCACCAATTAAATGTGAAAATTTGGTTTGAAGAATAAGAACATCTTTTTATATAGGTTTAATTTTGGTGAAATCACATAAAAAATCAATATGGGATGAAAAGATTTAGATAAATAAGAATGAATAAATATTCAAATGCAAAAATATGATGATGCAAAATATAAATTTATAATTGGTTGATAATTAGGATAAACCAAATATTAAAATCTTTGGAAAATTAGGATAAATAAAAATGCAAAAATATGATGATGCAACATAGGAGTATTCCACTTTTTTTATTATATATGTGATGATATTAAAGATAATTTATTTGAAATTATTTTTTATGATCAAATTAAATTGAAGAATCTATTTATTTTAAATGCATCTCATCAAAAGTATCCTTTTATTTATGTTTTTTTCATGATGAAGTTCAATTTAAGATCAATGCAAGAATGATAAAATATCAACGTGGGAACGATGATAAGCTAATATATGCATGGAGATTAAGCCTTTTTTTTAGTGCAAAAATATATATGAAATAATTTAATTGAAATAAATGCCATATATGAGAATGTGTTAGATCAACACATTCTTACAAAACTTCATCAATTCTACACTTATTATGACCATAATGATATATCTTAGTATCATTTTCTTTATTTTATATGACGAAATTAAATTGAATAACTTATTTATTTAAAATACATTTAAGTATTATTTTATTTTATATGACCAAATTCAATGAAGAACCTATTTATTTTTAAAACATCTAGTATTATTTATTTAGGTTTGTAAATATTGAAATCTAATTGCAATTTTTTTTAGAGTTTGAATTATGATGTTTAATATAAATTTAATGTGAAAAACTATTGCAACTATAAGAAATGTGAAAAACTATTTATTTGAAATACGGTCAAACCGCGCGGTGTTTTCTGGCGATCGCCGAATACTTCCACCGCCTCCGTGCCCTCAGCTCGCTCTGGGTGGTGCGCCCTCGATCGGAAAGTTCGTCGCTGGGGAGCAGGCGACCTGCACGCGATCTGCACGCAGCCGATCTGCACGCAGCCGCGGCCACCACTGCTCGCCACCGTCGCCGCTGCTCGCCTCCGCCGCTGATTGGTGTCGACTCGCTGCTTCATTGAGATCTGGGTGTCGACTCAGCGGCGTCTGGATTTCATCGTCCACCGCTGCCTCCGTCAAGCTCATCCACGAGAAAACCTCCTCCGGATGCGACCGAAGCTGGTTCTCGTCCTCTCTCTCCGATCGAAAACACTTGTAAGCTTGAAAATCAACTCAGTCTTTAATTTCTAGTTGAGAGGTGCATCAATTGTACAGATCGATTTTCTTCTTCTAATTATCGTTGATTGTTGTGCTCGAACTGTTCATCTCTTTTAGTTACATCGTGCTCTAATCGGATTAATCGAACTTTTGCTGTCTATAGTAATCGTGTTTGAATTTCCATAAATCTGCATATTTGAGTGAGTAACAGTTTAGAGATCGACTATTATTTCAAGTCAGAAGGGATTGCTTTACGAAGTGATCCCCGCCTGCTTCCATGGCTTCCGATTTTCCTCCGATCTCCAACAACTTTGTTAGGCCTATGCCTGCTTCTTCCGGTAAGAACCAAACTCGGCCTTCGGATGTTCCCTCGAGTTCCACTCTCAAACCCGCTTCTGAGAACAGCAAGAGTCATTCTGAGGCTCTTGTCAACTCGACGCTGCATGGAATATCTAGCCCTAACGCTGAGGCGAAAAGAAACAAACTCTCTTTTGCGCGAACGGTCCAGCGATCAGTTCCCAAACCAACAGATGTTTTCGCCCAGGACTTCAACGCTCTTCACCCGGTAAACATTGGCAACAAATCTATTCTTCGGATTCCAGAAGCCCTGTATCAAAGTAAACTCAAGGAGTTTGAGTTCGCTGTTCACGCCAGGCTTTTGCTGAATAAGGGAGATGCCCCCAGATTTGCTTCTGACATTAAACAAGAACTCATGGCTTTATGGAAAACCTCGGATGCGATTCGTGTGGTGCCACTAGGGAAAGGGTTCTTTTCGATAATTTTCGCGAATGAATATGAGCTTGCTACGGCAAAATCTAGGGCTACTTGGAAATTGAGCAAAGGTATTATTCGAATCAGGGAATGGGTTCCGGATTTTGACCCATACAAAGAATCATCTGCTCTCTCCCAAGTCTGGCTGAGAATCTATTATCTTCCTCACGAATACTGGCATCCGGAAGTGATAATCGGCATCGCCAGATATGTTGGTCTCCCTATTAAACTTGATGGTTTTGCGTTTTCTGGCCAAGTGGGTCACTTTGCTCGTGTTCTTGTCGACATGGATGTCTCTAAGACTATTCCCGAAACTCTCACGGTGGATAAGGGGACGCGCTCGTTCGAGGTTGAATTCGTATATGAAAATTTGCCGCATTTTTGTGGCTTTTGCAATCTTGCAGGTCATAACATTGCTCAATGCCGCCGCAAGAAACAGCAGGACAACAACACTGACATCACGAATCGTACAAGCTCGGATCAACCTTCTCTCAAAACCTTTCACAACAAAACTATGGGGAAAGAATGGCAGAAAAATAAAGAGATTCATATCGGTAATTCTTTCGAGGCTTTATCTCAAGAGCCTTCCGGAGATGAGGACGTCAACCAGGAACCTCTTATTGAGAAGGAGAGGACTTCCATTATCAGCGCTCCGGAACATATTAATCACACTCCCGCTGAGGAGTTTCGTAAGACAGATGGGGCACATAATTTGCCCCAGCGTAAAGAAGATTTATCCGGACCTGATTTGCTTGAAGCTGCGTGCAGACCCGTTCCTGATTCGAACACCGTACCACATATAATACCCGAAGATGAAAGTAATAACAAGAGAACTGAGACGGGTACTTCTGCTGATAAGGAGGTGGCCTTGGGAAACATGATGAAAGTGCAGATTTTAGAAACAACATTAACTCAAAATCAAAAGGCTGATAGTGAAAGGCCAGAACTAGATACAAACTGTCGAACAGTTGGTGCCATTAGTCGTACTACAAATGAGATGATTGAAGCAATGCCAATCAAACGGGGGAGGGGTAGGCCGCCTAAGCAAACTGTCGAACAGTTGGTGCGCACGGCTACTCCGACTATAAAAGATCGTCTACGACACATTCAGGCCACTACTATTGGGGATCAGGTAGGACAACTTCAGGGGACCACGATGGAGTTTAACTCTTTGGTTAAGGAAGCGGTGGATAAAGGCGTCCAAATTTCAGACTTCCTTATCTCTCAAACTTCTTCTGCTGCTGGTAAAAGTATGGACATCGCTTCTTCACGGAATTGGGGTGATATGGTGGATGATGATTATGATCCTCAGGAGGAGGACGAAAATATCCACCTTTCTCAATGAATATTATCTCTTGGAATATTCGTGGTATGACGGACACGGCACGTAATTTGCTTCACAGTTACTGTCATGTTCATCATCCTATTATTCTGGGCATTATTGAGCCTAAGACTAACTTTCTTCATATTCCGGCCTCCTTCTGGAACTCTATCAATTTGACTCCTTTTCATCAAAATGATCGCGCCCCTCATGCTTCCAACATCTGGATTCTCATCGCCACCGGGGTTACCTGCTCGTTGATTATGTCCACGGAGCAGATGGTTATTTTTGACATCTTGTTTTCTAGCTATTCTTTCAGACTGGCTATTGTTCACGGGAGTTGTAATTATATCACTCGCAGGATTCTTTGGGATGATATCTCTTCTTGTATGGTCCCTCAAATGGTGATTCTTGGGGACTTTAATGCTGTGCTTGGAGCTCATGAGCGGCGTGGACGCCGGTTTCCCAGCCGTGTTTCCTGTAGAGATTTTCAAGCTTTCATTGATCGTCATACTCTCATTCAAGCTCCCACCTCTGGGCCTTTTTTTACTTGGACGGACAGGCGTAAATTTCCTATGACTACTGAGTCTGTGCTGGACCGCACTCTTTTCTCAGAGGAATTTGCTGCGCAATGGCACTCTACTGAGAGCCTGGTTTTGCCTCGTCTTGGCTCTGACCATGCTCCTATTTTGCTTAAATGTTCCACTCCTCCTAATACCTCTGGCGCTCGTCCTTTTCGTTTCCTGAACATGTGGAGTTCTCACTCTGATTTTATTCCAATGGTTCAGCGTTCTTGGGCTCCTGTTGTTGATTCGAACTGCCCCATGGTGCGTATGATGCACAAGTTGAAACGTTTGAGGAAGGAGCTCAAAATTTGGAATAAATCCACTTTTGGGAACTTCAACACTTCGCTTGAGGAGCTCTATAATAAGCTCTCTTCTCTTCAGGCACATATCGATAATGTTGGCTATTCTGAGGCGCTCTTTGATCAAGAAGTTGAGCTTGAAGCCTCTATCTCGGTCATGCTCTCTCGACAAGAGGACCTGCTTCGCCAGAAAAGTAGAATTCGATGGCTCCAGGATGGAGATCGAAATACTCAGTTTTATCATAACATGGTGAGAATGAAGCGCGCTAGCCATACTATCAAGCATCTTCAGATTAACGACGTTCTGGTTGAAGATCATAACACTTTGGCGTCTCATGTGGAAAACTTTTATAAAACTCTTTTTGCGGCGGATTCCAATCCTGGGGGCGATCTTTCGTGGATTACTAATTATATCACCAGTAGCCTCACTTTGGACCAAAAGTCGACTTTGGTTACTTGTCCGACAGCGACGGAGATCAAAGCGGTGGCCTTTGCTATGGACAAAGATAGCTCTCCAGGCCCGGATGGCTTTGGAGGTACTTTCTATCGTTCCGCTTGGGACATTATTGAGCATGATTTCACTTCCGCCATCAAAAGATTCTTCACTCATCATTATCTCCCTTCGGGTCTCAATTCCAATACTCTGAGCCTTCTTCCCAAGAAAGTTGATGCCAAGGTTATCTCTGATTATCGGCCCATCGTTCTTGGCAATTTCTTTTTCAAAGTTATTGCCAAGATTCTGGCGATCCGGCTGAACGCTGCTGCTGCCACAATCGTCTCCAACAATCAATTTGGCTTTATTTTGGGACGTTCTATTCATGAGTGTATCACTCTTGCCTCGGAAGGGGCGAACTGCATGGAGAGGTCTTTACACGGCAAAAACATGGCTCTTAAAGTCGATATTCATAAGGCCTTTGATACGCTTAGATGGGATTTTCTTCTGTTCGTGCTTCAAGAGTTTGGCTTCCCCAATATTTTCTGCTCTTGGATCAAAACTATTCTCAGCTCGGCTCGCATCTCTATTCGGTTCAATGGTGCTCTCTATGGCTATTTCGAATGCGGTCGGGGGGTAAGACAAGGAGATCCTTTGTCTCCCATTCTTTTTGCCTTGGCGGAAGATGTTCTTAGCCGTATTTTTCTGGATGCTGCTAATCGGGGTTTAATCGTCGGCATGCGTTTCTCGAGATCTTTGAGTTTCCCTTCTCATCTGCTTTACGCAGACGACGTGCTCCTATTCTGTCAGGCCTCCAAGCGTAATTGCATTATGATAGACTCGATTATTCAGCTCTATGCCACGGTCTCTGGTCAATATTGCAACAAGCATAAGTCTACTCTTTACTTCGGGAAAGGGGTGCCTCCTGGGCGACGTTCTCGGCTTCAACGAATTTTGGACTTCAACATTGGCTCCATGCATTTCACATACTTGGGAGTGCCTATTTTCTCGGGTCGAGCTTCTTCTGCTAAGCTTCGACCTATCTATGATCGAATTCTTGCCCATTTCCCTAGGTGGCAAGGTGGTCAACTCTCTATGGCGGGCAGGCTCTGCTTAGTTTCTTCTGTTATCAACAGTGCTGCGGTACATAGCATGCTTGTTTATAAATGGCCGGCGAAACTTCTGCATGATCTTGACAGAGCTTGTAGATCGTTCATCTGGACTGGGAGTACTCTGAAGAAACCTTCTTTTTCTGTGAGTTGGATCAGAGCTCGTGCTCTGAAGGAACATGGCGGCATTGGAGTCAAATCTTTCTCTGACATCAATAATAGTTTCATGTTTCGGCTGGGTTGGTATATTATGAACATGGACAGCTTCGGCTATCGGCTGCTGCGTCAGAAATATCTCACTCAGACCATGGATTGGGCTTCCCAATGGGCGAGTTCGTCGATTTGGACTGGTGTTAGAAGGACAATTCGGGAAATTGTTTCGGATACCTTCTGCACGATTGGCACTGGAGATACGATTTATTTTTGGAGAGATAATTGGCTCGGATATCGGCTGATCGACAAACTTCATATTCCGGAGTTCATGAAACCCTATTTCTCTCAAAAGATTTCAGACTACTACTTTCATAATAAGTGGCACCTCACTTCTAGTTTTATACAGTCTTTCCCGCGCATTGCTCTCGACATCATATCTACCCCCATTCCTGGATTGGCGGACGACAGATCCTGGATACACTCGGGTTTCGGGAACATTACTGCTGCTTCGGCCTTTGCTCACATACGACCTCAGTTCCCTAAGGTCGACTGGGGCTCCTGGATTTGGGCCCCTTTTATCCCCACTCGGCGATCTCTCTTTGTCTGGCGCACTATTATTGGCAAGCTCCCTACCTTTGATATGAATCGCCTCCTTGGTTTTCAGGGGCCGAACCGCTGCCCTTTATGCTCGGCAGCGGAAGAGACGATGGATCATGTTTTGTTGAATTGCTCCTTCTCGGCTTCTATTTGGGCGGATGTCTTTCGATGGTTTTTGATTGAGCAAACTTTGCCGTGGGACGTGGGCAGCATGATTCGATTCTCTATCCATCAGAAAAACAGCAAACAAGTTGGCAATTTGTGGAAAGTTGGGGTGGTCTCTCTCCTATGGAGTCTCTGGTCTCACCGCAACAATGTCATACACAAAAATTTAACACCTTCGCGCCACTTGATTCTCAAGCAGGTCCGAGTTTTTCTTTGTGAAGCTGCCAACAATTTCGTCCTTGGCACTATGGCCAACTCGGTTTCTGATCTTCTCATTCTTAAGAATCTTTCCATCGCTGGACAACCCAGGAAGCCTTTCTCCTATATTTACGTTGCTTGGCACCTTCCCCCGCCGTCTTGGATTAAAGTTAATACTGATGGTTCGGTCCGTGAAGGGAGGATTCATGCGGGGGGTGTCTTTAGGAATGCCTTCAATGACGTTCTTGGTTGTTATCATTTTTCAGGCGACCAGGGGGTTGCGTTCGAAGCAGAGCTTTTAGCTATTATTATTGCGATTGAATCTGTGCATCGTGCCAAATGGGAGAGAGTTTGGTTTGAGTCGGACTCTTCTTACGTGGTTCAGCTTCTTCAGTCGCTCTCTGAGACGATTCCTTGGAGATTCAAGCCTCGGTGGCAGCTTGCTCTCTCCAAACTCCATACTTTCACGTGGCGCATTTCTCACATTTTTCGTGAGGGCAGCAGATCGGCGGATTTTTTGGCTTCTCAAGCTTCGGAGGAGGGTTTTTGGCCTCATGCCATTGCTGGTTTAAATGATTTTGTCAAGGAGGATGTTTCTATTCCCTATTTTACTCGTTTCGCTTGATTTTTTGGTTTTTTTTCTCTTGGTTCTGGATCGGTTGTGAGCCGGGAGGCCTAAGGGTAATGGTTCGGCCGGAATCCTTGAGACCTCCTAACTCAGCTCTGTCAACCTTGGTCCTTGACGAGTACTCTTTTTCCTCAGCTGTTATGAGGTTTTAACGAGGCTCGGCCCTTAGTCTGCAGCTTTGTGCTTTCAAGGGTTTTTGGTTCTCCGTTGTTGTTTCTTTTCTTTTTAATAAAATCTTATTTCAGCACTATTTATTTGAAATACATATTATAAGTATTTCTTTATCTAGATTTTCCCATGATTAAATTTAATAGAATATCAATGTGGGAAAGCTAGATGAGCAAATGTACTCATGGAGATTGAGCCTTTTATTTAGGTAATGAATTGATGAAGTTTGGTATAAATTCAATGTGGGATGAATGAAAATAAATGTAAAAATGTCATATTGTGTAGAATGAGAATGAAGTAAATACTACATTGTGAGAGTGCCACATAGGAGAGAGAGTGATGGAAAATGCTCCAATATGTATCATATTAAATAATAGATAGATTCACCATTGAATAGGAATCAAACAATCGAATATACTTAATTAACTATGGTAATATATTAACCTCAAAAAAAAAAAAAAAAAACTACTGGTAATATATTAGGGTTAATAGCCGAAAAATACACGAACTTTTACGAAATTTGCATATTGCACATGACCTTCAAAAATAGCCCTAGAATACACCACCTTTTAATTTAATTGCAAATTACACCCGCGTTGACTACCACCTTGATCTGTGGTGACGTGGCTGTCAGATTTTGTTGACGTGGACGATTTTCCGATGTAGGAATACGACATCGTTTTGTTGTTACATTATAATACCCAAAACGACGTCGTTTTGTCAAGTTATTTAACAAAAAAAAAAAAAAAGTTCACGTGGTTTTGCTAAGTCTCCTCCGCCGCTCACCTGGTACTTCACCCCAGTAGCCCCCGCCGCCGCCTCCGCCAAGTGGTCCCACTCGAACTTGGGGCTAAAGATTATTGTTGATTGTTGAGTGATTTGGGGCTGAAAAAGAAAAAAATTGCTATTGAAGGTGATTGTTTATTGTTGATTGTTGAGTGATTTGGGGCAAGAAGTCGTTGTTGTCGCCGGAGTGTGGAGAGAAGCGGAGGGCTTTAGGCTGGGCTCGGCGGCGGCGGCCTTCCGGCTGTGCAGTCGCCGAGAATCAACGGGCAGGAGGCCGCGATTTAGGGATCTAGGGTATTGGCGGCGGGGGTGGCAGTGGTGCCCTCGTTTTCTCATTCCCAACCACCGCCGCCACTGGTGCCATCTTCCTATCTCTCCAGAGGCGCAGTTGGAGATGAGGGGTTTGAGTGGCGTCATTGAGTGAAGGTGGCTCCAGATCTGGAACGATGAGGGGTTTGAGTGGTGGTTGGGATAGGCATCACTGGTGGCGTCATTGTTGGAGATGAGGGGTTTAAGTGGAGGTGGCTCCAGATCTGGAACGGTGGAGATGGAGGTTGAGTGGAGGTGGAAAGGGGGAGGCAGCGGTTGAATGGCGCTGCTCTCGTCGGAGAGGCGTTTCTCGCCAGAGAAGCAGGGGGCGGCTCCAGATTTGGAAGGGTGGAGGTGCAGTAGAGTGGAGGAGGGAGGCGGTAGGGACGATTTTTTTATTTTATTTTTTAGTAAATTCTTCCAAAATATCAAAACGATGTCGTTTTGCCCACGTGGCTTGTCAGCGTGCTAAAAAAGTCACGAGTAATGCCATGTAATGTTAAATATTGTCCACATCATCGCTGGTCAAACTTAAGAGCTATCGGAACTTTCGCCATGTGCAATTTACGA
Source organism: Salvia miltiorrhiza (assembly GCF_028751815.1). Lineage (NCBI taxonomy): Eukaryota > Viridiplantae > Streptophyta > Magnoliopsida > Lamiales > Lamiaceae > Salvia > Salvia miltiorrhiza. The sequence goes on from NC_080391.1 coordinate 29,296,368, forward strand.
AATTAATTAAAAGGTTATGTATTTTGGAGCTAATTTAAAGGTTATGTGTAATATGCAAATTTCGTGAAAGTTCATGTATTTTCCGGCTATTAACCCAATATATTATCAGTCATTTTTTAATTTTAACGAATTGATGGAGCTCAGATCCGGATTAGGTCAATTTAAACATTCGACTTATTTCGATCAAAACGTGATGTCGCAACATTTGTTGATGTGAAAACATATACTATTTGCCAACATTTAATTAAATTGTTATTTGCGTGTATATATACTAATTTTTTTGCACTTCTTTTGGTTTTTCTTATGAATTTCTTCTTCTTCTTCTATTTTTTTTTGTTTTTTTTTTTTAAATTTGAATATATGAATTTAATACATGCCTGATTTTTTTCATGAAACTTGTTTATTCTCAAATTGATGTTGACGTGTACGCTAGAGCTATCAACGTGGAATATCAGCCAATGGTCTTAATTATAATTTTGAGTTATTTGCGTGTAAATACACGAACTTTCAGTATTTTTTAGTTTCTCCCATGATTTCATGCTCTTCTGATTTTCTTACGAAATTCATTTCCCCTTTCATAATGATAGAAATTTTGGATCCAAATATCATATTAAAGGTTTCCAATTTCTTGACACAATAAAAATAAAATGATTTAACATTTTAACCACAACTAATTGCAACACAAACTCGTTGAAAAATATGGCATGATAGAAGTTTTGGATCCAAAGATCGTATTAAAACTTTCCAATTTCTCGACACAATAAAAAAGTTTGAATTAAAATTTTAACCATAACCAATTGCAGCACAAACTCATTGAGAAATATGACGAAAATGAATTTCACAGGAAAAATCAAAAGACATTAAGTTCACAGGAAAAAATAAAAAATTATGAAAATTCGTGTATTTACATTCAAGTAACTCAAATTAGAATTGACACATGTATGCCACATAGACAATAATATGTCATGTAGAACTTAAGTTAGCTACAATTTGATCAAAATAATTTGCCGTGCGAAAAATTAAAAATCTGGCTATGAACGAGAGTGAAGAGAACATGGATTTGTTTGGGATTTGCTTGTGGTGGATTTGGAGGAGGTTATGTGAAATCAAACATGAAGGTATCACTACGAATAAGGAGGATATGGTGGAAGAATGCTCGTTGTTTCTGCTGCAGTTCAATGAAGCACGATTGGTGTGTGCAGCAGAGGAGAGAGTGCTGCCAAGAGTAGGAGATCGGCGCTGGATTCCTCCCAAAAAATCTTTTCTCGGACTTGACGTGGATGTGGCGAGAAGGGAAGAAGGAGGGTTTCGTGGAGCGGGTATGGTGGTCCGAGATTGGAAGGGAGATGTCGTCCTGGCTGGGGCGATGAGAATCGGCCATACCAATAGTACTTCACTCATGGGGGAGCTTCAAGCGATGCTCTTGGGTATAGGTCATTGTTTACAGAGGGATTTGGGACCAATCATGGTGTATTCAGATTCTCTATTGGCTATACATGTGGTGCATGACGAGGAGGTAAGCTCCGATTCTTTGTGTGGAGATTTGCGCAAGGCATTTTCTTTCACGCGGAAGACTTGTGTTGTGGATTTTTGCCATGTTAGACGTGAAGCTAATTCTATAGCTCACCATTTAGCTCATCTTGCTTGTTCTAGTTTGGTTGATTTGTTTTGGGAGTCAAGTTTCTCGGCTTGGCTCTTAGATATGGTTAGTCGGGATTTGAGCAATTAAATTTTCGTTTACCTTCAAAAAAAAAATTAAAAATACTGAAAGTTTGATCGTGTATTTACATGCAAATAACTTTTAATTAAATAATATTAAATAACCACATATTCATATATCCCAATAAAAATGATATGTATTTATCGAGTTGTGAGCAAACATTAACCATTAAAAAAATGTGAGTCCGACAATTTTTAACAAATATAAATATTTCTCTTAATTTTCATGCTCAAAAGTTTGGAGCTACCATTGTATTTTCAAATTATACTAAACTGACTTTGACTCATTAATATTCAAATTATGAAAAAAGTACGCAAGTCTATAATCTGAAATAAATATTAGATGCATGTTGAGTAGGATTGTCACGATTAATTTTTTGTGACTAGACGTGTATAAAAATGAATTTCTTTAATACCACGTAATAAGCTCAAATTATTTTAAATTTGTGACTATTTAATTACTTAAAATATTAGCTTTTGAAAAATTTATTTGAAAATAAATTTGCATAATTTTCCATAATTTCGATAATAATTTTATGAAATTGATAATTTAGAATACAATTGGAAGTAAATAAATATGGGACATATTTAATTATTTAACTATTACTTTAATCGCAAGTTGCTAAGTTGTGAAAAAGTGAATTTCGATAGCGTCGCATCAAAAATAAAGAGGGCGATGACGTGCTAGACGGCGATTGGCACGTATAGAACTTCCAATTTTTCAAGCATACTACCACTCAACAGCCACCTCTGCTTGTGCACACTTTTTATTTTTCAACTGTATACGCACACTCACACTCACACATATAGGATTAGAAGTTAGTTAGAATTATACATAAATTAATTTTATAGAATTTATGAATTTGATATAAACAAATTAATATAATATAAACAAGGGCAAATTGCATGAAAATACCCCACTTTATACCAAAATCTGATTTTTTGATAATTTTTTTTTTGTTGCAAAAATTTCAATTACGTTTCAATTTGTTGCAATGTCCGGCCCGTTAAATTTTCCGGCCAAATTAAATCTTAGTTGGCAGCCGGAATGCCAACGTGACATTAAAAATGCCAAATCACACCCACCCTCCCCTCCCACGTCACTCTCTCTCTCGTCACCCCCTCTTTCTCTTCCCCCTTCTCCCTTCTCTCTCTCCCTCGACGACTCTCACCCTCTGTCTCAATTCCTCCATCGCCGCCACTTCCTCCCCGAATTCTGGGACCTCCGCAGCAACGGTCGCCGCCCCCAAATTCCAAACAACTCGCCGAACTTCCTCCCTCCACCGCCCCAGATACCTAACAACCCCGCCGCCCCCAAATCATAAATTGAAGAATGAAGAAAAACTTTCAATTCTAGAAAAAAAAAAACTTCAAAAAAATGCTCCTAAATCAAGGAAAATCGAGAATTTCAGAGGGGGTGGTCTCAGAGATGTTATCATCATCGACCTTTTTCCCAGCGAGAATTTCAAGAAAAATCGAGGGGCGGTGGCGCTGCTTGGTTAGGGTCTCAGAAGAACGACGACCGGCGATTTGAGAAAAGGAGGGAGCAGGAGAGACGAAGAGAACCGACGATTTGAGAAAAGGAGGGAGTGGAAGAGACGATGGGAGAATTTGGAGGGCGGCGGAAACATGGTGTGGAGAGAGAGAGAGAGAGAGAGTGAGAGACGTGGGAGGGGAGGGTGGGTGTGATTTGGCATTTTTAATGCCACGTTGGCATTCCGGCTGCCAACTAAGATTTAATTTGGCCGAAAAATTTAACGGGTCGGACATTGCAACAAATTAAAACGTAGTTAAAATTTTTGCAACAAAAAAAAAACAGATTGTCAAAAAACCAGATTTTGATATAAAGTGGGATATTTTCATGCAATTTGCCCTATAAACAATTATAGTTTAATACTGCATAATTGTTTATGTGTCACTTTATTCATGTCAATCTATAAACAGACACTAACACACACGCATATATAAATGTAATTCACACATATAGGAATAGAAGTTAGTTAGAATTATACATAAATTAATTTTATATAATTTATGAATTTCATATAAACAAATTAATATAATATAAACAATTATATTAGTTTAATACTGCATAATTGTTTATGTGTCACTTTATTCATGTCAATCTATAAGACACTAACACACACACACACACATATATAAATGTTGTATATATATTATATTCAGGGGTGGATCCATGATTTGAAGTTAGGGAGCTGAATTTATAGATCTACGATGTCTAAAGACGTTTACACGAGGTTCGGGGGCGAGAGCCCCTGAAACAAATTTTTTGGGCATTCCGTACACTTCATTTTCATGCATTTTTTTAACAATCACTTAATATAATAGTAGATAATTGTTTGCAATTCAATTAATTCAACATCAACTAGATTGAAAACATACAAAAATATACTTTTATGCATTCTTTTAAAAAAATATATATTTCATTTTCTAAACAAATAAACTAACTTTCATTGTTAATAATTAGTAATTTTACTTTTAACTTTAGAATGAGCTCAAATTCAACATTAAAAATTAAATAAGAAAAAAAAATAGGATAAAAATAACATAAATGTAATAAATCAAAGTACAAAGTCAAATAATTAATATGGATAGTTGGATATACTATAAATAATGTATTATATTTTTTCTTCTATTTCTTATTTATATACATATATAGATATATAAAATAAAATATAGATCTATATTACACCAACAACTTGCTTCGCTGTCCAGGGACCACAACTGTCTTCGATTTCTCTGCCTCAATATCATTCTCTACGTTGCGTTCTTGCCTCGTCGTGTCAATTGTTATCACTTTTTGCACATTGCTTTCCTAGCTCGTCGCTTTTTTGCCTCGCTGTGAAATCTCTCAATAAATACAGTGGGAGAAATTGGAGAATTAAGGTGTAGTAGAGGACGTTTAATTTCCCGCATTTAACAATTAGGATAAAAGACAACATTTTTAATTAAAAGTTCACGCGTAGTACCAGTAGGGATGTCAATCGGGCCAGCCCATCGGGTTTTCGGGCTAGCCCTATCGGGTTCCGGGTTAATCGGGTGCGGGCTAATCGGGTTGGAGGTTTTTTCGGGTTGTAAATCTTCAACCCTAACCCTAAACATTCGGGTTTCGGGCTAGCCCATCGGGTTGGAGGTTTTAAAGGTGTAAAAATAAAATTATCATTTGTATTTTATTATTCTTAATGATCTAATATATAATGTACAAAATATACATAGATATAAATTATATAACAAATCATGAAATACAAAAATATAAGATATTCTTAGGCTTTCCATCTTCAAGAATTTTGACATCTTCTTCACCACTCTCCATATCAACACTTGGAGATGAGTCCTCCATCTTTAACACCTATATCAACACATTGGAAAAAGCATAAAAACATATTTTGGGCAACAAAAACAAGCATTTATAATGAAAAATTATATAAATGTTCTCATGTGATCTAAATTTTATATACATATACTAAATAATAGTAAATACATGCAGACACGCAGAAGCTCCACTAAAGAAATCCATGACATAGCTTTATGGTATCCATATTGATTACATAAGAGATTTGCTATTGAATCTGGTAAGTTTTCAAATTTCCTAAACATTGACAATCTTTCATAAATACAATATGAAATCTTGCAGAATGATGTAAGTGAGGATATGACTTCGACTTTTGCAACACATTAACACTTCATTTCAGTATATGTGTCAAGATCCCTATATTCTATTGAAATTAGTGCACCAATTTTCATTTATTTAAATTTCTTGTAATGTGAAGATTGATTATGTGGCGAAATCAATCGAGTCCAAGTTTTGAGGCATAAAGAGATGTGTTTTTGTATTTGGATTAAGAAGGAAAACAGGAAGTTCAACAAACCCCCAAACCCCCATATTTCTTCGGTTCTTCCCTATATACATAAACTCCTCCATCTCTTCTCCTCATTCAACAGACCTCCACACCACACCTGCAATTCCTCAACAATGGACCCACAATACCAACACGACCGCGCCAGAGACTACAATCAATATTGAAGAACATAAATACAACAATGCAGCAAGCCCAAAATTTATGAACAAAAACTTAAAATTTTAAATTTAAAATAAATAAAATGAAGCAACCAACATTCAACAAGTTCGGGTGAGTGGCAGTTGCAGAAAAGAATTACTAGTAAATTACTATATTAAAATGAAACTAAAAATGCTTGAAAAATTACTCACCGGAGTAGAGGGAGTGAGAGGCAATAGCGGCGGACTAGAAGCAGCTGACGGCGGCGATAGCCGCTCAGTTCAGGTGTGAAGAGGCGCGGCGGTGGGAGATGGAGAGGAGTTGGGGCGCGATGGCGCTGGGCTCAGGTGGGAAGAGACGTGGTTGCCTGGTGGGAGACAGATTGGATTGGATGCGCCGGAGGGGGGAGGCGCGGCGCGGCGGCGTGGCTGGAGGTGGTGACTGGTGCGGGATCGGAGGTAGCTGAAGGAAGAATGGAAGAGTGGAGGCGCGCGTCAAGGCTGAACTGAAGCAATTCAATTTCAACTTTAAAGCAATTCAAAATTTCAAACCCTAAAATTTTAGTATTTTTAATTTTGATTTATTTTTTTTAAATCGAGTAACCCGACGGGCTGGCCCGACAACCCGACGGGCTGGCCCGCTTCAACCCGCCAGCCCGAACGGGCTAGCCCGATTAGCCCGATTTGTTATCGGGTTGCGATTTTGTAGCCCTAACCCTCTAATTTTGTCGGGTTATTCGGGTCGGCCCACGGGTTTCGGGTTGGATTGACATCCCTAAGTACCAGGGTATTAAAAATGTCATGCATAGTGTCACTAGTGTTAAATAAAAGTCCACGTCATTTGCCGATCAAGATTAATTTAATCGGAGTTATGGACGTGTGCACATTTCAATTACATTAAAAGTTTGTGTATTTTAAGGCGCTTAATCGAGACGTCTCTGTACAAAATGCAAATATTGTCCAACTTCGTATATTTTGTGATCATTAATCCTAAGTAAAAATATTAAAATTATGAAGAACCTAAAATTGTTTTTCACCTTGTCCTTTGGTGGATTAATAGGATTAATTTTATGATATCTTGTTCAGTTGAATGGATACATTTTAATGCTTAATTTTGAAATAATGTTATATACTATAATTGATCTCATGAATGATGATATCTTTTTTATGACGAAAGTAATCTTAAACTAATTTAATTTCCTAAAATCCCATGTAATTTAGTCTCAAATATTTGAACTTATACTTCACATCTTTCCAAAATCGATTAAGTCAATGTCGGTTGACTTGTGCTTTTTTTTCAGAATATCAATCTTGATTTTTTAGAGAACTAATTAAATGTGCATTATTGCTACATAATTGCCTGACATTCACATTTTTGGAGTAATTTTTAACTCCCTTCAATTTTCCAGAAATTTCCCACGAATTAAAATGTTTGTGAAAAAGACAGAAATGTCCCACGAATTAAAATGTTTATAAAAGAATGCATACGTATACACATACATCATACAGCACACATTTACACCTGTCGCTTGTGCACGCACAAAAATACACATTCACAAACGTATAAATAATATAGAAAAAAATTTCAAATAAGAACCATTAGTATAACATAGTAACGACTTATTATTTTCAGTCATTAGCTCGTCAAAATTTATGATCATAAATATATCATTTTACTTGATCGATGTATAACTTAAGTTCGAATCTTAAAAAAAAATAAATTAATACATTAATTTAACAAGGGATGCATTACTTTTTAATAAACATATTATTTTCATATTCTCATGAAAATTATGTTTCTCATTATAATCACAATATATACAGTGGGGGATTCGGGGGGGGGGGGGAGGGGGGCAATACCTACAATATATACAGTGGAAGACAAGTAGGTCCATCTTAGACTTATTAAATCCAAGTTGGTTTTATTAAAAATTAAGATTCGGTCAGGGTTTGCAGTATAAAAATCGTATAGGGTTTCTTTATTTAATAGAGTATGCGAATAGAATGTGATTTTTGGTGATTGAATCCATGCTGAAATGATTTATCTATATTCTGCAGTGATAAATTTTGCATTGTTCATAAATCATGCATGGTGGTTGTTTTATGGAAGTAGACAATTTCGACTCTTATGTAGATGGGAAAAATGTAGGTTTTTATGACCTATATGTTGATAAATTTGAGTATTTTGATTTGAATGAGAGTTCAAAATTTAAGTTATTCATCATGGGGTAAGATCTTGTATCAGTTACCTAAGTCATTTTCATTCGAGTAATCACTAGTGATAAAATACATGTTAAACTTACTCACGAGCACTATGAGAATTTTAAACATATTTGTGGAGAAGGTTTCACATATGATGTAATGAATGAGGAGAACTAGAGCTAGTTTGTGAAGTTGCTTGTGAATGACTTAGAGATTAACTATGGAAAGAACTGGACCTTCATAAGTGCCCAGCAGATGAATCTTCGCTAGCTCTAGATTCTTCTCATTGTGTGAAGTCTTCAAAATTGTTGGGATTATGCATACATCTTCGTTGAATTTCTGATGTGTGCCTCTCACTCGAAAAAGAGCGTCTTGAATAACTCATGCTTGCTTCATTCCTTCCACATAATCGCGATCGTTTAGTGCCTAATAGCTCTCGTTAATCTCTTCAACAATGGACGCTCGAACCCTAATTCAACAATCTCTCAAGAAACAGCAAGAAGAGTGAATTGATCACTAATTTCTTAGCTACAAAATACTGCAACTAACACAATGCAATTGTAGCATATATAGCAATCGAGTATCGTATCCACATGGACTGTTAAGAGAAATACTCTAAGTAATCCTAATAATTCTCTAACAATGTTCAGGAAGAAACACAAATAAGATGGAAGAATGAAACCTAAATGCAGGACAAAGCAGATAAAAAAAAAAACAGGAGAGAATCAAATAATAAAAGACTGATCATAGGGATGTAAATTCATTAATCAAATTCACATAATTAACCTATTAATCTTAATTGCCAGTTTAATCCAACTATGATGAGAGATCACACATATAATCAAATACTCTCGCTAGAGCAGCAAATGATAGTAGATTAATAAATTCTCTATCTCCGTTAAGTCTCAAGAAAATCTACTAACTCCCAAAAGCACATAAGAATAGCTCCATATGATCCACCTATCTCCGTTAGATCTCAAGGTTAAAATCATATCATACATTCCTGAATCCACTAAACAGTTATCTCCGCTAGGTCTCAAACCGAATACCTACACATACAAATTATTGATTAGGTAATTCACAAGAATTCAAGCACTAGGAATTATGAATCATAAAATGCAAGGCAAAAATGTATCAATAAATCAATAACATAAATCTAATTAACTATTTACAAACCCTAGAATCAGAAAAGAAAACTAGCTAGACATCAAAAAATAAATCAAAGACATAATAAACATGAAAGCAATACAAATAATTGAAATTAATAAAATCCGAAAAGAAATCTGAATAACAACTTGAATGTTGAAGTCTTCAATCTTTCAGGAAAAGAAATCTAATCTACGAAATCAATAACATTCTAAGTCTACAAGAAAGAAAAATATGAAAAGATGCGAAGAGAAGTGTCTAATACGTCAGGAAAATGACATATATATAAGCACATGAGATAAATACAGTACAAAACTCGAAAATACTGTTAAAATCTCAAAATCCTGAAAATTCATGAAAATTCAGAAATTCCCGTCGGACACTATTATTTGTTGCGCGCAACTTTCTTGTTTCAGCCGTATCTTTCTCGTCTGAACTCCGATTTGCAATCCGTTTGTGCTCACAAACTCGTATCGAGACAAAATAAAACTTCTTTTTCAGACCATTCTTCCAAATTAGTACTAAATATTTCTGTAAATTCCATTAAAGTTCGAGCAAGAATCATATTTCACAAGATAAAGTAATATAAGCACAAAACAACTATCCAACACTCAATCTCCTATAAAATTGACATCATATGAACATTAAAAATCATTGAACATGAGAATTATCAACTCCCCCAAACTTAAGCCATTGTTCGTCCTCAAATAATGAGAAGAACACAATCAATAACACGAATGGGTAAGAAATCTATCTCATCGATGCCTCTGAAAAATAGATCAAAAAGATTCCGTCAAGCTCTCACAATTAAACACAAGAATCACCAATAAACACAATTTAAAGCAAAATCAACCTTGACATCCAACAATTGACTGTTATAGGGATGTGTATCGTTCAACTCTCAATTGATGGAATGAGATGTGTATACTCTCATCGAATTCAATGCAATGAAGATGTCTTACCATAGGCTTGCCATTTGTCTACAATCTCCATCGCTAAAAGTGTGCCAGGACTAAGATCAGAAAGGTCTTTGCTTTGGGTTATAATGTATGGACAATGGTTAAGGTGGGGAAATATAGGCTAAGTGACTCTAAATAAATCAAGAACACCAACCTTATAACCTCACAGAATAAATATGGAATACATTTCATCTTCCTCCCAACTATGACACCAAACTTAACACAACTCAAGGGATTTCAACATCACAATTTAGGACTAAACACTCTTTTATGCTATTCCTTATTTCCAACTAACAAAGTCAACTTTTAATGAATTTTTCAATATACACTCGACTTTCACAATTTTTTTTTCTTTTTTTCTTTTATTTTTCATGTCTTTTTTTTTGTCAACTTTCTCTAGAGCTTATAAGAGTGAATATCAATACAAAATCATCCCTTTTTTTCTACAACCCACTAACAAAAATTACTACACCAAGATTCCCATGTACTACATCCCTCCCAATCATCCGGCTAAAGAATAAAAGCTAAATAGACTCAAAGTGGGTAATAAAAGATATTTTTTTCGTTAAGGACAGTGTTTGGAAAAAATTGTGGCTAACAAAAGATGGCCTAAAATCATCTCCTAATTTTGGGCACAACAACAATCTCAACACAGAATCCATGACAAGTTCTAGAAGATCACCACATGCATGACAAAACTCACAACAAAGAATAAACTGCGTATGATAGACAGTTATGGCTCAAAATTCTCACAGGCTTATTCACTGTCAAAAGTCAAGGCTAAAATCACTTATCAATAATGAAAAGTTCAAATCATGCTCAAATCATCAAGAAAAATTGAAAATCACGAATTTTCACAAGAAATCATCACAGACATCTCACCAAAAATTCAATGGAGCAATAATAATCTAAAAAACAAATCAATCACACACAACCAACCAAGCAGGATAAAACAATAAAGTTAAGAAAAAAAATGATAAAAGTGTTACACATATCTACTCTCACCCCCTCCCCAAAACTTATTGCAGAACATATGTTTGAAAATAAGTTTGGAGAGATGAAGATATGTGTGTCACTACTTACAGGAAAACATGCTCCAAGGTGGTGGTATGAACGCAAATTCCCGCATCTTCCAAGCTCAAGCTGTGCTATTCTCCCCTAAAGCAACAAAACAAAGAAAACAATAGAAGCAAAAAGAAACAAAGAAACAGCAAAATAAAAACAAAAACAAGAAAACAGTTGGGTTACCTCCCAACAAGTACTTAATTTAACGTCTAGAGCTTGACGATACCTCATGGCCTCAATGAACATAAAACACAACGGGTGTGATAGACCGGCCAACATGAACAGAAGCAGATAACCCATCCGCCTCATCTACTCGAAAACTGATACTTCCATTCGGCACGTCTATCATAGCTCGCCCCGTAGCTAGAAATGAACAACCAATAATCAACGACGGGTTCACATCTTCCGGTATGTCGAGGACCAAGAAATCCGCAGGGAAGATGAGCTTGTCAACCTTCACAAAGACGTCCTAAATCATGCCCCTTGGCTTCACTCTTGATCGATCCGCCATTTGAATAACCATCGAGGTCGACTTGAGATCTCCAATTCCAAAACGGTCGAAGACAGTAATGGGCGTCATGTTGACACTAGCCCCTAAATCACAAAGAGCCTCGGGAAAGAGCTCTTCTCCGATCTCACACTCAATGGTGAAGCTACCCGGATCTTCCTTCTTCGGTAGTAGCTTCATTAAGAGCTAAGTGCAACAATGTTTTGTCAGCTGGATTTTCTCCTCCTCATCAACCGTCTTCTCGGGGTGGACAACTTCCTTCTCATCCTTGCCATGCAAAACCTCAAACTTGGATCCCTTAGTATTCACTGTTTTAACCGTCTTCACAACATATTGTTCTTCAACCACATCCATCTTCATCAACCTACAGGGAAACGGAACCTTGGGGATGTATTTTCTCAGTAGAACATGAGCTTTGTATGGTTCCTCACTCGGATATTCATGTTCATTTCTCGTCTCCTCACAGCTCGCCAGAATTAATTCAATCGCTTTCTCATCTTCTGGGGTCAGAGTGCCATTGAAAATCGCATTGCATTGGCCAATCTACTTGACTTCGGCATGTCCAAGCTTGTGTTGAGTAACTGCTTGATTAGCCATTTGACCAACTTGAGTCTCCAATATTTTCACTTGCTTAGATAGGGCAGAAACAATGGTCCCCATGGTACTCATACCATTCTCAAGACTGGACATCCTCGAACCCATACCATTCTCAAGACTGGCTATCATGGTACCTACAGTCGTCTCTATACCAGACATCTTTACCAACATCTGCTGCATCATCTTTTCAAGAGACCCCTTCTTAGGCTCATTAGCGTAAGAGAAATTTGGATAGCTCTTATTGCTAGGCTGGAAATTTTGATTTCTCCCTTGTTGTCCCGGATAGCCTGGACTGTACTGATATTGGATCTGATGCACAGAATTGACCCCCTCAACCCTCGGTGGCTCGGGCTGATATAGTTGTTATGAAATTTGAGCAATCAGTGCTTTTCTCTCCATCTCATACTGTTCTTGGAGGAGTGTGAATTTTTCTTTCAAATCATCATAGCTCTCCTTTTTAACAGTTGCCATCCTTTTTGTGGAGCTTCTTTCATTCGACCATTGATAGCTATTGGAAGCCATCTCCTCTATCACCCTGTAAGCTTCTTTGGTGTCCCTATGGAGAAGACACCCACCAGCAGTAGCATCAACCATGCTCCTAGTTAGACCAGTCAGACCATTGTAGAAGTGTATGATCTGCTGCTGCTCCGTGAAACCATATTGGGGACAACGTCTGAGCAATTCCCATAATCTCTCCCAAGAATCATGAATGGTCTCATCTTCCATCTGAGCGAAGTGTGAAATATCTGCTATGATCTTCTGAGCTTTGGAGGGAGGAAAATACTTTGTCATGAAAGCTCTACATAGATCCTCCCAGTCAGAAATAACTGATCTATCCAGACTCTTAAACCAATCCTTAGCTCGGTCCCTGAGAGAAAATCCAAACATCTTCATCCCGATGGGGCATCTGGTGGCACTCCATTCTGCTTAATAGTATCACAGATGTCCAGAAACTGAGTAATATGAGCATGCAGAGTTTTTGTAGCAGCTCCACTAAACTGTTCAACTTGAACCATATTGATTAATCCTGGATTCAGCTCAAAAGTGTTGGCCTGAATAGCTGGCCGTGGAATCGATCAACTCAATGCTGATACATCTAATTGAGCGGTGTGCCGTGTGGGTGGTGGAGGAGGCTGATTATGTTTGTTTACTTCGTCTAGCTGCCTCTGAAGGTTTGCCATCATATGCATCATTGCTGCAGGATCAAAGTTCTCTGCCATTGTTTGCTTCATTTTCTCGCGATTGTCTCTCTTCTGTTGCTTCTCAATCTCCAACTTCAAAGGCACTAGTTATTCATTTCCTTTGGATCTTGTAATCATGCAGACTTGAAACAAAAGATGAAAATTAGAAACAAGAAACTAAAAATAAAAATAAAAATAAAAATAAAAATAAAACAATAAATGCCTGAAATAATGCCTAAGTCCTATCAGAAATATTAAAGCAAAATCTACACAGTCCCCGACAACGGCGCCAAAAAGTTGATCACTAATTTCTTAGCAACAAAATACTGCAACTAACATAGTGCAATTGTAGCATATATAGCAATCGAGTATCGTATCCACAGAGACTGTTAAGCGAAATACTCTAAGTAATCCTAATAATTCTTTAGCAATATTCAGGCAGAAACACAAATAAGATGGAAGAATGAAAACTAAACATACGACAAAGCAGATAAAAATAGGAGAAAATCAGATAATAAAAGACTGATCCTAAGGATGTAAATTCATTAATCAAATTCACATAATCAACCTATTATCCTAATTACCAGTTTAATCCAGCTATGATGAGAGATCACACATATAATCAAATACTCTCACTAGAGTAGCAAATTAATGACAGTAGATTAATAAATTTTCTATCTCCGTTAGGTCTCAAGAAAATTTACTAACTCCAAAAGCACATAAGAATAGTTCCCTATGATCCACATATCTCCGTTAGGTCTCAAGGTTAAAATCATATCATACATTCCTGAATCCGCTAAACAGTTATCTTCGCTAGGTCTCAAACCGAATAGCTACACATGCAAATTATTGATATTCACAAGGTAAAAGCAATAAATCCAATAAAAATAAATCACATAAACTGGAATTATGAATCATAAACTGGAAGGCAAAATGTATCAATAAATCAATCACATAAATCTAATTAACTATTTACAAACCCTAGAATCAGAAAAGAAAACTAACTAAACATCAAAAATAAATCAAAGACATAATAAACATAAAAGCAATAAAAATAATTGCAATTAATAAAACCCGCAAAGAAATCTGAATAATAGCATGAATGTTGAAGTCTTCAATCTTACAGGAAAAGAAATCTAATCTATGAAAATAATAAAATTCTAAGTCTACAAGAAAGAAAAATATGAAAAGATGAGTGTCTAATAGGTCAGGAAAATCACCTATATATAAGCACATGGGATAAATACAGTACAGATAAAATCTCAAAATTTCGAAAATTCCCGAACATTCGCAAATTTTCGTCGGACACTATTCATTGTTGCGCGCGACTTGCTTGTTTCGGCCATATATTTTTCATCCGAATTCCGATTTCCAATCTGTTTGCGCTTACGATCTCACATCATGACAAACTACAACTACTATTTCAGACCATTCTTCCAAATTCGTACTCAATATTTCTGTAAATTCCATCAAAGTTCGAGTATGCATCATATTTCAGAAGATAAATCAATATAAGTACAAAACAACTATCCAACACTCAATTTTCTATTTCTTAAAAAAAAAAAAAACTTGATTTCCTATTGAATTGACATCATATGAACACTAATTAAAAATCATGGAAACATGAGTGTTATGAATAGAGGACCTAAATTTAAGATTTGTGCGGTCCCAAAATATCTGCCGTCCCAAAATTCGTGCCGTCCCAAAATATGCATGTTTTTATGGCACGAAGAGAGTTAGTGATGTCATGGGCTAACCAGAACCAGCGGTTCCGAACCGGAACCGACCCGGGGTTAATGGTTCCGGCCCGAATCGTTGACCACGAGCCGGTTTCGGTTCAGAACCGCCAACAACCAATTAGCCCGCAGCCTGCTGATTCGGCCCAAAAATCGGCGGTTCTGGTGCGGCAGACGAGGTGGCAGGGCTAGGCGCGGCAGGAAGGACTGGAACCGCCAATTTTAAGTGGTTAACCAACGGTTTCACCGGAAACCGGTTGTTAACCGTCCAAAACCGGCGGTTTCAGCCGATTTTTTAATTTTTTTTCAAATTCAAATTCAAATTTCTCCCACCCAATTTTATCTATAAATGCCCCATTCTTCCACCTTCAAAATCATCTCATTGTGTTAACAATTCTACACTATCTTCTCTTCTACTTCTAATTCTCCTTCAAAAATTCCACCTTCAAAAATTTCTCTTCTACTTCTAATTCTCCTCCATTCTAATTCTTCTACTTCTAAGTTGAGTAATTTTAAAAAATTTCAACACTTGTGAAGTGAAAAATTTAGAAACTTTAACACAAATCATTTAATTTCATAAAAAGAATGAAGGGTTGTATACTGAAAGCAAGACTTCAAATTCAAAAGCAAGACCTTAGTTCACTGTGATTCTTCTATCTAAAATATTGTTATTGCATAATCCTATAATAGTCCAATTTATCTCATACTATAGATTATATGGTGTGTTGTAGATCACAGAAGATCATATAATTGGAAAAAGTTGAGATTTAAATTGTGTTCACAATCGAGGCAACTATGGACAAGTTGCTGGTTTAGATTGTAGCATAAATGGATAAATAGTTTGTCTTGGCTATTTATTTATGCTAGTACCTTCGTGTATTGAATGGGATCACAGTGAGATAAATTCTTATATTCTGATTCATTAAGAATCAAGATCTCAACGACTTAAATAGTCTTAACCTTAGTTTGATTAATCGGTGTGAATAATATATTGACTATTGCTTTGATTTATTATGGGTGAGAGTTCTCTTGAAGCTCAATATACTCGATACTTTGGGTGATAGCAATTATTATTTGACATGCGATTATATTGCAATAAGGATCCGTGTCCTCCTAATAACAGGATGATAATATCCTCTCGAGGAACTTAATAAGTTTATCATATTAAACCCTGCAGGTGGAATTAGTTCCGATACGATAATAAGTTTAAATGGTAGCACTCGAGATGTCGTTTATAATTAAATGACTGATTAATTAATTAATCAAAGAATTAATTAATTAATGAATATTAGATATCTTAAACACGGGGATTAATTAAGTCTAATGCTAGCCCCGACTCACCTAAAGAATAAAGAGGTAATTCAGTATTAATTTTCTAGTGGAATAAATTATTACTTGTGTATTGATTTTATTCTGGGCTGAATAAGAAAATCGAGCACTGGGAGGCCAAACTTTATTCAAGCTAGTAGATCCCTGCTTGGCCCAATAAAGGCGTAATTCCATAAGGGAGTGTCCCTTCTCAATTATTCTCTCTTGGGCTCTATTTAGTTTAATTAAGTTTATGGGCTTATTATTTAGGCATGGCTAATACCTAGTATAAATAATAAGAAAGCCCTAAACCTAATTACTTGAGCATTAACGTGTGAGCAGAAAAAGAGAGAGTTCTGTGAGAGCAGTGGGAGACGTAATTCCTAGAAGGTAGAAAGGACTTGAAGATCGTAGACACCCTACGTCAAGTCTTGCCGTGGGAACAAGTTGTAAGATCAACATTGGAGTCTCTCATCGCCGGATTTGCAAGTAAGTCTTGTTCACTTGTAATAGGCACGAATGATTTTTGTATGTATTCGTTTGGTATCCAGAATTGGTCACGGGATATCAAAATACGGTTCCTTCAAAGAACACAAAAAAATATTAAAAAAAAGAAAGAAAAAGCTCGAAAACCGCCGAATTTTGGTCCGGCCCAAAATTAGCGGTTCAGGGCTCGAAATTTGGCCCTTCAACAGAACAGGCAGGCTAGCTACGGTTCCTTATTTTTTCGACCCTGAACCGCCGGTTCGGATCCAGAATCGACGGTTCATGAACTGGTGACATCACTAAAGAGAGTATAATTTTTTTTAAAACTATAAATTGTACCATATAAATTTATGAATTTGCACGGGGCCTACGATTTACTAGCTCGCCCCTAATAAAAAGGTCATATGCAGAATACAAATTTTATCAAACTTCATGTATTTTATGGCCATTAACCCTTTTATTTAATAGGTTCTTGAATTTTGTTTTCTTTTTCCATAAGTTGTTCTTTT